>NW_026055148.1:0-427688 GCF_022829205.1 Neoarthrinium moseri | reverse complement strand
AAGAACTATGTTCCCAAATTCAGGTTGCTTCATTTCCCTCACCGGCCGGCCGGCTGATTTGTGACTATCGTCATCCTTCGTCATGATCTGTGAACAAGGTAAAGAGTGCACTGCTAGCCTGCCTTTGCCTCCCTAGCATAATATGTCTCAGAAATATTTGAAAACTTCTGGGATAGAATGCCCCACTGAGCCAATATCAAGGACTTCCATTGGACATGCATGGAGATTGTAAGGTCGTTTTTGTCCAAGACAGCATAATCGTTTTCAGTTTCCCATAGTACAACCAGGTACGGCTCTGAATAGTCCAACTGCAGGACCATGAACTTAGTTGTAAGGTTCTCATATATACTGGGATGGCAAAGAGGTCTGTCATGCCAAGACGAAACCGAAGAGAGGCTTTCGACTACTAACCTGAAGGAATTCATGAAGTTAGTTGGCTTCGAGACGCAAGCTACCACCAACTATGTGGCTTGCATCAAAGGTGCCGTCGTTTTGCAGATTACTATTGAGCCACGCTTTGTATCGGTCAGCGTTGTAATACCTTCTAAGCCGTACTATTGTGATATAGCGAGCCATCAAGTGAAAAGTCATTTTCTACAGTCTGTCCGATTATGCGAGTCTTTTATCATCGTCTAATCAAATAGGACAGCGATACGACTAGCAACGATCCAGTAGAACTGTTCGCCATTGTCAGCCTGGAAGTGGAAGCCCGAAGGCAGTGTTTGACTTCACGGCAATCGGATCAGTCAGTGGGGTGATGCATGGGTGACATGGAGCAGGATCGCCTACTTCCTGGCAGCTCATCTATCGGTTAACTCACCCCTGCGGTCTGGGCAAAGCAGAAACCGAACTTGAAAATATGAAGGGGCGGTGATCGGCAGGCTTGACAAAGAACCACGTTCACCCTGGCGATGAGATTTAGTTTGAAAGTCTCCGTGATCCTTGCTCTGGTCAGGAACTATCCTTTCGCAAACGTGTCGCACCGGTGGTGGGTGAGAACACGCAACCTGCGGTCCGAACCCTCAGGCTATCTCCGCAGCCAGCCAACCAGGACCACAAGATCCGCACTGCAGAACGAGACAAGGGACAAGGGGAATGTGACAGCCAGGCATTTGGGCCTCCTATCATAAAGAAACAGAAAGCCAAGACCACCTTCGCCACAGCCAGGTCCTCTGTGTTTGGTTATTGTGCTGATAATGCTGTGTAACCCAATGTTGTCGGTCACCTAGATCTACAAATCAAGGTTGACGACGATGCTACACCTTGTTGATGCGAGACTAGTGATCCATTAACGAGTAGATATTGCCGGGTTCCTTGCTCTTGAAGCCCAAAGAGGGTGTATGGCCTTTGCGACGCAGTCGCTCTCGCCACATCACGAAGGCCCAGAGTCTGGGCAGGCACAAAACCCTTTTCGCGGAGCGATGATACCTTCATTTGCCAGATTTGGCTCTGTTCGGCCTGGGATTTATCGTCCCCAATGTGATTGTTTCCGTGTCCTGGCTATATCCCGTCCTCTATAGGCATACTACCCCACTTTGCCGTTTGGCCAGGTCGAAAATCTCCGAGCAATCCTTAACTTGGGTAATTTCGAGACATCATGCTGGGTGGGATTGTTGCGAAGCTCGAAAACCTGATTCTAGAAGATGAAGGTAGAGAGACTTGGTATCATCGGTACCAGAAAGCAGCTGTCATATGACCTCTCCCAATGCTACTGCACGGTACCTGTCAAAAGTGGAGTCTTAGCAGATCCGCATATAAAAAACGTGCGGCTTGCAATTACACAGACGATGGTTCTGTCAGATTTCACTTCCGGAAGTTCGGTAGCGATGTAACAGCCCTCGGAACCAACTGTGGCGTTGGCTAGCCCTGAGCGTTGGAATTAAACCTACTAGAGCCAAGCTCCGGCCCATTTCTTAAGCACTGTATGATATAGTCATCGCTGGTGGTGGAGGATTGTGACACGTATTTCTGAGTTCATTCAAGTCTGGGATGTCATCAAATATTGGCCGGAGAGCGCTGCTTCTGGTTACAGTCCTGGGATTATCTTGACCAAGACCATGTTCCGCTGGTACGCCCACCGTAAGATGGCGGCATTGTGTCATGGAATGTCACTGGTGCCAACAGTAAGGGAACTATGGGAAGTAAATGATCAGTTTCGTCGCTAATAATTGTGAAGAGCTCTTCGGCTGGCCACAAGAAGTCTGACAACATGGTAAGCAAGATCTTGATGCGGTAGGGTTTGCCAGTAGGTTCACCAAAGTAGCGGCGTAACCCTAAAGTGGATGACCATGACCAAGCAGCGTGAAAGGCGCTGGATGGGAGCACCTTCGATGATCAGCATGTTCTTGAGTATGGTGATATGCCAAAGCTAGATGGGTCGATAGTTTTACCATCGACTCGAAAGCGCTCAACAAGATGGACAGTCGCTATTTTGCAGGGAAGACTGGGTCATCATCCTGTATGATTGCTAATTAGATACCTCTTACTTAGCCCAAGTAAGGAAGGAGGAAAACCTCGAGTGCAGAGCGACGTATCAACCAGCTTTGAAAGGCGCGTCCAGGACTAAGAACAGACCCGCCAGTGTAGAACCACTGCATCATTTCAGGCACCCAAGGATCTGTGAATGAACGATTGCCGAACCTGGCGTAAGTGCAGATTTGAGTAATTGGTTGCATACATCTTCTATGAGGAATGTCTCGAACGAGAACATCAACAATGCAGACTGTTACTTACTTACTTATGGTCAAAATGGCGACGGGTTTCTCTCTTGACTTAATATTCCCCAATTAGCAATGAAATACTGAGTTATCTGAATTAATGGAAGTCGGCGAAGATAAAGCAAATGTTTCGTGTTTTGGTCGAACGTATTCTGAACTCCCTTCCAGCAGGGTAGTCTCTTTAGCTGCCTCACAGAGTTTCCCAGACTTCCAGACTTTTAGACTTCTTCGTTTGAGTCATCGTAAAAATGTAAAACCAATGGTATTACTCAAGAATGTTACAAACGCAGCTAGTAATCATAATGCTCCAAAGCTGCAGTGGCTGCCAACGTTCGGCCTTTACGTGAAAGGGGGTATCGGCGGGCCATTGCCACAGGCACGCCTTAGCAAGGCCGACTTTCCTAGAAGGAGTTAAATGACCATATACAAGTTCTATACAAAAGTTTGTTAGCCGTAAAGCCTATTTTCAGGTAGCGTTGTAAACTTTCTATAAATATAAGGAATGCGTATGTAATAGCATCAGATCTAAAAACGTTGGTCACCCCTTTATCTGGAGGTCTGAAGCGTCACAGCCAAGAATGCAGGAACTCTGAGTTGTTGAGCCAGAGCCAGATATCTCGTTTATAACGCTTACAATGTGTTAATACCCCTCGGGATGTTGCAGCACGTTTGCCGGCGTGCTTTCCGCACGTTAAACGACGATATTCGCGATACGAGCATTAGGGCAAACCCTTTCATTTCTGACCCCAGCTCGAGCAAAGGAACACTGGACTATTTTCTGCACGAGCGATATTGTTCTTATAGAACTGAGCGACAGCGACTGAGTCTTGTGAGAAATCGCAACTAAACCAGGGCCTCTTGGTCCACGGGGCTTTGTGGACCAGGACAAAAATCGCCACATCTTCTTAGCGATGGGTGGTCATTTGGATTCGTGGGCGTTCAGAAGGTCTCCTTGCTCAGCATGTATAATATATAGAGTTGTTATGAAGCATCTAAACTCACGCGATGATATATGGTGCGCGGCTTGAAGAAAGTTGCTTACCTGCATGGTGGATATCGCTTTCTCAACTTGAGCGCATCCATTTTTCATTGGGCACGAAGAAAATGCATGCCATCAAAGAGTAGGATCAGAACCATTGCTGCTTTAATCATCTACTTGCTGCTACAGCTCGCAGGACACAAGTCACGCGCTTGGAGAAGTTCTTGGCCATGATCATTGACTACGTCGATACGGCCGCGCTTGACATTGTTTTGGGCATCGAGTTGAGAGACCTAGGCTTTTTCTCAAGGTGGCAAAGGAATTTGGAGGTATCGCCATGATAGATAGGATCGACTCGGCCTGAGGAGAATGAACTATCTCTAAAAATAGTCATAGGCTTGAAATTAGTTGTTCCTGCTCACAACCAGAGCCATTGCACCTTACCATGCGGAAGTGTAAACAGACATCATCCCTATTAAGTCGTGATCCTTGAATATGTATCGGATATCTATACCAAGTTCTCAAGAACGGCCACCCTCAAAGCGGCTCAAAGGATGCCACTCCTCGGGGGCCGATAGCAGTGTGTTGTCATCAACCGCCATGTTCAGCACAATGATGTACGAGCAGCACCAGCCATGGGCAGTACGTGGGCCTTCCCTTCCGAACGGTCCATTAGTTTCCACGGCAAAAGCTCTAGGTCGATCAAATTGCTGTCCAATCCCTAGCCTGCGCCAGACAGGTCTTGATGGGCACCGGTGCAGAAATTGGCAAGACGTTGCCTGCGGCTTTGCCACCTGCCTCAGAGCGCTCGGAAAGATCGTCAAAGGTTGAACTCATGCCTGAAATCGGCTCATGAGATAAGAAATCTACTCAGTAGAATGCCTGCGCTCCGCCGAGTGAGAGTGTGTGCCCAGCCTGGGGCCAGGGAGCAGCTCGCATATGCGCGTCGTCACCATACTCGCAGCACAATTGCTGTAAGTTTGCCATGGTAACGGCCGGCCGGCGACCCGGCAGTTTTACAATACCAAAGAAGCCCAATGTGATGCCCAGCCTTGCCAGCTGAGACCCGTCTGCTTGGATTTCCTTGCCGTAAACAACATGATTGAAGCCTGAAGCGTGCTGATCAGTGGGAAAAGGCGGGTCATCTCGGTGGCAGTTAGATCTGCTTAGGGGCTGGATCCTGGTCCTTGGATCTAGGTTCCCAGCTAGCCTGCTGCCAACTCACCCAACCAGACCAGCTTTGCCCTGTCAATCACGGATCAAGGGTCGTCCTTGGGTCAGCCTCGCCCGCTTGAATCGCCTCTCCTTTGGAGCGCTGCCAACAAACCGAAGAATACGGGATGGGAGCGGTGCAGCCACCCGTGTTGGCGCAAGATCTCGGCCGCGCACCGCGCAGCAAGCCAGATGTGGTGGCAGGGGTCTAGATGGTTCCTTGGACCTTGGGGTCACGGGGGTTGCCGGTGCACCAAAACGTCATCCGATCAAGGCATGTTGCCCTGGCTGGCTCCTGCTAGGGCTCTGCAGCCGTCTCGCCAGTGGACCAGATCAGATGCCCAACTCAACACCAACTTGACAGGGTCATGGGTGTTCGCGATGGACGCATGCGCCCTCATGTCGGATTAGGGTTTTGCTCTTCGTCCTTGGTTTGTGAGACTGGGTGGCAGGACAAGATGCCCGAAGGTGGTGGTGACCCGCGCGGGTACTTTAACTTTGACCCCCCAAGAATCGTCGCAAGAGGAGGACCTGTCGAACTCTCAAAGCATAGCTTAATACAGCACACACCCGTCTACGATTCTGTCTGCTCGTTCGACCAGATTCCTCAGAGGAGCCAGCCGAAACCACAGCCGTGAAACGCCAAAGGCGCACAACGGTCGACTGCCGACTTTTCTTCTTTCTTTGCTGGCGCAAGATTCTTGTTTCTGGACCCCAGGACCCTGCATCTCCAGCTGGGGCCACACCCGATCCGAGTGACGTAATCGGATCTCTGCAGCGGCCCTCTGCGTTCCCGGATTCGCTACCGAATCCCACTTACACAAACTTGGAAGTCTTATTTCAAGGCACTACCCACATCAGTCGTGGAAAATGTGGTGCTTCATCTCGACCGGTTAGATTTCCCACTTCCACCCAACTCTATGCATTCTCGCAGACCAAAGTCTGCCTGTCAGTTATACTTCGGCCAGCAAATCTAACATCATGTCTTCCGTCTATACAGCCCCTCGCAAAGAGAGATGGCACAAGTCCAAGAAGGTCCTGTACCTTGAGCCGCCCACCAACGGTAGCAAAACAGTCCGCACAAGAGTCACAACCATTGTGCCGGCCCCAGCACCTCCACCTCCCCCGCCTCCGCCGCCGTGCCTCCCGGAGCCACTGCCGGAGCCCGTGATCGTCGCTCCTCCACCACCTCCACCCCCGCCCCCGGTGCTGCCTCCGCCAGAGCCCGAGCTTGACACCATCGAGGTCATCGCTGTCGATGTTGACCCGTCCGTCAAGTCTCACAAGAGCTCCAAGAGCTCCAAGAGCTCCAAATCATCACACAGCAGCCGGAGCAGGAGTCACAGCAGGGTGGACAGCCGCGAAAGAGAGGTGTATATCGAGCGGGAGAGGCTGGTCCCCGTCCGTGTACCAGTACCTGTACCCTACCCTGTGAGGGCCGAGCCTGACTACGAGACCTACCGTTACGTGGATGCACCACGGCGGTATGAACCAAGGAGGCGCAGCCATGACCGGGAGATTATCATCGAAGATCGTCACCGAAGGCACTACCTCACCCGGGATTGAACAAGGGCATCTTGTTCACCTATGTTATGCATTTTTACGATTGGGTTTCTTTGTATTCGGCGTTAATAAGCGAATTTTAGAAGCGAGGAGTTTCATGGGATGCATTTTGACGCAGCGGGCCGGTTGTATTTGATAATGGAAACACGGCCAACGACAGCGGGAGTAGGGGCAACTGGCTATTACGAAGATCTATAAGCAGCGTCTTAATGCACATGAAACTACTATACAAACAATGATTCTTATCTTGACCTTGACTTGTGATCGGGCGTGGCAATAAATCGTGTTATCGTGATGGATTGCGTTTCGCGTGCTTTTGGAACCGGTGCTGTTGGGCTTCTTCCGAATCCAGTTGTTGACAATAGCGAGAGTAGGAAGATCTGGAGGAATTTCGACTGCCCCGTCCTATTGGCCGTGGTCGTCGATAAGCAATGCGAGACGCTGCTTGGCAACATGGAATCGTTTCTTCAGGCATATTTCTCAAATCTTCGGAGGTGCAACATCATCCTGATGAGCTCACGCTCCTGACCAAAGGAGGCATCATGTCAATATCCGTCAATACCCTATCCACATCTTAACAAACCTTCGTTGTAACTTATCCAAAATATATTATATATTCACGTTTTCCTAATTCATTGAGAATGTGATCTTGATGATGATAGAGCGTAGTCGTTGAAAGCGCGAGATATACCACTTCCTCCGGCAACTGATTATTTCACCGCAATGAAGTCCATTCCTGGATATACTTTTGCATTGTGAGCGAGTGTCTGAACGCAAAGTCTTCATTGATTTTCAGCAGTGTCATTCTCAATACTAGGTCTACATGAAAATTGGTCGTCCGCTGTATCATGGTGGTTGGCACGTCTTAGGGCCATGAGATTGATATATAGTCCAACTTCGTCAACAATGACTGTGAGCTGGTGACTAGTGGCCATAGGCCGAGCGATCTTGACGACCGCCTCCCCCCTCACCGGACAAGTCACTTCGACATGAACGATGTAGCCGATGGTTGACCAGACTTTCAGATCCCCATCACGATAGACAACGGACCCGGAATAGAAATAAGGGGGCAAAAATTCTGGCAAGAAGCGGCATTGGTTAAAGCACCACAATACTCATGTGATACGGATGTCTTCTCAAAGATATCTAAACTCCACAGGCTGAATGGAGCCTGAACATGGTTGGGGCTCCACCTGGCGACACTGTAGCAACCTCTGTAGGCATGCTCTGGAGTCTATCGACTTCAGTAACCCTTCGACGAAGTGTATCCGAAGAGTTTGGCTATTCGCTTTGACCGCGCTGAAGTCCCTTTACCCGTGTCTTTTTTGTCTACGACCTGGATATCCCCCTCCCGATCCTCATGCTTCCTTTTTGGGCCTCTTATTCCTGAGAGAGGCCGTTCACTTTTCGGGTCCTTTCTCAAGGTTGGAATTGACTGTGGCGGTGTCCGTATCTTTGCTTCCGTAGAGAGTCCCAGAGTCGGTGTTGCTCTATGATGGGGGAAACTCTCCATTTGTGTCAGTGTCTGTGTCTTCGCGTCTCGGCAGCGCTTATCGTCTCGCATTTCTTCGCGACGAAAGTCTTTGGTCTGCATTGATTGATAAGCTGTGGTGGAAATGCCTCTACTTGGACCTCTACTTGGACCCATCAGCTCAACCCTCGGCAATTTCTTCTGCCCTCCGTCGAATACACTCTTTCGAGTATAGAACTCCAAGTGAGGATGGTGGTCGAAGATAGGAGGCCAGTGCTGCTTGAAGTATTTGCTCTCCATTGCAATACTCCGCGGGGAGTCCCAGGTCTTCCATTGCCTAGCGGGATCATATATCTTAGCAAACCACCTAGCTATATGCATCGCCCGAAATTACCTACCTTACGGGATACTCAGTTCCGTCGAGCATTGTGAGCACGCTATCAGGTTTCTCATAATCTATCGGCTGACTGCAGGGAGGGCGATATCGGCAACAATCTCCCTAGTATTCGCCAGGTTGTAGAACGAGTATACCAAAGTTTCTTCGTCTGCTCAGGCGTCTTTTAGCAATCTTCAAGCAACCCAATGCGAACGCTTACCAATCATTGCAAACCCCGCTGCACCGCGTCTACCAACAATGGTGAATCCATTTTGTTCTAAAATTGTCTCGGCTGTGTCGGAGTATCCGGGATCTTGGGCAAATACCCGCACTCCTCTTCCAAAGCGTTGCTCAAGCAGCTTGGCCATGGTTAAAGCAGCCACATGCTGTGCTATGTCTGGGAAGTTCATTCTATCCTTGGAAGGTGCATCGTTCCGCTGGTAGTCGGGGTTCAGAAGATTCCCTTCAACGTCGAAGTCATCTGGCCTATGCCGAGTCGCAAAATCTCCTAATCCAAAGCAGACGATCCTTTTGATTGGTGACGTGATAGAAACCGCCTTGAAAGCTTCTACAAAACTCTTACCAGTCAGCGAAGTCTCCCAGGAATCTCGCCAACGCCGGAAACGCTCTAGTTCATCGTAAAGCTTCGGCTTTAATCCGTTCCAAAGCGAGATATAGCCTGGAGCCCAGGTACAGTAGGCCAAGTCAGATGACCAGTCCGCGCCTGGTGCAGTAAGATGTCTATGGCCTCTAAAAGTTACAATCTGGTGTCTGATTTCGGCCTGACATTAGCTGAAGGAAGTTCACGACTTGAGCAGGAACAATGCTTACAACTTGTGGTCTTCTCGGACGGGTAAGTCAAATGGCAGCCAATCTGTCATTTTCTTTTGGTACCTGTCCGATTCATAATTCAGAGAGAACATTTTTACTCCAGGCGAACTATTTGCCATCTGGTCCTCCATATCCAGAAGCATCGGTCCTGTCCACAAACGGACCCCTTCATTGTACAGCTCAGCAGCTCGGCTCTGTTCCTGCAGTTCAAGTTATGTCCATTTTCGTGGGCGATTATAGTAGTAATCGTAGCTTACTGTCCAAATTCGATCGTCAGGAGGAGGGAGACCATCAGCTTCAACCAGGTGAAAGGGTCGCGATTTCGTCCCTTTGGAAGACATCTCAGCTACCTATGCAGCATGCGTGCTATTATTCTACCTACACATACATAGCTTGGTATCATTGGGAACATTGTACCTGTAGAGGAGGTGGTGTCAATAGTTGTACGGGCGATGAAAGGAGTGGAGAGTGGCATGTGTTCCGAGGTGACGATAACGATAGGCGCAGAATAGTGGTCGCAGGCAGCAAATTGACAAAGAAATACTTTTTACTTGAGAAGGTGAAGAAAAACTCTAGAATGATCAAAGGATCCCTGTAGGGCCGCAAGCCTTGGCGGTTGCCCGGTGAGGAAATGCAACTCCTATATTCACATAAAGGAACTCGCTCCCCGTTCCTCGTTCCCAATCAGCCCACGAAACCCATCACCCTCTAAATTGGGACCGTTAGCGTACCGCGCTGGCCTAATGATGGGGCTGCAAGCTCTTGAGTCCCTTGCCGGCCAGGTAAAAGCTACAAGGTTGGTAGCAAGTTTTCCGTAGGTTCACAGTTCGATCCCGACAACGCACGTATAGCGTGGGCCATTTGCTGGGGGACTCATGACACTGAGTTGTCACGGGAGGACCCCAGAAGCACCTTGGATTGAATACTATCTTTTTGCGATTTATTTTTTCAATTGGGGTTTAAAGAATGAGTGTTGTCATTACTATCTGTCCCCCCTTTCCTTATCGTGTATTCATTCTTGGTCCTTGTAGTAATTCTTGTAATACCCTTTCTAGAGGCCGTGATATGGTGTAACCATATTTCTCAATTGCCGCAGGCTTCTTCGTGGGATATCTCTTTAGAACGTTGATGCAGCTACCTTCTCATCCAGTTCCCACTGAGAAGGGGCCTGGTGATACCGCTCTGGGAGCGGCTCAGCCTGCCGGAAGCCAGGAAGTTCCTTTGTTTTTCGTGCCAACTTGACCAGTCTCTGGAGTTTCGCCCTTGCTTCATTCGTCTCCACCACTTGAGCATCGAGCCTTGCTTCGTCGGTCATCTCGAAATCAGGCACGAATTCCGGCTGTGCAATCGCAAGTTGCTGATGAGCTACAGCGAGATAGCGATGCACCGATGCCTGTTGCTTCCTTACGACATGCCGGTGGCGAGGTATTCTATTCACATCAGTTGGAGCGTCCTGATGTGTGTTGGGCTTCGCTTGCTGCTTGTTATGATTGTTGAAGGATAGCTTGTTCAAGAAGGAGTTCACTTCTTCATGTTCCTCGATTGTTGGCTCCCGTGGCACGTGGCGCCGCTGAGTTTGATAATTCGGCGCTCGTCTTCTATGCTTGACACGTCGTCTGGGGTTATCGTCTGAATTTGAGCTTGACTCAATGGCACAATCGGCTGAGTCGAGGCGAATGTGCCGTAACTGGGCTCGTCGGTGTCCTTTGTTATAAGATAGAGACTTCGCTCCCAGTTCAGGTTGCCAGTCTGATCTCGATGATTGGTCAAACTTAGGCTGGAGCATAGTCTCATCATCTGACATCTCGAAGATACATTCCTCAGTCTGAAAATTGACATTTTGAGTGCTGGGTGAGCGCTGGGGCTCTAGCGTATCTAAGCCGTGATCATGACCTTTGACGGGTTCTCCGGTATCGCCACGGTGAGGTTCATGTTTCGGTTTCCGTGTGCGTCCGAAAGTAAAGTCGTCCAAATTGGGATGATGAAGACCAGCAACTGGTTTGACGAGGCGGTTAGGTCGGTGGTGTAGACCAGACTCATGCTTTTTGATATGAGGCTGGTGCGGAGCAAAATGCTTGTAGCTATGCCACTGCCTCGGGTGGTGTGTTGATTGCCTTCTGTGTGAAACGTCGTTGTGGTGGCGATCGGATGATTTTCCTTTCTGGTTTTGTGCTGCCTTGAGAGATGGAGCGCTGGCAGGTCGCTGTCGAAGACCAACTGAATTATGACTGCCCGTGACTCTGATGGGTTTATCGCGGGCACGTCCTAATCTTCGTCGTTGTTGGAAAGACTCTGGCCCTCTGAGTTGCTCACAAGGCCTGAAAGCATATGGTCTCTGGCCGTGTAGGCACTGCGCCAACTCATGTGGATGATAGTTTCTTACACCAGACAAGTCACCGTAAAGCGCATCGAACGGTGTGTTCCAGCCGAATATGTCGATGTACTGCTGATAGACTTGCACAGACCCCTGTTCGAAAAGCTGTCTTGGTGTTTCCAGTACCATTGGGCTCTTAGGTATATCGATAGGGCGAGATCTTTTTGCGTGTTTGTCAGTGTTCTTCCGCTGATTGGATTGCTCGGCATCGGATCTAGGGGCTGGTTTAAGTGTGGATTGCTCACGGCCATCCTCCTTTGATCCTGGGTTTGATTTATTAGCTAGGAGGCGGCCGATTCCCAAGGCGAACATCATGTCGATCGAATTTAAACTTTGATCCAAAAGTATTGATAAGTTGGTATTAGGTATTGGGCAATCTTGGAAGCAACTGACTGAAATGATATCAACACCATTCAGTGGATTTGGGTGAACAATCCAAGTGATGCACCTTCTTGGCGGGTTTGCTTTAAATATCAGTTGATCGCATTCTCCGAGATAAAATTTATTCAGACTTTTATTTTACTCAAAGCTAAATATTTATTGCCAGAATGGTTATCGCAGTCAAAGCTTGAGTGGAGGCGTGATGAAGGGGTTCGGGGTGTTTGGAGAACCACTATAGAGTTTCTACATTGTACCTTTTGAGTTTCGAGAATTCAGAGGAAAGTGGCTCACAAGTTCCACTTTCATAAATTAGACTGTGTAAATAAAAACTCTTTATAACACAGGATTATGGCCACGCACCTCTCGATGCGGCGCTATTGCCTCCGCCGTCGCGGAGAATGATACACTGGACATGAAAGGGGAATGAATGATTCCTTCAGCGAGACTTTGATAATCTGTTGCGGGGTTAGACGAGTAATGCATATCAACAGGCTGAGTCTGTACGCAATACTATTGAGGTCTCTTAGGTTGTTAAGTTGCCTGGCTGGGAAGTGACAGTCCTGTGGTCATCTGAGATACATCCAATTCGCGTTTCGGGAACAAGTGTTCAAACGACCTGCACTGAGATGAACTATGATTGCGAACCTGCGTGAGTAAGACTTTTGTTTCGTTGCGCCTGTTTATATCTTATTTAGCTTACTGCTTGTGACAAGGCTTTATTTAGACTTGCCACTCAACAGCCGCCCCCTATCTATGTTCCAAACTCAGTGAGATCTGCACAATGGCTGGCTGCACTACGTCTTGCGAGTTGAAAATAAGTAGTACCTATAGCCATATGGTTACAGACCGACAATAGCTAGTGTGCTGTTATGAAACTCATTATAGTCACGTTCTGATAACTACCAAACTCGAATCAGATCACCAACTGCACTGATCAGTCAGCTGATATCCCGCCCTTCACCTCGAAAGGCTCCTGGGAACCCAGCCCAACTGTTGTCGGTACGGGGATTGAGCATGATAGGTCAATCCGAGCCAGAGTACAGCGAAACGCTGACGAGTTTGGGAGAATGGCTATTGAAATCCTTGGGACTCCAAAGACGAGTTCTATTCACTTGACTTCATCTGATAAGTGATGGATCCGAAGGAATGGCCCCTGATTTGGAGGAATTCTGAGGTTTCTGTACAGATCAGACGAGGATCACTCTCCAGTGCAGGTAATAACACGGGGTGATGCTCACAATGGACTAATAGTACGTTGCATTCGGAGTTACTTGAAGTTGCAATCACTGAGCTGAACCCCTAACACACCGGAAACAATTTCCACACCGCCACACGCGACAGTTTACTACTTTCATTTATTACTATGATCTATCCATACGGCGTTTGTGGCGGTCTCGACTGAGAGGAGAGTCCCCGCACAGACCAAGAGCCGTCCTGATAGAGGTCAAAGGTAGGGCTCGGAGGCTCTGAAACGAACTCGAAACCCCACGCCATTCTGGCAGAATTGGCCACCCGAGAACGCCACAAGTGTCCCATGCTTCATATGAGAGACGAGAAGATGCGGAGTCGTCGCAGCTTTGTTTACAGCGCATGGTTATAGTGCTGCGTCCCTGCGTCTGTAAGCGACTCGGCGTCGTCGTATGATCTCTATTTCCAGCAACTATGTCAGACGCCGGGCAGGCCCGCTGTGGAAACAGGGTCCCGTGGACTTGCTGCAGCTTTCCCAGGGAAGTAATGGAACGCATGAAGACGGTGGATACATAGTACTGGTTGCCAATCGGTCGATCCAGAGTGATGCGGTGTCTTGGGCGACTTGATCCGGCCGTGGATCTGCTATAATCCACTCTTGGCGGCGCAGGCCCCTGTGATGGTATGTTGTGTTGTTCTATATCTGAATGCGGCAAGCAATCTACCTCTAACAGGCCCACAAGTAGCCGCAACAACCTCCCCCATGTCGGGTAATATCCACTTGGATGGCGATGTGTTAAGGATGCCGGAGATTCAGATTGTAACCCAGCCCGTCAGCCGTTTGCAGTTGATATGACAGACAATGTTATGGCAGGGAACAACCACTTGGCGGGCAGGGAAGTGCTTAAGCGACAAAAGGATCAGTGACACAGTTGAGCCGAGCCCCGAAAACGCGTATCGTGACACGAAGGCGCTTACACCTGAATACATATCGGGGGACGAACCATCCAAAGTCGTTTGACAATGCGGTCGCCCCGTGTTGTATTTGTTCTAGGGGAGTTGCATTCCCGGCGATCGAGCGTCGGAGCATCTTCGTGCCAGAGACTGGCCGTGGAAGAGTGGGATCCGAGAGGCTGGGGTGCATGCGTGGGCTGGGCAAAGTACTGACAACTCAACAAATCAGCAGTCTGCAGATTGGCGAGGTACTATCTGTTGCACAAGATCTGGGAGGCGGCTGGCTACAGCATGAAACAGATCGCTAAGGCTGGTAACATGTTCTAGAATGCGGGACCTGTTACGAGATTATTAATTCCCGTCGTCTTTGTTTACGGTTTCAGGGACTGTTCGGTTCGCAATTTGCCATTCTTGGAATGTACAATATCGATGGCGGTAACGTACCATCGTTTGTTGTTTGCATACCAATTTCCGGTGTCTCGAATTATGATTCTCACGCGGTTGGGTGGTATGAAAGATAGTTGATGATTGGCCCAAAGTGCCGCGCGGTGGTATGAAGGGGCACTTTATTTCCCAACGCCGTCACCCAGATTTTGGACGGTAATAACGACCGACCGAGCATGGTACAATTCCGCAATGGGTGACATTGGGCGACCCTTCAGATCCAGCAGCCTGTCAGTGTTACCTCTGTGTCCTGGGTAAGAATCAGATCATTCGTGCAGTCCTTACGCCGGCAAGTTCGGAGCGACAGTGACAGGTGAATTAAGCATCAGGACTAGGGGTGATCGCTGCTGGGATGGGGAGTTTGAGAAAACCTGGAGAAACGCGATCAAAGCTCGCCCGCAAGGAAGCATTGGTGAGAGTGTGGCTCCTGCATTGGCATCTCTGGTCATCAGACAATTTGAATTAGGCAGGTGGATCATCGAGCCATTGTTTCTCGAGCTTGATGACCTGATCTGTGGATTGCATGCCACTGTGCCATGGAAGGCGTGCTTATACCAATCACTGATGGGCGCTGGAGTATATGCCGTGTGAAGTCCAGCGACCGGGCGAGCTGGACAACCATTTCGTTAAATTACTTGCATCAAGTCTGCAAGAGGACCCAATTCTCGGGTGCCACATCACCGGCTGAGTATACCATTCAGACCATCGTAAACCGTACTGACAAATCCGACGGAGCAAATGAGAAGTTGCAGTCGCACAGGGTCTGCATCACACCGCCTTCTGGTGCACTAGCCTCCTTGCAGGTGCCAGCGCGCAGGGTGTGATTGGTGAGAGGCTAGGAAGAGCTAATATAAGCCTAGTTGATAATCCTCCGATGCAGAAGGCCAGAGGGAGGCCCTGCTGTTAAGCTTGCTTAAGTTCAGGGGCACTCAAGCTATCGAAACGGGTCTACATAGTACCATGGATGTGGATGCTAGCAAGGAACCACACTCGAGCTGTGAATACGGACTCTGGCCAGATGTCGCAAGACCGGCGGAGCTATGAACTGGATGGGGTTGCTAGACAAAACATCCAAAGTCGAGCCTGATGAGGCTCTGGAATCTCCTAAGCCACTCGGAGTGCGCTGCCGATGAGTGGTTGATGGCCATCTGATCTTTTGGTGTCGCAGGGCTTGCTGTTTCTTGAAGCGCCGGCTTCAGCCAACGTTGGTGTCGTGGGTGGCTGACTGGCAAGGCGAGTGGGGGGAACATGTAGGACCAAGGCCCTGGATTCACATATTGGTCGACGTTCTGGCGTCCAGCGCGTCTGAATGACATGACAACGGGTTGAGGGCAATATTTAGGTGCTCGGTCGTCGTCTGAGATGCTGATGCGGCTGCTCGAGAAACCTCCGAGCCCAGGTTGGTGGCGCCTGCGAGACAAGGAAGTCCCGTCACAAGAGACGAAGCTAGATACGAACCGTCCGCCAGATAGTCGTTCATCCTCCAGGACGGTGCTTGCGACTTTAATGAGTCTCATTTGAGGCCCAGCAACTCGTTCTTACGGGGTAGTGAACAACCCGACTGCCCGGTCCCGACTGATTCTGATCTACCGGTAGCCATGAGTTGCACCTAACGAGACTGGAGAGGCTGGCACGTGTCTCTGTTGTGGTAGGAGACACGAGTGATCTGCTCTGGTCCAGATTGACTGATTACTGAGCTTGGTCCAGCGATGGGGCCTCTGGTCTGGCCTAAGCCATATCTGTACCCTGGCACTTGCGCATTGGGAAGTCGTTCCTGCAGAAGGCTGAAATCGCCTCGACCTCCTGCATGATACATGACGATACTAGCTTGCCCGGGACCTTATTGACCGGGCTGGAAATTTGGCTACCCGCCGGCCAGTCCCCACGCGGAGGTAGGTGTCGAGACATACTTCCGTTCTTGGCACCCGAAAGTGCTCTACACAGGTGACGGAGGAGACATGAAGCAGCTCAAATTCTTTGGAATACCCATTGTCCAGAGCCGACTGATCGCCCATCCGGGAGGACCGTCTTATCTCACCACGTAACTCAACGTTACGTGGTACTGGATACAAAATCCGGGGTTTGAAGGAGCTCGCCAGGACCCCCTGACCGCCCAGGCTTGTCTAGTCGTGGCCCAAATTCATCGACCAAACAGGCTGCCTTACTAAGTGGTCGATCTCCATGTGAAGGGTGGACGGCAGGGCAGGGCAGTCCAGGTCAGAGGAGTGCAACAACGTTGAAGATTCGTCGTCGGGCACTAATTACCACAGGAACCCCTAGAGCCAGACCCAGCAGCTGTCAACAATTCGCGGCCCGGATGCGGTTTTCTGGAAGTCTTCGACCAAGAACGAACGATCTGTCAAGCGATGGAGTCGTGCAGCACATGACGAGTCGTCGCAGCGACTAAAGGGATAGTTAGACTTGCCGCTCCACGTGTCTGACATAACAGAACTCGTCTAGCCACTCCGTGGCACCGGGGGCGCTCGCTTGGGCTAGCAGGCTGGGTGCACAGCGCGGCGCCATGGGAAAGATGGGAAGGCTAGTGGGTGATCAGGCGTATTGGCAGCCAGGCTTGCCATAGTCTTATCGCTCAGCTGCTGTCAGTGCACGAGATGAGGTGGGGCTGGACCCTTTGCCCAGTGCTTCGCTGATCGCCCATGAGGGGCCAGCTAAAGTCGTGATGGTGATTCGGGTTAGCACGTCCACGATGGCGGATACTACGGTACTCTGGCAACCAGAGGCGGCTGCCCATGGGACTTGGGGCGAGGATCTTGGCCGCCGATGGGAAAAAAAGGTAGGCACAATGCCTTGGGTAATTCCAAGATGCAACGGAGTCCAACCGTGCCGGCTATGCCCCCCTATGGGCCCTGGTGTCGAGTAGGTAGGCATTAGAGAAATCAATAGCAAGCAGTGGCCAGGAGCAGTTTTCTCTCCGCCTCCATATTCCCAGCAGCCTTCTTCTTTCCTCCCATTCCGCAAAGGGGCAGGGGAGAGATAGCAATCTCGAGCAGAGAGAAATCACCACGGCGGGTTGGCAGTCAGCGCCGTTGCGCAGCCGTTCTTTGCAAGCCGGGATCCCGAGTCCGCGGACGTGTATTACTACGGTGTCACCTCCATCCTCCTTCAGAATCATCGGTCCTGTTCCAGTACCTGCCTGCCTGCCTGCCTACCTACCCTTACCGACATTGGTGTCTCGTGCAATCGATTTGTAAACCGCAACAGAGAGCATCAACCAGACCACGGCATCCAAAGCAAGCAAACAAGCATACCATCCACTGGGTACTGAATACGTACATACAATAGTGACTGCTTACAGCAGCCGCGCAGTAACTAGTCATCTAATAACTTGCGGCCACATCCTCTACAGACCACACACACAGCACGCCTCCGGAATCACCCAAGAAGCCCTGGAAGCGGTACTGCACCCACCCTGTTCCCAGCGAACCCTTGCATGAGCCACGGGTTGCATCTCCAAACGCCGGACGCTGTACAACCACCTCGGCCTCTGGCAGGGAGACTGCAACGTCAATCAGGGTCATCCTGTCGTCTCGAAACCTCAGCAAGGCCGGATTGGGTTGCTCGCAAAAGCCTCGAGCCCCCCCGCAGCGCTCGACGACTGCCAATTGGCTCCCTTGTGGGAACGCACCCTCGTCCACTCGTCCACGCCCCCTTGGCCCCCCCGTTGCAAGTTGCAGGGTGCATAGCCAGGGCCAGTCAGGGCCAGTGTGGACCATGTCGCAGCATGCGCTCCAGCACGAGCGGCAGCGCAGAGGCGACAGCCCGTCGGCGTCAGACTCGTCAGACTCTTACCAGCAGCAGGTCCACGCCCAGAACCGCAACCAGAGCCAGAGCCAGAGCCAGAACCAGAACCACGTCCAGGACAGCCCGACTATAGGCAGAGCCTTGGTCAACTTCCTCGACGAGGACAGCGACAGCGACAGCCAGACCACCCTCACCACCACGCTGTCGAGCCCTCCGCTGGCCATCACCGTCACTAGCTCCAAGTGAGTACACGCGCGCCCTTCATCTCATTATTAACTTCAATGTTCATCATCGCACAACCGTTTCCCCCCCCAGAGGTCCCTGCCCATCGCCCAATACACACAACGGCCCTGAACCCAGCAAGACCCGCATTTTGTCTTTCCTGTTTTACCACAACGCGCTTGCTTTTTCCTCGCCGTTCTCTAGTCTGCATGCCTCACTCTGCCCATTCCGTCCCTGCCCTGCCCTCACTTGACTATTCCCCCTCCGCCTGCGGCGTCGTGGCGTGATACTCCAGAAACCATCTCGAGCCTGCGCTGGGCGCGCCGTTTGCTGGGAACCCTGTTGTGAAACCCGTACAGCGAAACTGCTTCCGCCGCTGTCTCAACCGCAGAAACAGTACTGACCCGAAATCTCCACCCTTTGCTAGGTCGGTACGGAAACCTGCTCCAAGCCCGCTACACACGACCACCGCCGTGTCTCCGCCGTCGAGCGCGAGTCCAAATCGCTCTACCTTTCCCTCGCCCATCCACGAGTCGTATCCTCGGAGCCCCACGGCCAGGACACCCAACGAGCCGCAATCACAGTCCTCTGCAGCAGAGGACCTCTTCAGGTATCCGTTCGCCTTCGAGAAACGGCACCAGAAAGACACGCCGTCCCCTCCGGCAACACCAATCTCGCCTTATACAAGAGCACCAGGGTTTGTACTCGTCCTCCCTTGATATCTATCTTAGTCTATGTAGACCACCAAGTGTTCTAACTTGAGCATCCCGCAGTTTGCATCTCGCTCCTCTGTCTCCGAATGACACCAGAAGAGTCTCCAACCAGACTGTGACAGCGAAGCCGGTTGGCTCACCCGTCACAACGTCGCCAGCGATGGCAGGTGGCTCAACTCCCGCCAAAGCCGACCCAGCCCAGGCGCCAGCCCGAACGATATCTCTCGACTCGGCAGTGTCCAGCATCTCGTCAAAGAACTCCCAAGATGCTTCGGCTGGGACGGCCGACGTGGCCAACCTCGTCAAGGCGGCGGGCAGCCCTGAAGCTGTGATCCAGTACCTGCTAAAGGAGAAGCAGAGCCAGGCTCAGCAGAACGCCCAGCTGTGGCGTTTGGTTGACAAGCAAAGAGCCATGATCTTGGGCTTGAACAAGGATCTCGAACGTGCTCTGAAGGACAAGGAGAAGTACCGCAAGAAGATGAAGGAGCTCATGGCGGCCCACGAGGCGCCGCTGAAGATCGATACGCAACAGGCGCCGGCTGCGGCACTTCCAAGAGTGGATGTCAACGGTGTAAGGGATCAAGTCATGGATGTCCCGACTTCTCCGTCGGTCTTGGACTCTGACAGCGTCAAACATTCACCTATCGACCTGGCAATGGCACCGTATCCCATCACGCCTCCGGCAGACCAGGTTTCTGATGGACCGCGATCCGCCGTCGGCGACCTGCTCGACCCGTCCCATGCCATGCCCAAAGCATCAGAGCACGCGCTCGATAAGTTCGATCATGAGGAGGAAGACCGTGCTGTGGCAGAACAGGCGAAGGCCACACAGGCAGCCGAAGAGTCCAAGGATTCTCTCCCCTTTAATGTAGGACTACCACCGTCGAGAAGCCTGCCAAGTGAGCCGCCACGCATGCCGCCCCCAAAGCCACCGATTGCATCCAAGGAGGCCGCGGTCATGCTAGACCAACACATTTCACAGTTTCCGCCACCATCCGCTCCTCCTCCCCGAAAGCCGCCGCCGGCTCCTCTACAGCTAAGAAAGGAGGCAAAGGCTGCTGCTATCAGCCCACCGGAGGATGAAGACTCGGACTCGGACTACGATTCGCTACTTGAGGTCGATGAGCTGCCCATTCCAGAGAAGCGTGGTAGAAGACGAACGAGAGAAGAAGATGACGAGGAGAGGGAGAAGATTGTACTGCTCGAGGCGGAAAAGCGAAGTCTTTCCAAGAAGAGCAAGAAGGGAAGCCAAAAAGGAACTCCCAAAGAAGCAGAGTTTGAACCTCCTCAAGGCCCACTTCCAGCAAGCCCACGCGGTACTGGAAACCAGCCGATGCTCGTGCGGGAGCATATACCAGCCTCTTTGGCTGGTGTTCTCAATGGCAACGAGCCACAGCAATTTGCCTCGGCGCCCTTGATGAGCCCTGGATTGCCCTCGAGCCCCCGTCCCATGGGTATGAAGTCTCCTGGAGCGCCACCCCTTTCGCCAAGGGGGATGGGCATGGCGAGTGGTCCGCTTTCGCCTCGGGCTCCAAGGCAACCCATCCCTCTCCCTCCAAACACATCTATCTCAACCTCGTCACACGGCGAGCCTCTTGTTCTGTCCACACCAAAGCCGCTTAACATCACCAAGAGGGCAACCGAACCTGCCCAGCCTAGTCCGACCGGAAGTCGCGCCAGTCCGACCGAACGCAGCAGGATCTACAAGGGATTCATCACGGAGGAGTACCCTGACCTACTTCTGCCGCCCAATGCTCTCCCTTCGATCTCAGTCAAAGTGGCTTCATCTCGCATGAAGCCGTCTAGAGCTAGTCTGATCTCGCTGACTCAATTAGAAGAGGATCCTGTCTTCACGCTGGCAGTCTTTTCTCGCTCAGAGGGCGGCGAACTATGGAGAGTCGAAAAGGATACTGCATCGCTTGCTAAGTTGGACCAGAGACTAAAGCAATGCTCGGCCGTCACTGCAAAGACCCCAGACCGTTCGCTATTCAACGGCCATGCCCCTGCCAAACTTGATGCACGTCGCGTAGTGTTGAACCAGTATTTAGACGAGGTGCTGAATACACCATTAGACACGGCTACAGCCTCGGAGCTATGCAAGTACCTGTCGACCAACGTACTTCCTCCAAACTCAGACGACACCGGTTCCGTTGTGGAAAGCGGAAGCGAAACCAGCACCCTGAAAACGGGCCCTGGAGGTCGACCGCACAAGAGCGGATATCTTACTAAAAGGGGTAAGAATTTCGGTGGCTGGAAAGCACGTTTCTTCGTGCTCGATGGCCCTCTTCTGAAATACTACGAAACTCCCGGTGGCGCCCACCTTGGCACCATCAAGCTGCAGAATGCGCAGATAGGAAAACAGTCACACAGCAACAGTGACGGCTCCCCAGCCGGAGGCAACAATGATGAGCTTGACAACCAGTACCGCCATGCATTCTTGGTCCTGGAACCCAAGAAGAAGGACTCTTCCAGTCACGTCAAGCACGTTCTTTGCGCAGAAAGCGATCAGGAGCGTGATCAATGGGTTGACACACTGCTCCGCTGGATCGACTATCGTGACCCAGAGGAAGATGACTCGCATAACAATGCTACGCAAGAGCGTCATGGTTCCGGCAGCCAACCACATGCCAACGGTATGAACGCGAAGAAGAAACCGCATGGCCAAGCGCCGCTGAGACCACATAACGCACGAAGTCGTAGCCAAGACGGCCTCATTGGGATCAGCTACGAGGGGACCAGGCAAGGTGACATTCCGGATGGTGCACCGTCGCGCCGCCGCAACACGGAGACTCCAGATTCACAACAGGAACGTGCGGCGTCCTACACAATTTCAGCACCGCGTGATCCCCAGGTGATCTCGGACTCATCGTCCTGGGGTGCTAAAGCAGCCCTTGCTCCTCCCGGTCCATCGATTGAGGAAAAGAAGCAGCGCAAACGCAGTTTCTTTGGCTTTGGCCCCAAGACACGATCCTCATCGGATGACCAAGATGCATTGTTTGGCAGCAGCGTGCAGAGTTCAACCCAATCCGAATACCGCGGACCCATTCGCCAGGTGTTCGGTGCACCACTTGCCGATGCTGTCAGATACAATGGACCTGTCGACGTAAATGTGCCGTTGCCTGCAGTAGTGTACCGATGCATACAGTATCTCGACGCCAAGAACGCCATCTTGGAGGAAGGAATATTCCGACTTAGTGGATCTAACGTCGTTATCAAGGGCCTACGCGAGCGGTTCAATGTTGAAGGTGACGTCAACTTGCTGACTGATGAGACGTATTACGACATCCATGCTGTCGCCTCACTGCTCAAGCTATATCTCCGAGAGCTGCCCACCACGATTCTCACGAGGGACCTTCATCTCCAATTCCTCACAGTCACGGAGATGTCCGGACAGAGGGAGAAGATAGCAGCGCTGGGAGAACTCGTTCAGCTCTTGCCTCAGGCCAATGGCACTCTGTTGCGGTACCTCATTGCGTTCTTGATCAAAATCATCAACAATTCGGACGTCAACAAGATGACTGTTAGAAACGTGGGCATTGTTTTTTCGCCTACGCTTAACATTCCTGCACCAGTTTTTGCCCTGCTCTTGCAAAACTACGAAGGAGTTTTCAACATCACCCCTGAAGAATACGAGCTGCCTTCTCCTATTTCAGAGGAAGACGCGAGAAGCCTGGCAGAGCCACAGCCACGGCGTCCTTCTACTGGTACAGGTGCAGCTGCATCTCCACATCGACAGCGCCTTATTGAGCAGCTGCAGCACCAACGATCATCGCCGACCCCCCCTCCAGGACTCATGCATGGAGGTGGTCATGGAGGCGGTCGTGTAGCGGCTACACCGCCTCCTATGTCGACCAGCTCAAGTCGCCAGACAACCTACGAACCGCAGTATCTGGCTCAGCAGCAAACTTCCTCTCAAGTCTCTCTTCGTCCTGCTTATGAAAGTGGGTTCATGGTTCCACCGAACTATGATCCTAACATGATGCAACCCAAGACGCAACCAACATACGATCGACCCCACTACCAATCGTCGTATGAACAAGATTTCAGCGAACTCGGATACGACCAGCCCTATAATGCCAGGGCTAGAAGGAGAGAAAGCTCCATGTTCATGGGAAACGTAATGGGTCTGAACCAGCAAGGTTCGAAGAGTCGACTCCGTGAGGAGAACCGTCTGTAATTCAGCAAATACCCGGATCATAACGACTGGACTTCAGAACGATTTCTTTTTGCATATATACTCCTTATATACCACGTCTTTTCCGTATCCTTTTACAGCGACGATACCAGCCTTTCGTTATATTTATTTCGTTTCGATATCATCAGCATATTGTTGCATTTCTGACGTTTTCCAAGACGTTCTGCAGTTTCCTCTTAGAGTGTTCCTCTTCTCGAGACGGAAGAGCGCCTGGACTGGAGCCAAGCAACAATTATTGTTTAATTCAGGTTGAAGAAGAAGACAGAGAAGAAGGTTGGGCGGGATGCGGAGAGTCTGGGGATGCACGCATGGAGATGTCTGAGTTAACAGAAGCGATGATGGGTTTACGCATCTGCCGAACAGCCACTTGGGGTCAACAGCATTTATCATTCTTCTTTACGATTGTATAACATAATGAGCCACAAAAGGCGTTGGTGGCACCTCGACACTGCCTGGATACGGCAGATCTTTAGGTAGTGGATTTGAAACTTTGGCGTTGCGGCCCTGATGACACTCAAAATCGCTGCAGAGTTTTGTTCAAGAGATCATGTGGGAATGATGGTGCATTAGGTCGGACTCATCTCCTACCTAAAGAAATGTGGATAGTGTCGATGAAATTGAAAGAACTAGAACTCCCCAATACTACAGGACCCCCTATCTTCAACGTGGGATTTCGACTCCGTGGCACGGGCATTCGAAGGTTGTCATGATCATAAAAGGCTGACGCGCGCCAAATATGACAACAACAAGTAGCTCCGAACATAAAGGGAAGACACCATCCCTACGGTCAACTAATGCTGTGCTTGTTGTCCTGGCGTCATCAGCTGCAATGCTCAATCAGTCATGTTTCTCTGCCGCTGAGCAGATATACCAAGGAGGATGGTTCTACAGATTCTGCTCGAGGCTGAATCCAATTAGCCAACAGAAAGGTACTAAGCCAAAGTAGGAATCACAGGTGATTCGTTTTGAGAAAGTTACTAGGAAGTTACTGAGGTATTCATGCAACCATCCCAATCAATTGCTACAGATTTTACCCGCAGCAGGGTTTGGGGTATTGGCAGCTAGCTATAGACGCAACTACAGATTCCGCAACCCATTGGGGAAACGAGTTGAAGGGCCCACCAGCCAAGATACGAGGATCGGAAGCAGAGACAGGAATTGGTGCGTTAACTATTAGGCCCCCAGGGCGTCTTGGAAGCGGCAATGATGCACGTTGGTTACTCACAGCATGCGCTCAAAGGCGCGCGGAGGCGGAATAGGCGGCATAGCGGGGTCGGTAGTTGAGGGGGCTACGATCAACTTTATGAAGGACCTAGGCCGGTGCAACGTATCATTCGGCTTGACAACTGCACAAAAAGGTCGAACTGATTGTCCATTTCCTCCGCTGTTGAGTCGAAATGGGCGAGAAAGGATGGAAATGCCTGATCACGAAATCTAGCACCTTTCAAACTGTGTTCCCGCGTGCAAGTCATTACACGCCAAAAACACAGAGATTGAGGATGGGCTCGGCTGGGAAGATGGCGGTACGAACCATGGGCACGATGCTTTTGTGGTCTATGCTTTCGCCTCTGATAACGGCGTCTGGTGTTCTCAACGCTTCGCCAGCGGTACCAGACCAAGAACTGCTTATTTCAAAATGGGACATTCAGTCAACTGCCAAAGCGAGCAAGGACCTGGCTACTCTTTCCCGCCCAGGTTCGGACGTCTCATCGTGGCACCATGTGAATGCGTCCAAGTGCACGCTGATGGGCTGCTTGATTGCTGCAGGCGTTTATAACGAATCCGATCTGTTCTTCTCGGACAACCTCAATCGGTTCGACAGAGCCCAGTTTGCGGTTCCGTGGCTATATCGCAACGAGTTCGCCCTGAACCAGACCCAGGGGAAGCATTATTTCATCCAGAACCATGGCATCACCTCAAAGGCCGACATATTCTTCAATGGCCAGCAGATTGCCACCAAGGCGGTGCAGGCGGGTGCATACGCGGGTCGTTCATACGACGTTACGAAGTATGTGGCCAAGGACAATGCCCTGCTGATCCAGGTATACCCAACAGATTACAACTACGACTTTGCGTTGGGATTCGTGGACTGGAACCCCTATCCGCCAGATAACGGCACGGGTGTCTGGAGAGACGTCGTCATCAAGCAGACCGGTCCTGTAGCGCTAGGGCCCTTGCGCGTCACCACCGATTTTGAGCTGCCTGCAGGGAAGGGGAGCGCCTCAGTAACGCTGAAGGCAAATGTGCAGAATCTAGAAGACCACGAGGTCACTGTTGTCGGCGAAAGCATCGTATCAGATGAGAGTGGCAGTAATCCTCTTTCGAAGAAGCAAACCTTCAAGATTGGGCCGTCAAAATCGCTTGACCTGAACATTACAACTCTAATCGAAAAGCCAGCGATCTGGTGGCCGAAAGCTTGGGGGGAGCAGCCCCTTTATACTGGGAAATTATCGGTCTCGGTGGACGATTCGGTTTCAGACATTGCAGAGAACCGCTTCGGTATCCGCAAGGTGACCTCAAAGGTGAACGAGCACAACGACACCATCTTCAGCGTCAATGGAAACCCTTTCCAGGTGATTGGCGGTGGCTACTCGGCTGATATGTTCCTCCGCTGGGACAGCAACAAGTTCGCCACGCAAGTACAGTACATGCTGGACCTTGGACATAACACTGTGCGCCTAGAGGGCAAGAATGAGCACCCAGAGCTCTACGACACCGCGGACCGCATGGGTCTGATGGTCTTGGCGGGGTGGGAGTGCTGCGACAAATGGGAAGCCTGGACCTATAATGAGGACCTTGCGGTGAAGTCTGAGTGGACGCAGAGCGACTACGGGATCGCAGATGCGAGTGCGCGGCATGAAATCACCATGCTGCAGAGCCACCCCAGCGTCTTGGGCTATCTCGTCGGCAGTGACTACTGGCCGGATGACAAGGCCACGGCAATGTACGTGCAAGGCTTCAAGGACCTTGACTGGCAGAACCCAATCATTGCCTCGGCATCAAAGCGAAGCTATCCGAAACTGCTGGGTCCGTCTGGAATGAAGATGGCGGGTCCATATGATTGGGTACCGCCAAACTATTGGTACGACGTCAGCTCAACGGATGATAGACTCGGTGCTGCCTTCGGCTTCGGTTCAGAGCTGGGGGCTGGAGTAGGTACCCCGGAGCTCAGCAGTCTGAAGAAATTCTTGACCAAGCAGGATATGGACGATCTCTGGAAGCAGCCAAACAAGGGACTTTTCCACATGTCGACGAGCGTTTCATCGTTCTACAATCGCAAGATCTATAACGATGCACTATGGAAGCGACATGGCACCCCTTCTTCCCTGGATGACTATTTGCTTAAAGCACAGATTCTTGATTACGAGGCAACCCGAGCACAGTTCGAAGGTTTCTCGGCGCTCTGGAATGCGAACCAGCCGGCGACTGGGTTGATATACTGGATGCTGAACAACGCCTGGCCGAGCTTGCATTGGAACCTCTTTGACTACTATCTGCATCCCGCAGGCTCTTACTTCGGCGCCAAACTTGGCAGCAGAGTAGAGCATGTAGCCTACGACTACATTCAGAAGGCTGTCTACCTGATCAATCACTCGATAAACCGCCAGGGCGCACGAACCGTTCAAGTCGAAGTCGTAGGGCTTGATGGCAAGGTCGTCACGAGCACAAGTGTCAAGGTGCAGACGCAGCCGAACGTTAGCAAGAGCATATACAAGCTACCCGCCCTAATTTACCCCTCGGACGTTGTCTTCCTGCGTCTGGTCCTCTCGGACGACAAGAATGCCACGCTCAGCCGTAACGTGTACTGGCTAGCCAAGACCGTCGACACGCTGGACTGGGAGAACTCCGACTGGTTCTACACGCCGGTGACGAAGTACGCCGACTATAAGGCGCTTGATAAGCTCCAGGCTGCCAACGTGACCGCAACCGTCTCCGATTCTTCTGAGGACGGCGGTAGTAAAGTGGTGCTGGAGAACCACTCCACGGTGCCTGCTTTCTTTGTGAACCTCAACCTGGTCGACGGCGCCGGTGAGGACGTGTTGCCGGTGTTCTGGTCGGATAACTATGTTACCCTATGGCCACGGGAGAAGTTGGAACTGGACGTCAAATCAGGCGGTACAGGTGCAAAATCAATCAAACTTAAGGGGAAGAATGTAGTCAGTTCGCAGGTGTTATTAGCTTGAGGTAGTAATGTTTCAAGTGGAATTTCCATTCAGTCTTTCTACATCAGCTTATGGGATACAAAGTGTACGAACTCCATCACAGAACCACCTCCTTAACGGTTAGCTATTGCAATTATGCTTCAAGTTCTCAATTCTCTCCTTGCTGGGAGGGGTTCCAGGAGAGAGGTGTTCCTCCACCTTTGGACTCTAGAAAACATTTGAACAGGAGTGATTGGTGTGGGTGTATAGCGGCCAAACCGGGAAACTCCGATAAGTAGAGTCCCGTGCTCTCCTATTGCATGTCCTCGTCATGTCGCGGTGGGCACTACGCTTCATCATCTTCCGGCCCCTCGCCACCTCTGCAACGTCGAGTTGCCAAAGTGATCCTCATAGGATCCGTGACTTAATAAATTGAAGGGAAAACTACTCTTTCTTTGCCGATGTCATTCACCATAGGCACATCTGCGGACACGTCAGATTTGGCTCTCTGTTAGCCCTTCGGACATTGTGTGTCCATTGTGGCCACAATGTGGCCACAACGCAGCCCTCTGGTAGATAGCCTTCGTCCACAATGCAGATAGCTAATGAGAGCATGCTTCTTACAACACGCTCACTTTGGCCCATCACTCTTCATTTCTCTCTTATCTACACGAACACATTTGAACGAGCTCCCATGGTGATGCATAATAGTTGCTAGCAAAAGAATGTGAAACACCGCAATTGGTTACCGCTCAGAACACATAATCCCGAGAATCATATCAGTTGTCCCTATCACGATCCAGGGGAGTCATTGATCTTGGTCAGATGCATTGTACTCTACTCCAAGAACCTCTTTTTGGGTTGTTATCCCGAATAACACGCCCCCAAAGGCTGGCTATTCAGTCTTTGGATCACCTTGCGCCAGACCCATTGACTTCTTGCTCTCGATTCGTGATTTGGAGTCATTCGAGGTACGAGGAATGCTATGAACGTCTCATAAACTGGAGACAATTCCCCCTGTTTTTTAGGGATGGAAAGAGATGCCCAACGTAATCCATACCTTTCAGAATCCTAAGCGCTTGATTTTCTGGATATAATTGACATCAAGCCGTCTGATTGCTACCTTGTGCCCAATGCAACCTTCCTTCCTCCAGGCCCGAAACTTGCGCAGGGGAATACATGCAAGAAAGAACTCATACCAAAGAATTAGCCGAACAACTAAGGCATCTGGGTGGTTCTGTTCAGACCTATTGTTCCTCATATATAATATTTATGAAGAGCGCTGCAACAGCTCCCGGTTTGCAAGCTATACAGTTTGTTGGAATTGTGCTGGTCCGTGCGCGCCACGTGCAGCCTATCAGCGTTAAGCACGCACTAACCAAGACAATATAAGGGTTGTTGTATAGTGTTGCACAATTCTTCACCCAGCGCGACGTGTTTGATCAAACCAGCAAATATAATGAATTTCGAATCGGGGTTTGTGAATGGGCCAAGCGGGCGGGTCTGGTAGCGTCACCACGATGACACTTTCAGCCCGGCGAATGTGTTATGTGCGAGTTATCCAGCAAGTTGCGAAGCAGGGTGAACGGTCGTTCGGAAATTTCGTGACGACCAAACGCTTTACGCATAAGTTTACAGGGTACACACCTGACAGGCATGTCATTCAAGTACAGCATGTATCCGGGACGATGTTCCTTCTCGATGCAATAATTGGTCGACCACCGCATATGCTGCACAATCGACGCTCGCTGTCTGAGGTCCATTTTACTTTCACCATCAAAACACAGTTTTTTTTTTGGGTGACTCGCGATCTCTTTGGTAGAACCAAATATCGACTGATCAAAGGTATCCGAAGCGAAAGTACCTTTCCCGCCTTGGCTCGCCCAGACAACCAGATACGGATTGGTCACTTGCCAGTGGTGTGTTCGTGTCAATTGCTCCAGAACGAAGATATTCCACCAGTTCACAAGCCGGCAGACTGTCACTCACATCAGACCACCCTCTCGTCATTACTCAAATCACACGTCTCGGATCTCTCACCCCTACCCACGCTCGCTGAGCTACCTACTTTCACGATGGCTTCGGAAGACACTCATGAGCAGATCACAGAGTGTCTCATGGACATTCTTGACACCGTCACGCCCGTGAAAGCTATCAGAACTGATGTAATCACACGAGTTGTTGTAGATGACGCAGGAAACGTGTTGCTCATCCCGCCCAACACTGGTACGATCGCTGTGGAGTTCCTGGCCCAGGCCCAGGAGGTGACCCGCGCGAACACATCGAGCGAGCCTACCTCAATCGAGTCGAACAGGGATGACTTTGATGACACCGGAAGTCAGGGCTCTAGTTCGACCACCAACAGCCATAATCAAGGACTGCAGTACTCCCTCCGCGCTCGGACCGCCCTCCAGATAAGAGCCGGGGACACTGATCCCATTCTCTATTTCTCGGAGGCAGCGATTTCCCAGCTGCCAGTCTATCAGATGCGCGGCTTGGCCCACCTGGAACGCACGAAGATTGTTGCCGTTGACTGGGGCTGTTTTGCAACTGGCGGTCAGCTAGTTGACACCCTCATGCTCCTGTACACAGTGTTTCGCAGGCTCAAGAAGCTCATTCTTGTCGTCCCACAGCATAATTTTTGGGGTTCTCTCAAGCAAGGAGTACTGATACAGGCTCCAGGCGGCAACCGCCGCGCTGATGACTCCCCCTACAGGCGTTCTCAGCTCACCCAAGCCCAGACCTGCAACGTCGCCTTCTACGAAGAAGGTGCCAGTGACATCAAGTCTTTCAACGTCGGTATCAGGCGCGCCACGGTGCTCGGCGACGAGAAAGCTCTCGCTATCCTCCCGACCAAGACCCAAGTCCTGCAATTCGGGGACAGACTCATCCCCTGGACTGAGATTGGCAACAGAATCATCCGGATTCTTAGAAGCCCAGAGTTCTGGATATTCACTGGAATTTCCTATGCGATGGAACAGCTTCCGTTGGAGTTCATCCCGGTGCCTCCCCATATCAACCTCAGAGACATCCTGATCACGGGCACCCAACCGGAGGAGGCAACTCGTCTCCCGAGGGTTTCACGTTTGCAGAGACAGGCGTTGCGACCCTCCCGTCGCGAAATCTACCGTCTTGAGCACCCGGCGCGTTAGATGTCCGGAATTGAGGTTGAGTAGCATGTCATGGACCAAGAGGCCGCAAGCCACTAGCTGCCTCAAAGCAATTCCGAGTCTGCGCTGGAGTAGTTCCAGAAATCGTGGTATGATGTGGAACTAAGGCAGTATCAGTGAGCTGGGCTATGGCTATAAAATGAAAGAAGAAAAGAAGAGAAAAACAAACAGTTCTAGAGAGGCAGGATTGCAAAGCACAACGTACCAACGAGTTCCTCAATAGATTAGAAGGGAACATTGAAGCAGTGATATGTACTGCCTGAGGCAATGCTTTGAATGTAGCTTGAGCCGAAGCCCAGAGGCTTCAATACAATGCCAAGCATCAGCACCATCACCTTAGTCCCCAGTTCTCCCCGGGCCCCCAAAGAGTCCGCTCCAGAGTATCCCTTCTTGGGTTGAACCAAACACCCGGATCATTCGGGTCATCTTCATCGCGAAAAGCCAAGACGTAGCCGGATTCCCTTACCACCCGCCTAGACTCGAAGCAAACCCCTGCCAGCGTCAGCCTGAGCGTTCCGCGGTCGAGGGGCGCCAGCTTCAGGCCCGGGAACGCGTACACCAGGACGTTGATGGTCCGAGGCTCAGGCAGAGCCTTTCTCCAGATCATGTCGCGAATCTCTTGTGGCAGGTCGGCAAACTTCGGGAACCCAGCTGCCGTGGGGCAATTCTTCGTCTCGGGCCGCTGTCCTGTCCCATTCGTGAATGGGCTACCGGTGGTGCTTGTTTTGCCCATTCTGCCTCGGAAAGTACGCCTAGTAGGAGCCAAACCAGTGGAATGCCTATACCATTTCAACCAGAGAAGTAGAGAGGGTAGCTGCTGCTGCTGCGTCGTTAACCGTGAAACAGTAGATGTTGAAGATGTACGCGGAGTTAAGACGGAATCAAGTGAGCTGATGCATTGCGAGTCACGTGATCGGCGTTGTTAGATTTCTCCCATCTTGTAAGTCGTTCCCTTATACGCAACTATCATCTTTCTCGCGACCTTTGCGAGGTTCTACAAGGGTGGAGGCTCCCTGACGTGATATACTCCTGAGAATATAATATATAAACCATGAATCATCGATTCTTAAGTTGAACAGCATGTTCGACGCACAGCCATGCGAACTTTTGAATGGATGCTGATTGCTCCTGAGGTTTCCTTATCGAGACTCTTCAACTCGTTCATAGACGGCGAGATTGCAGAGCTTCTACTGTCATATAGGTCACTTAATCAAGCGCACAGGGCCTAAGAAGAACGGGAGTCATCTGCGATAATATGGACACAATTGGATAGGACGCGAGTCTGCATGTTTTGCTTGCGAGAAATGTACTTACATAGCTGGGAATATCTAACTCCCTGTTCTCCATTGATCGTGTATCATATCTCAGAGGTACCGGGATAGCAAACTTCACCTGTTCATTCACAGTTCCTGCCGATAAAAAAAAAGCTTCTCGAGTGGGAACCCTGGTGAGTCGTAGTATGACCAATCTTTACCGCTATCGGATATCAACAGTAGCCAGCTGAGGCTTCATGTATCACCCGGAACACTTGCATGACTGTCACATTTCTTTTCCGTCCCAGCGACCCTGACATTCGGCCACGTTGGAGGGCTCCGCAGCGACACTACCCGCACCAACCAAACTCCTAGATATCCTAAACAGAATTCTCACGAGACCAGGCTTTCTACTTGAAGCCGAAAACAGACCAGTGGACGTCTGGGTGTGATGCGGTCAGATGTAAGGGATGCAGCCGCGGACCAACGAACACACGGACTCTGGAGATGCCCCGCTTATGGCGACCGAAGTTGACGAAGGTATGGCTAGTCACATCAGCCTCACTCCCAAGGAGGGTGGGCAGTAGGATCAATGCGTGAGCCTCACGTGCTGGGGCCGTCAGCTTCGTGCAGCAATTAAATATTGGGTCAGCACGCGGGGGCGGTCTACCGTATATGTGAGGCTCTCGATTCCGCCCCTGCAGTCTACCCTATCGATACGTAATGGCCTTACTCTTGTGAAAATTCTTGGATCAGTCAGTCTCGGACCGTCGATGTAGGGGGATTTCCATAGATTGGGATTCCTCACTCGGCTGGAAAGGACATGCGTCCCATGTAACTGGTTTACAAGGGCACCATCCTGTGTTTCTCTGTGTTTCGTCTTGTTTTCTTGGTGGCTAGGTCTTGTTTCATTTGATATCCTGTACCTTGTCATCTGAAGTCCCACCGGGGGCTTTTGTTTCCATCTTGTTGGGGTGTCCCCTGCAAACACTGTTGCTTCTTTTGACGTCACTCGAGCTCGTCAATCGTCTAGTAATACACTTCACATCGACGCCGGTCCATGCAAGCAGGAACCAGAACCAACGCCATATGGAAGTTGACGGAAATGAAATCACTTAAGAGAATAGCAGACACTCAGTGGAGTTGTTTATTAACATGCTATTCTATGTAGTTATGCGTGACATATGTCGCCATCGCAACTTCGCGCCATGTTGCAGCGAAGATGTGAGGTGAATGCTCTTTCATGAATGCTTTCTCATAAATCATAACGATCGTGCGTCGTGTGTCTATCGTTGGAATCATACACTTCCTGTTCCACAATTAGTAGCCAACGCCGGTATATATCCACGTCAGCGTCGCGGTTTCCAAGCTCGGCCGCTGGAAGTCTCCCAGTGCACCATTTCCGGAGAGCTTTTCTATCCACTTCTCGAATGTGTCTTTCAGGTCGTGGACCTGGTAGCCTCTCGGATGAAGATCGACCGATTGCTGCTTTGATTGACGGACGGATGGCTGCTGTGACTTGTCGACTCTCTCGACTTCGGGTTCGTAGCGCACCAGTCGACTCTGGTAAGGTCGACGCAGGAAGTAGTTGTCAAAATTGAAGTTGACGTTAAAGTTGAAATGGTACGGCTCATACCAATCGTAATGCCGCCATGGAAGAGGTTGTTGGTCTGGGACCTTCAACCTCAAGTTGAAGGCCGATCTTTGATAAACAACAAGAATGATGGTCTTTAACCGGCGGAACTTTGATACATGCTCGAGAAATTTCTCCATGTTCCGCTTTGTTTGGACTGTTTTGTGGAACAGTCTGAGGTGAAGGCCGGTGTAAAAGCCCCAGGAGGTCCCAAGCGCAATGCGGCAAGCTTTCGTGCGGACAGCTTCGATCTGGCTGAGAAGACGTACGACCTTGAGTAGTCTCTTCACCTGTAGATATGAGTCCAGAAGAAGGATATCTCTCGAGAGATCAATATGCTTGACTGTGTTCGAGAATACGAGGGGCTTGTAGCGGCGGAGGACTGCATGACGAGCATCGCGGCACACTCTGGCTATTGCGGGAGGCGGTTCATTCCGGACATCTGCGAACATGAGGCGACTCGATGGTGTAGATTGTGTCTGCGCGGAGCATGGAGAGTCTAACACCTCATAGACTCGTGGCTCTGGGAGCGCATATCCCCAAATCTGGTCTCGCAGCTCCAGCGGCAGTCTCGAGAACTGCGGGAAGCTGTGAGAATGGCCGACCATATCTGTATCCTCCCAATTCAGAAATCCGAGTATCACGTGTTCTCGGAGGAGAAATATTCTATCACCCAAAGACAGCTCTGCAGAGGGTTGTCCCTAGTTTAAGTATACATATGTTCACTGGTGGCCGTGTCTCTTGTTGTGGGGTTGATCCCGGGACCCGGCAAGCTCGCTTGCTTCCCGAACCAGGAAAATGCCGTCTGAGGGCCTGACGCCGCGAGTCGAGAGAGAAACAGTTTGATCCGAGTTAGAGAGAATTGGACAGGGGAGGAAGTCTATTCAAGACTGGAACCGGGGCATTGACGAGCGGAGATCGGGAGCGAGTGCAGGAGGTAAATGTTTCAAACCAAAGGCAAGGCATTGGTGATCAGGCAAACGCAATGACCAGGGAAGTGCAGAGTGATGACCACAAGGGAATATGAGCGATACGAAACGCAATTAAAAAGAACCCTCCCGAGGGAAAGGATGTGGCTGTCAAGCCTCCAGCATTATTGAATCATCTGCTAAGAAGGGTTGGGGGCACGTCAATGGCAAAGGTAAAAGGTCCCTTGTCGGACGGGGCCATGACTTTGGACCATCGAGGCCGCGCAAACCCATTGGAAAAGGCCAACCTTGCTCGGAAACCTACCGGATCTGGACGTCGAGCGACCCGTTGTAGCACCGGCAATGGCCAAAGCGCTGACGTATCCAACCAGCCGGCGCTTTGAAACGGGGAGTCTTGTCCAGTGACTCCAGTCGCGCAGTCATCAAGTTGCCCCTAGAGGTGCTCGAGGTAGTCGAGGAACGTGGGAAACAAGGGTTGCAGCGAGACTAAGATTCAAAACCATGCTAGGTGCGGACCCCGGCCGGTGGTTGAAGTATGCGACAGCACGGGGGGAGTCTATAAATGGGACTATATCGTTGCGTATTAATGCTGCACACCATGTTCAATAGTTCTTACCGCGCTTGGAACGGGTGTAGCTTGTAGGACCGGCACCCCTGCTCTGCATTCGGCACGCGCGCAGACAGCATGCCACCAGACCACCTTGCAAACGGCGGCCACAGCAGCTGACGGCTGAGGAGGGAGGGCTCTAGTGAGCAGTGCTAAGCCAGTTGCGGCGTCTGACGGGCGGCCTTGTCTGGAGGTCTGCTGCCGTGGCGTGACGTTACAGAAAAGCAAGCGTGAGCTATGTGAGCAGATTCGGGAATGCGAGGCCGTGAGAGGCTGAAGAGGTTGGCGAGGGGCTTGGGAAATTGATTGCTGTGGATGAGTTGGCGGCTTGACAGCCCCTCCCAAGTCCAAGAAGCCCTGCGCAAAGGCCTGCGCAGTTACAAGCTACACTATGACAGTGGATCAAAGTCCGGAAGGCGGAAGTCTTGCGATTTGACGAGATGGAGGAATGGGACGAACGGACACAGACGTCCCTGTCGCAGCCTCTCGTGGTCGTGGGCATCATCGGACGGGCGAGTCGAATAGGCTGGGGCAAGAAAGCAATCCAGAACGAACCTCGACGTCGCCCCCTCCTTGCGTCTTTCCCCTCGCCAAGTCCTGCTGCTCCCAGGGTGGGCTGTGGCTCCTTGTTTGTGGTAGAGCATCGTGAACCAGGCTCTTGATTTCTCGGCGCCGGGCGACGCCAAAAAGATTCTTTACATGACACAACGCTCAGCTGATTTTCACTCCAGCAGCGGCATGCTTTCTTGCAGCGTAGCTGAAGCTCTCAAGGCTGCCCGCACGCCACCGGCGCAAGCTGAGACCGATAATGCGGAACTTTCTTGGATTTCGGTCGGCACACCAGTGCCAGCCCCACCATCGTCGTCAAGAAACTGCTGCGCAGAGGCGGGATGGCTGGCTGACTGGCTGGCTTGCTGTCTGGGCATTATCGATCGCATGCGCTGTTGCGGGGGTCAATGTTTAATCTAATCGATTCATCTCTTGTGGGCCACCAGGGCCGGGCAGAGGGGCAGAGGGGCAGATGGATATCTTCCAAGCAGGAAAGTTTCGCCGGAGCCGGGACCTGGGCCCCGCCAGCCGCTACTGCCAGCACTTTAAATTCGCTGCAAAATTTGTTGCATTTCGAAACCTTTTCCTTTGAAGGGTGTGCGGCTGGCATTGACAGAACATTGTTTCCCCATTTGCTCTGATCCTCTCCTTCACTGGAACTCCATGGATATTATACAGTAGCGTCAGTCATGCCACAGAACAACCCAATTGCAATCGGCATTGTCGCCCCAGCGTCGGATCTTCAGTGCGCCCTCGGGCGCTGAAGAACCGCGGTGAGAATGTTGGACATTTCTACTCGTATGAGATGATATCGTATCACATCATATCGTATCGTATGCAGCTCTGCTTTGATGATGTGACCCCAAGGAGGAGGACGAAGGTGGCGTTGGCGGTAGTGGTTGCACACCCGTGTCGCACGGCGTCAGCCTCGCTGTCAAGTTGCTTGCAGAAACGTCTTAGCCTTCCACACCTGCCATACGAATTTCGGAAGTGGGCGGGTTTCAGGAGTGTCGGAGTTCGCAGGTGAAGGAGATCCAATGTGAGATCGAACTGTGATGTGCATCCGAGGCAGGTGAACTGCAGACTCTGCATATATTTGCAAGGATTATGACGTGAAGTGGTCAGCCTGCGAAAAGAAAAAATGAGTCCCGGTGACAGTCATGTAGGCCTTCTGTGACACAACGTGAGCGGGTTCCGAGACGTTGAAAGAAGCCGGGCAAATTGAGAATTCTCACTATGTGGGTATACACTGCATGCGTTCACTCAGGTCTTCTGACTTGGCATGTGTGTGCTGGCATATCATGGCCGCTATAGGACAATCATGGTGCGCAGACCGATGCGTATGTGCTGCAGACGAATGCAGTCTCAATGTGCTCATCTATAGCTGGTGCCGGGACGGGTATAAGAACCTGCCACCAGGTTTTCTATAACGCTCGCCGAATACCGCACCTCGCGGCAGGCGAATAACGAATCAGGTAGGAACTCCGTAGCTTAGTCTCACTCGCCCGGCTCGTCCCCGATCTTTTCCAATTTGCCCATCTCCCGCTTCTCGCCACTCTCCCCGATCAACCTCACCCGGTCCAATCGCACCTTCTCGCTGTCGCCGTCGCCGTCCACCACGAAAAGCACGAGGCTGGAGATGTTCTGGAACCGGACGAACCGCAGGCTGATGTTAGCGGTGCCGTTGGCGTTCCAGTCGTTCTCACCAATCACGATCTCTTGGGTGGGTTGGATGTCCTCGGCTTCATCAAAGCCGAGATTGTGAGGCCGGTTCGTGAAGAGCTTGATGGTCTTGGGCCGCATCGGGATCTCGTCTTCGTCGTCATCCTCCTCAGCCGCAGGAGGCAATGACGTGATCTTGGAGATTATCGGTTAGCCTCATGCAAGTTCTCGAGCAAACAGACTTAAGACTGGTACTATACCTGTATCGTATGGAGCTTAACAGCGGAGTTGAAGGGTATGAAGAGCAGTAGCTGCTCGTCCGTGTCACTCTCCACCCAGTCCTTGGCCTCCGACTTGCTCTTCCCTAGCGCGGCAGGCTTGGGCTTGTGCAACAGAGTACGGACAGAGAATTCGCTGTCCGCATTCAGCAATTCCAGGCCACGTATGTCGATGATGTCCGAGATGTCAGTGTAGCCCCGGGGCAGATCCGCACCCAGCCAAGTCATGCCGCCGCCGCCGCCGCTGCCGCTTCCGGCTTCGCCTGCGGTCTCGATCTCGTTGCCAAGCTTCTCGAGTATAGACTTGAGTCTGCTGGGGTCCGCACCCTTTACGCTGTCAACCTTGTTGCCATCGCGGAAGATTATGAAGGTGGGAAGGCTGGTGACGGCATAGGCTTTGGCGACCTCCTTGGCACCGTCTCCTTCCGTGTTAACCTTGACGAACGTTGCGATGTTCGGCCGCGAGAGGGACTGCGAAAGCTGCTCGAAGAAGGGGGCGATCTGCTTGCAGGGCCCGCACCAGTTGGCATAGACTGTGCAGATTTGTCAGTCAACCCGCCGGGACAAGAACGTTGCGCTTGTAGTATGTGCCTGAAGCACGACAGGTGCCCATGACGGCCACGAGGACCTGGCCATGGGCTTTCTGTGATCTGACAAGAGACTGGGAAGCTTGTTCCTGACAGAGCATGGCACTTGCCAGCAAGTTCCTGGGCGGCGGCGGTCCGCATCCGCGTCTGCGTCCGCGTCCGCGTCTTCCTGGGTATGTGTGTATGGCGGGGTCGGGGCGAGGCTCTCGCGGAGCAGACTTACAATCGGCGACTACGATGCGCGACTTGCCGAGCAGCTCGCTGAACTGCTCCGGGGACTGGATCTCTATCGTCTTGGACATGTTCGGCGCGGGGGCTGGGAGCGTTGACGACGGGGGACGTGAAGGCTCTAGTGAAGGTGCGAGGGTGCGCAGGCGTTCGAAGCTCTGGAGTGACTGACTGGGCCAAGATGATGAATGGTGGTGTATGGTGCAAGCTGGGACGGACACTTTTGGCCGATCCCTGCCAGGTACGAGTTGCGCCTGACGCCTTGCCGCTAGCGGATTAGCACTGTTGGCTGCCCCGCGATGACATCTCGCCGGCGCCCCAAGAACCCCTCCAGAGCGCTAGAACTCCCCCCTCAACCGCCGCCTCGGCATCGGCTGGTGCGCTGTCAAAGCTGCCGTTTCATCTGTGATTTCCTCGCGTTTGAGTGTAGCGTCAGTCAGTCAGTCAGCCAGTCGGTCCTTTGAGACCATCTGGCCAGAATCTCAGCTGAATAGACTCTGTCTTATCTATAGCACTTACCCCTTCGGTGAAAGCTTGTGTGACTGACGACCTTATTCTTATTCTCTTGTCTTGACACCTTGTATCGCAAACTCAACACGCGACTACCTGTGCTTCAAGATAGATCGAGACGGCGGGAAGTCAATTGCGATCTAGCATGTCTAGTCAGGTCACAGACACGCAGCCAACCAAGGGAGGCCCGGAGGCTCACCCGGGAGACCAGCATGAGATCCCAGGCTTTGAAGAGCATGGCTCATTCGCCTCCCTGAAGGACAGGATCAAGCTGCACTACAATGTTGCATCTGATTACTACTATTCACTCTGGTAATTTCCCTCTACCTCTGGTTCCTGATACCTTACCATAGCTGAGGTATAAACAGGGGTCAGCACATCCACCATGGCTACTTCAGGTCGCCCAGCGAAACCAAGGAGGAGGCCCAGGTCAACCTGATCAAGTACCTCCTCGAGCTCTCTGTCCTACCCAAGTCAAGCAATGTTCTGGATGTAGGTTGTGGAATCGGCGGTACGTCGCGCTACCTGGCCAAAGAACAAGGCTGCAATGTGACCGGTGTCACCATCAGCGGACGGCAGGTCGAGATAGCTAAACGCCTGACTCTCGCTGAGAATCCAACTCCTGAGACCAACGCGTCAGCAGAGGCGCTGCCATGCCCGCCTGGTAGCGTGCGATTCATCGAACTAGATGCTGAGAAGATGCTGGAGTACTTCTCGAGCAATGCTGGAGGCAAGCCGGAGAAAGGGTTTGACTGCGTTTGGATATCGGAAGCCCTCTCTCATTTTCCCAACAAACCCCTATTCTTCAGTTCCTCGTTCGAACTTTTAGCCGCCGGTGGGACGTCACGGCTCGTGATCGCAGACTGGTTCAAGGCGCCCAACCTCACCGAGGAGCAGGACAAGTCAGATATCAAGCCGATCGAGGATGGGATGCTGTTGCCCCCCTTGTGCACAGCTGATGACTACGTAGAGATGGCAACCAAGGCTGGATTCAAAGTATCCAAGGGACCGGTAGACATTAGCAAAGATGTTGCTAAGACGTGGTATGTCCCGTTCCAACTCCTGAGCTAGACACAAGACTGACACACATATTCAGGGATATTTCCTGGTCTCTGGTCTCCTCGCCGTCTCTGTGGGCCTTTGCAATCTCTCAAGGCAGAGATGGACTCGCATTCTTGCAGGCATTCAGAGCGATGCGCAGGGGTTACGCCAATGGAACGTTCAGATACGCCTTGATTGTGTTTGAGAAGCCATGAATAGGTGCCTTGGGGACGAAGTCTTGTTCATGAGATACGTAGCGTTCATAGCCGAGTCGGAACCCTCTGTATTAAGGAGTTGGTATATAGCATGCCATTCCTAGTTTTAGGTGGCTTCGGTCGTCTTACAATATATTTAACCGTTCTGGAAACAAATGACCTTACCCCAATTGTCTATTTTCCTTTCAGTTCACTGCGAGGCCATCTTATTTGGAAACGATACAACTACAAATTTTCGAGCACAGCCCAGTGAATGTAACCGTGTATCCTGTCTAGCCTTGTTGCGGTTGGAAGTTGACAATCGTCCCTGACCCTGATCTTGGCGCTTCAAAGTATCCAAGTAAATTTCGAGCATGCGTGGGTAATTACACCGGTATACAGGAGGCCACTACTAGCTTGCTACTTATTGCACATAGGGTGATCCTATTGGTTTTTGATTATTCTAGTCATTATTGATAAACACAGCACAGTACATCTGATCGACGAAGGTTCCATGTTGAGCAACAAGAATTTGATTACTCTTAAGGCTATCTAAGTAGGTATAACAAAGCAATGCACCCAAACTCCTCGCAAATCTTGTTCCGTGTATTCAAGCCAGGTCACACCCTTGATGACGCATTCGTTTTTGAATGCAGACGATAAGGCGGCTCGTTTTCCAGGATAAACAAAACCAATCTGCCCGGACGCTTCCTCCCTGCAGTCGAGAACCGCTCGGTTGCCCAACTTCCGATATAATGACAATGGACAGACAAAACAAAGAAGAGTCTTAACCCGCTCGTCCATTATTAGACTCCCACCGTGTGGCTGAAGACCTTGGCAGCGAGCTGCGTGAGCAGCGTCGCCCTGTCGGCCTGGGGCAGCTCCTGGAAGACCTGGTAGACGCTCTTGCCCTTGGCGTCGCGGACCGCGCCCAGGCGGTTGCCGGCCACGGCGCCGGCCATCAGGCCCGGGAAGTTGGCCAGGATGAAGCCCAGCACGCCGCCGCTGACGCCGCCGGCGACGCCCCAGAACTTGCCGTTGGGGCGGGCGTCGTTGCCCTCGGCCAGGCCCTCCTCGCGCAGCATCTCCTCGAAGACGTCGCCGAACTGCTCGCTCTCGGCCTCCTGGCGCGCCTGCTGCGTGTTCTGCGTGCTGCCCTGCCCCGTGAAGAAGTTCCAGGCCCACGACGGGAAGCCGCCCGCGGGGATGCCGCCGGCGCCGGTGCCGGCCGTGGGGATCTCCTCGTCGAACTCGTCCTCGAAGGGGTCCGCGTAGGTGGGCCCGGTCGTTCCGGCGCGCCCGCCGGCAAACCCGTACATCTTACGCTGCGCATCGTACTCGCGCCGTCTCGAGGTGTCGGACAAGGTATAGTAGGCATCGTTGACAAGCTGGAATTTGCGGGTGCGCTCCGCGCGCTCGGGGGACTCTGCCGGGACCCGGTCAGGGTGGGTCTTCAGGGCTGCTCTGTAGAAAGACATTAGAACATTTTGGTGGAAAGGAGAAAGGATCCAGGACTTGGCAGAGAACTTACTTCTTGTAGGCATCACGGATCTGCTGCGTGTTTGCACTCTCTGAGACCTCGAGGATCTTGTCTGCCGCGAGTGTTAGTGGGGCCGTCCTCTATCTGGATCTGCGTGTCGGACTTACAGTAGTTGGGAGGAGCACCGCTCATTTTGGCGATTTCGGATGTTGACGAAGTAGGTCTTGAGGTGGGAACGTGTGTATGAGAAGGAGAGGAGTAAATCCGAGGAACCGGTTCACCTCAGACACACAAGTCGTTCACCCGATTAGACGTAGGCCAGGCTGCTCAGAGTCAAGTGAAAGTGGGATGGATGGGATGTATGCACGTCATAAATGTGGCTAGTGAGGGCCTTTCAAAGAGGCAACCGTGGCTTCTTATCGATAAACGCCACATCGCCCGTTTCCCACCCCCGAGGCATCTGGGATCTGGGATAAGGGATCTGGGATCTGGGTGTCCGAGGGCTAGACCTGGGCCGAGCATCCAAAGCACAGATCCTCTCCTGACTCATGCCCTCTACCACCTCTACCAGACCAGAGCATTCAGCATTCCACAATCAAGGCCGCGTCTCCAGGTTGCCAGATCCACCTTGAAGGGGACCGGCCTGCCAAGCCCCTATGCCCAAAAGAATGTGAGGCACGTCTCAAGCGTCTGGCCCGCAACCAAGCCCGCTGCAGCTTACCTGAAGGAGGGGCCTGGGGGCGCCTTGGGGGCCCTGTAGCGCGACGATCCCGCAAGGGGAAGACTTGCAGAGACCAGCTTGACCAGCCACTCGAATTGTCGGTGAGTCCCATAATGGGCAATCGTGCATCGCGGCCGTCCAATCCCCTCCCCTCACCATCACCTGCATTGCCTCTCACCTTGGTGCCGAAGCAGAGATTTCTCCTTCGCGACGCAGCTTGGTGTGAAAACGCATTCAGAGTTGCGTGTTGTCTGCTGTCTTGCTGTGACCTGTCGGCCAAACCCACTCGCCGACTGCTCTAGACGGCCAGACTTATGCTTTGCGACCCAAACCACTCCAGAATTACTGCGGAAGGACTCCACCAACGTCGCAATAGCTTCGCTCGAGGCCGTATAGGTGCAGCCCGGTCGGTGGAGTGTCACGGCTACGAAGGCCTGCAGCAGGTAAAAGCTCAGATCCAGCCCTGAGCCCCGCCGTGTACAAAGTGGTCTGCTTGTCTTGCATCTGCCCTGAGATCCGGTGCTCCCCGAGACGACTCTCCACAGACGCATAGATCAAGGACCCAGCGCCAGCCCACAACGACTGAATTGACTTCGCGATTGTCCCCGTACAGATCGACAAGACAGACGATCAGGTACAAGCTCCAACCGCAAAGCAGACTTCTGGTTGAGCGGGCCGAGTGAAACGCAAGAGCTTCAGCAGCCATGGGTTTCTTCGATAGCTGGGACGGCGCCTCCGTCATATCACGGAAGTCTTCACACAAGCACCACAAGTCCTCTTCGCACAAGCACCACCACAAGCGTTCCAAGTCTCGATCTACCTCTCGCCACAGGCACTCCAAGTCGAACCCGAACCTGGCTGATTTCTTCGGCATGGACAGCGGTCACTATAACAAACACAATGCTTCCAAAGGCTCGTTCTTCAACCTGGGTCACAACAGCAGCACAAGGAGCTTCTTTGGCCTCGGTTAGTAACCCAAAGTTATACGTCCGTCATGACATGTTAACACAGTTGCTGACCCAATGCGTTATACAGGCCGCTCGTCCTCGTACTACAAACGCCAACCTCGATCCAACTTCATGCAGCGCATGCTGAAGCAGTTGAAACGTCTCCTCCGCGATCTTGTATACTATGCCAAGCGTCACCCCATGAAGGTCTTCATGTTGGTCATTATGCCCCTGATCACGGGCGGTGCTCTTACAGCTCTGCTGGCCAGATTTGGGCTCCGTCTCCCCCCGGGCATCGAGCGCATGCTCGGCATTGCCGCCAAGACGGCCTCTGGCGACAGCTTCGGCCTGATGGGTGAGGCTGTCAAGATGGCTTCCGGTCTCGGTGGCTCCGGCAGCGTCAGCGTCGACCGTGGCCACAACGGGCACATGCAGTGGGAGCGCCGCAGTTACCAAGACGATGGCTGGGGTGATGGCTTGATGAAAGGCGTCACGAAGATGTTCTGGTGAGGCGTGAGATGACCAACTCAAACACGAGTTGATGGGCGTTTCAAATGCCGACTCCTTGCGCATACATTCCTTCTCTTATCCCTCTGGTCTCCTTCCTTAGGGGGGCATATATTCGCCGAGGAGTTGTCGTTCCTGGGTGGGAGAAAAAACTTTGATTATATAGGATACCCTCTGGTGACGGTTATGAGAATGAGAAATATCTGGGGAGGAGGGCGATTTGGTTAACCTCGGGTGACCCGACGTCACGCTCCCCTCTTGGTAATATTGACGAAGATCTCCACGTATGGCCATTGTAGCTATACTCGCGGCTAGTATTTAGCAAACCCAACATAGATGAAATTGAGATACGGAACATAAGTGACTTACTTGAACTGAAGTGCAGCCTCTTGATACCATGACTGCCTGGATTATTGTGATTGAACATAAAAAAGACAGTTGCAAATTTGGCAATGCTGCCCGACCCGAGAAGATGGGGCGGAAAGGAAGAAAGGAATGCCACTCATCTCACCATACTACTACACCATTCACCATGGGGAGGGGGTGTGAGGAGAAATGAATAGCAGAACATGACATGATAGCGATAGCAACAAACATCAAGCAAATCAAATACAGCATTACAAAAATAAGTCTATCAGTATGGGTATTACAGGGTCGGGTACACTCGTTGGGTTCGGATCCACAGAGGATTAGTTCTTCCGGCGCCTCCTTCCATTACCACTTGCGACGGGTTTCCGCTTCGCAGGCGAAGTCCTAGAGGCTGACCTCTTGCTCTTGGGCCGCTCGGGCTCAGGAGAAGGGGGAGCCTCCTCGACGACGATAGCCGCTTCTTCGGGGGTCCTCATGCGCGAGATGTGAGCACCACTCCCCTGGTCGTCACTTGTCGAACTTGCATCTCCCTCTTCACTGGTCTCGTCGCTGCCGCTCCTAGCTGCAGCAGGAGCCTGTCGACGAGACGTATTGCTGTATGTCGATCCCGGGGGTCCAGACCCGTTCCGCCTGGCGGCCGCAGCGCCAGAGACGTACGGCGCGCGCGGACCGGCTGTTTGGTACCGGAAAGGATCCCGAGGATCGCGAGAAGATGAAGAGGACGGCCGCCAGTCTGCAACATCGTCGTCCGGGGGGTAAGGAGCGCGAGATGGAGACGCTCGAGCTGATGAGTCCGACGCGTGCCTTTGATTAGGAGGTGTCTGCACATAGTTGTATTCAAAAGGAGAGGAGCTGCCTTGGCTGTAGGGAGGACGATGAGATGACGAAGTGGCCGAACGAGGTCGGTTTCGTGAGCCAGCAGGAGGCGGAAATAGACCCATTGGGGGCCCACGAGCTTGGCCGTGGTTGACTGTCGCCGGAGATGGATGGCGTGGGAGGGCGTCGTCTGATCTAGAGGCGCCCGCTCTCGTGCGAGAAGGAGGGACCTCGAACTGAGAAAGGGGAACGGCAATCCGTTGCTCCTTTCGTGATTTCCTCTCGCTGCCAGAAGCCTTCCGTTGCCGGGCTTTTGCCTCGGCCTCGAGTCGCTTTCGTCTCCGCTCAAGTGCTGCGAGTTCGTCCTTGCTGAGCTTGACATCCTGCTTGCCTTTGTCCTGAGCTCGTCGGATCCTTGCTAATGCTGACTGCACCAGAATGTCCTCTTTCTCTCGGGATGCACCATCGTCATCGTCTTCGGTGTCGTTTTCGGAGTTCTCCTCAGAATCCTCCTCCGTGGATTCGTCTTCCTCTTCTTTGTCGTACCCATAGGCCCTTCGCTGTCGGCCATCCCTGCTCAGATCTACCCCTGTGAAATGTAACGGGTCACTAACAAACCGTCTTTTGCCAGAAGCCGCCAAACCAACGCCTTGCGTGTCCGTGTCGTCGCTGTCCAATTCCTCCACAACTCTTTGCCCCGAAGCCCAAAATTCGTGTACCCCCTCTTCAGGCGCCCAACTCCTCCGCCCGCGCCTCGATGGTCTTCCCCATTGGGGCACATGTTTGGGAGCTCGCGGCCGACCATCTAGACCGCCTCCCCAGAAAAAGCCTCATCGATGGGCTTATCCATAAGCGCAGCGTGGCCAATGATGACGACGCCGCTGGCACCAAGCAGCCAGAGAACGGTGCTGAAAGTCGGGGCAATGAGACCAAGAATGGCAACAGTGACGAACAGACCGGTGTAGAGCTGCGAAGAAGTGGCGCGGAAGGTTCCAATGACAAGGTCCTGGCCGTTGAGGCGACCGAGAAGCCAAAGACCGGCAACGAGCAGGACGATGTCGAAGAGCAGGAGCGGGCTCGTAACGAGAGCGTAGATGCTCAAGACGAAGAACACGAGAACGTAATTGCTGGAGAACTGTCCAAGGTTGTAGTTGACGCGCGACTGCATCTCGGAGAAGTTGGCAGGCTTGGAGAGGCGCTTGAAGTCGAGGAACTCGCCAACGGGTCTCAGGTTGGAGAACCTGCTTGACAGAGACGTGTTGCGGAAGCCATCGAAGCGATCCGAGATGTTGAGGCGCGACGTCAGGACGTCGAGAGGGATCTGTATGCGAGCCATTGTGACGTGAGAGGGGGTTGCGCGCGGTTGAGCGGTGGGTTTCGTGTCCGACGTGACTTGCCGCGAATTGGCGAGAGGACAGCTGGGGATGTGCCTGAAAGAATGCGGCTGAGGTGGAATGCGCGAGATGGCTGTCTGAAGCCTGGTTTTATGTCCTGGCGCTCAGGAATCGAAATGGGTGTGTTGTTTGTCGAGAGGGAGATCTGTCATGAAGAGCCAAAGTTAAAACCGAGCCGTCCTTTCCAGACAAAATTTTGGGCGATTACGAGACAAGCCACAAAAGAAGAAAGGGGCGAAGACTAGACAGCTTACGTACTGCTCTTTCCGACCAGGCAAATGAATGCTCGTGAACTGTGGAACTGATTGTGAGCCTTGCAGCCAAACGAGTTGAGGTGTGATTGAGGAGGGAAAGAGAGAGCCGAGCGAATATGGGTTGCGTGAGCAAGAGCCGGAGAGTGAAGCCGAAGCAGATGACGATTTTCTTCGCGATGGGAGATCTGTTTGGATTGGATTGAGAAATACCCACGTTTCAACTTCTGAGCCAGGACCCAGGGGGGTCGCACGGCGACTTGGCGCTAACTTTGGCACCCCTGGCGTACGAGTCTTGCCGGCTCTCGTACAATAATCGATTGCTGTGGCAGTGTGAGTGGGTGTGTGTGTGGCAGTGGTCGTGTGGCTCATGTGAAGACGTACACTGGGCTGGATGGTGGACACACACACCTTTGGACACACAGCTTCTTCCGCTCTGTGCCTCCGACTCGACACGACGACGGCAACTTCCCCAGCTTATTCCACAAACAAACAACCAAACCCGGTGGTTGCGAGCAGCATGAGAACAGGAAAAAGAGCCCGGCCTGCGACGTTGGGCTCAGGCAGAGTTTTCTACAGGTGAGCTAGCCCTCTGCCGCTACTGCAGACCCAGCGGTGTCCTTGGAAGTTGCGTCGCTTCGGCAAGGACCAAGGCTGTCAGCGACGGACAAGTCACCGCCCTAACGTCCGGAACGCACGGGCCAGAAGCATTCCTACCCAGCGCCCTCCCTCGTCATGACGCCCTGCTGTGTCCAACTGGCTTACCATCGATCCCACGTATGCGGGTGGTATCACGACAGGTCTCCATTGGGACCAGAATCTCCATTTAAAATGAGCTAGTCCTTTGCAAACTCGTACACTTCGGCGTTGTCAAGTGTCAAGGCGTGGAGACTCCGTATTCTTCTTGCCCACTTGTATCAGAGCTCATTGGTTAATGCCTGATTCGACAACGAAGCAGGACTTGCCCTGACCGCCAGAGCCCCGATCGTCAGAACCTGAAGAAATCGGGTTACCTCCACGCTTCCGATTGGATTGTCCAACGATGGAGAGACGTTCTATACCGGCCTGATCGGAAGTTGTGATCAGCGATATACCATTGGCTACACAGTCTATTCTGAGTAATTGGATTTGACCGAGATCACCAAGTATGGCAGTATCAAGCTGATGTGTCCCTCAAAGCACTTTTTTCTTTTTTTTTCTTTTGTTTATTTATTGGTGAAAGTTATATAGCAAAGCAGCGGTTCAAGCTTGACAACCCTTACAGACATGTTCCTGCTTCGCCCTAGCAGTATCAGGAGGTTCATGTACTCGGAGGACATGATTTCGTGACTCCCGATTGTTGCCTTCAAAGCCGCAGTGGAGCGGGTGGTCGGAGCTGAGCTGTAGGATGCAGATTCGCTCCTCGCATCCCAGGCAAGGTTAAAGAGCGCTTTGCAATTCTCGTCCATAGGGACAGTGACATCGACAAAAATTCGAAAGGTAGGAAACAGCAGCCATCAATGATGGCGAGTGTGCTTTACACGGCGGTAAGCAAGTCGGTTCTTGGGTGCCAACATCAAGGACCCAGACTTGAACTCGCTAAGTATGGTATTCAGAGTTAGATCGATCGTGCAAGGTAGTGCTACTGTAATGGTTCGAGACATTCATAGCCGCCATCTGCAAAATCATCTCGTCGAAGTGACTTTCCAGACCTGTTTGATAAGACTCATAAGTTCATCATGCGCTGGCATGTGGACGAGGTCAAGGTGGCCTAGTGTGGTCGAATGGCTGCCACGGCCTTTACATGAGAAAGCCGAGATGGAAACAGACCATACTTTTCTATACCAGTGCAGTACTTATACCAATACAGTAGGCACTATGTGGGAATCATCGGTTTACATAGTATCATTGGTATCATTGCTCTACAACAAATGCCGACCTGGACTGCCTTTTAGGTTCAATGTAGGTTATGTTCCCCGCAAATATCCAAGAGCTTGACTACCAGGTTGTGACCAATGACCTTCATACACCCATCAAGCGAACTGAGCAAATGGCTGTAATTCCAGGCTGGCCATGTCTCTTGACCAATCCTCTTGGAAGATTTCAGTGAGTAATTCTTTGGTGTGGATTAGGGGATCAGCGCCTCGCGTTTCGCTCCTTGCCCCCAGTTACACTGCAGGTCGCGGCATGCAAGTGGCATATTGGCCTTCTCACCATGGCCCGATCCTACCAGCACTGGTTTTTTGACTGATCCCATCTTCTCCAACTTACCATAGAATTTGAGCCGCAGCGAACCGGCGAGGGGAACCTCCCACTTCATCCAGCACATACCTCAATTACTGGTACACTTGAGGCGCACATATCAGCATGGCCATCGAGGCCCTCGTCCTTACTGCAGGCCAATACTCGGCACAACATTTTGGAAAGACAACCCTTTTGTCTGTTTTAGTCGCTCTCATTGCCTACCTCATCAGCAATGAGGTCGTCCGCAGTCGGGCCAAAGTCCGGGGAATGCCAGGACCTCGAGGATTACCTATAATCGGAAATCTGTGGGATATCTGGAGCAATGCTGCGAGCCAGTACGAAAAATGGGCCCAGGTGTACGGAGATGTGTATCAGGTCCAGATGGGCAACGTGCCAGTCGTGGTAGTAAACAGTGCAGCCGCAGCAAAGACTCTGTGGACCTCTCATTCTCAGGCGTTGAGCTCGCGTCCCACGGCATATACGTTCCACAAGGCAAGTGATGTATTGTGGCCACTGGAATGACTTGCACGCTAAATTCCAAAAGGTCGCATCTAATACCGCTGGGCTGACTATCGGCACATCGCCCTACGATGACTCATTAAAGCGTCGAAAGAAGGGACTTGCCGTAGCGGTCAACAGGCCGGCAATCCAGTCGTATGTTCCGTACCTTGATATGGAGTCAAAGACATTCGTCGAGGACCTTATGAATTATGGTGAAGCAGGCAAGGTCGCCATAGACCCCCTGCCAATGATTCAAAGACTCTCGTTGTCACTCGCCATGACGATCAACTGGGGTGTCCGTGTGCCTTCGCACAAGTCCAAGTTGTTCAAGGAAATTGTAGAAGTTGAAGAAGAACTCAACAGGTTCCGGTCCACAACGGGAAACCTCCAGGACTATATCCCCCTCCTGCGACTGAATCCCGTGAACAAGACGTCGGCAAAGGCGCGAGAGATGCGCGACCGTCGCGACCATTACCTTCGCACTCTGAACGACGAGCTGGCAGAGAAGGTAGCTATGGGGACCAACAAGCCTTGTATACAGGCCAACGTCATTAGTTACAAGGAGGAGACTCTATCTGATGCCGAACTGATCTCGCTCAGTCTGACTGTTCTAGGAGGTGGGTTCGAGACCGTCTCCAGCACCGTCCAGTACAGCATGGCCTTTTTGGCTCAGCATCCCGAGATCCAGGACCAGGCATTCAAGGCCATTTGCGAGTTTCAAGGATCGGACAATCCTCTGTGTGACGCATCGGATGACCAAAAATGTGTGTACATTAACAGCCTGGCCAAAGAGGCGTTGAGGTACTTTACCGTGATCCCCCTCAACTTGCCGAGAAAGTCAATCAGGGATATCGAGTACGACGGCGTTCTCATCCCCGAGGGAACCACATTTTACATGAACGCCATGGCCTGCAATCATGGTAAGGCACTATCTCTGGCGCGAAAACATTTGAAGCTGACGGCGTAAATAGATCGTGAACTATGGTCAGATCCAGAAGTGTTCCGCCCCGAGCGATGGAGTGAGAAACCCGACGCCCCCGTGTTCACCTTTGGCCTGGGGTATCGAATGTGTTCAGGACATCTCCTCGCGGCACGGGAGCTATATCTTGTGTTCATGAGACTCCTGAGCAGCTTCCGCTTGGAGATCCATGGGCAGGTGGATACAAACCCGCGAACGGCGATGAGAAACCCTCGAGACCTCATCATGTCACCCAACCGTTATAGAATTCTCTGCGTTCCTCGGAACGAGCAGCTCCTGAGGCAGGCATTGGCCGATCATAAGTCTGAGCAGTAGATAGGCACACATTTGGTATTTGGGGCGGGAGTCGTCGCTGTCCCAGCGCACTCGAGCATTTGCCGGCTTGTAGATATTCCACAGCCAGCCATATAAGTTGACGATGACTCGGACATTGTGTAACCTTATATTGAGCGGAGGCCTGGCCCCGTAAACACAGGAACCCCTGTCTACAATCGATGTTATGGAAATGCGGGGGGCGTCCTGCAAAGGCTTAACACTCGCCAATGCGCCAGTCCCCAAGGGGTCTCTCCCCCTAAGTCAAGTCCTCGGTAGCGTTTCAGCGGCAAGTCCCGTCCACTGTCAATTCGACACCTTGCACTTAAGAGCCCAGACAACAAGGGCCTGGGGAAAAAAAAGTTGCTGGCGAAAACACATGCATCTCACGTTTTCCGTAGCAAGCCACGGTTCACTGCGTCTGTGTTGATCCCTTCGGCTGGCCTGACAATCAGGCTGCTAAGATCTCCAGATCCCCGCGATTCGAGCTTCGCCTATTCTTCCGTCCCTGCATCGATTCATGCGACGTGGGAGCCGCTGTCCATCATGAGGTTCTCAACCCTCTCCATCGGCCTCCTGGCTCTTCTCACGCCCCTTTCGTCTGCCTGGTCCAAGGAAGGTCAGTTGTGCCCCCAGATAGACTCCCCGTCAATCGCACGGTGCTAACGAGTATCACGGACAGATCATGAGATCTTCCGCGTCCGCGACGAACTGGTTGCCCACGAGGGCGCCAATGTCACCTTCTACGATTTCGTGGGTGTTACGGCCTCGGCCTCGCAAGAGGAGATCAAGCGCGCCTACCGCAAGAAGTCCAAGACTCTGCACCCCGACAAGGTCAAGCAGCAGCTGCAAGCCCGCCGCGCTGCCAAGGACAAGAGCAATAAGAAGAAGCCGGGCGTGACCGTCACGAAGCCCCCAACTTCGTCCGAGATCAAGGCCGCCATCAAGGAGGCCGGCGAGAAGCAGACACGCCTCGGTGTTATCGCGAACATTCTGACCGGGCCAGAGCGCGCACGATACGACCATTTTCTGGCAAACGGCTTCCCGACATGGAAGGGAACGGGTTACTACTACAGTCGATACAGACCTGGCCTCGGAACTGTGCTTATTGGATGCTTCATCGCAGGAGGCGGCGCCTTCCATTACGTGGCGCTCTACATGGGTTGGAAGCGTCAGCGCGAGTTTGTCGAGCGTTACATCAAGTTTGCCCGCCACGCTGCTTGGGGTGAGAACATGGGCATCCCCGGCGTCGAGACCGGTGCCCCAGCCACTGCTCCCCCTCCCCCTCCGCCGCAGGCCGACGATGAGCAGGCCCCTATGATACCCACCAACCGCAAGCAAAGACGTCTCCAAGAGCGCGAGGCCAAAAAGGAGAACGCAAAGGAGGGCAAGCGTAATGGCCGCGGCCGTGGAGGCAAGTCTGCCAGTGGCAGTGCGACTCCAGTCCCTCAAACTCAGCCCGGTAACGGCTCAGGACCTACAGGTGCGAAGAAAAGGGTCGTAGCCGAGAACGGCAAGGTCCTGGTTGTGGACTCCTTGGGCGATGTCTACCTCGAGCAGGAGGACGAGGAAGGAAACACGCACGAGTTTCTGCTTGACGTGAGTTCTCCATATAATTCGCGTGGCACATCATGATCTTGTAAGCTGACATTGACACACAGCCCAACGAACTCCCAATGCCGACTATTCGGGATACCGCACTGTTCAAACTGCCCATCTGGGCCTTCCGCCGCGTATTGGGAAAGAAGCAGCCTGCCGATGAGCTCGAAGAGAATGAGACCGAGGAAGCCGTCGAAGAACTCGTTGACACAGATTCAGACGTGCCGCAACGCACTCCCAGCACCACGGACTCCAACGATGACTTCGAGCTTCTTGACACGTCCAAGAGTGTTGAGGACCTTGCTAAGGCGACCGGGAGTAAGAACCAAAGTGGCGGCAAGGCCAAGAAGCGGAACAAGAAGCGTTAATCGTGCGCGGAGCCAGAGGCCGAGATAATTTCAAGTCAAGTGCATCTTAGTGCATCTTGGCTTATACGTTGCCTTTTCGATGATATAGCCTGCATATAGACACACCGTAAGAAGGGGAAATGAGATTGTTTCCAGCTGTGACACGTTCCGCGAGCAGAAAAGACGCACGGGTGCACTGGATCAAGAACAAACCACAGCAGAGTAAGGCTTGTTGCATATTTAGAAGCCAGTCCCTTGCTTGCTCCATCCTAGATGGCCAACTCATCAAGTGTCCCTAGATAGACTGGCACGAACTGTTCGAAAGCAGGGCTAGCACGATAGCCATAAGCGAACCATGTACAAGCAAATAAAAACCCCTTGAGACCAGGTCCTTAGGAAGATATGTGATCACTTGGTCGGGAATGCTGGCCCTGCACAAGCCATGCCGCCGTGTCGAGCGTACGTGCATGCCGATGCTCTCTTGCCGTCTCACCTGACGAGAAGTAATATTGACGATCTTTGTCAAGACACGGTCGAGCGATGGCCGAGACTGAAACGGTTGGGGAACTCGAGCGGCACCTGACAGGCTGACAGGCTGTAATGCATGATCGATACTCGTCTAGCACACACTTTAGGCTCTAAAGGGAAATTTGGGCGCCAACGCGAGCCTGCATTTCGACCCAGCCCGTCGGTGCAGGGGCCGTTAGCGCTCTTGCTAACCTCCAGCACACTGAGTACAGGCCATGTCAGGGCCCCCTGCCGCGAAGGGGTGAAATTACCCCTCCATCTCCAAGATTGTCGTCATAAACTCCTAAAGCCCCCTTTCTGTTCAGCAGTATCTGGCTTTCCGACTTGTTGACTGTTTGCCGTTGACTTCACCTTGTCCGCTCTCTCCCACGTGCTACGGACCGGTCCTTATACTTGACCACGGTACCGATCTTCTGCCTGGCGCTTTGTTCTTGATCTCCATCTCTTCAGGCACCAGGGACCTTCTCCGGCTTTGTCAACCCCTCCCTGCGGACTCATCTCGGAGTTGTTCTGGCCAGGTCTGATCCCCACGACACGACACGATACCGCGTCCACCGTCCACCGCTTCTTGTGCCCAAGTCCCAAGGACAAAAGGCGAAATATCGCTCTCTTCCTCTTTGTCTTCTCCTCTCTCTCCACGGTCTACTGCCTCTCTAGTGCCTTTGCAGTACATAGCATAGTCAATATAAAACAGAATTGATACAGCTGTTGGCTTTACCGAAGACCTATCTCCGAACCAGTCGCTCCCCCTCTCCGTTCGCACTTCTGACCTTCCCCATTTCTCTCTCGGACGAAGCTTGCACCCGAAGAAAACACAAGGCAGATTTCAAGGCATCGAGGAAAGCAGGAAAGCAGCGACCTCGCCGAGTTCTCGTCAACCAAGTATACCTTGGGGTGCTACTGTTTCAAGGTATGTGACATCGCCAACTAATTGCTCCCCTAACATGTCCTTATACGCCCCAGATGGCTATGAACGATCAGCCCAACATGACACATGAAGACCTTGCCGCTCTGTTCTCGCGCAACCTGGTTCTTCAACAGCAACCCATCCAGTCCAGGGAGGAGCCGAAGCCGGAGCCGGAGCCGGAGCCGATTACTTACTCCATCTCCCAGCACTATACTCACTCTGCTCACATCTTAAACGAGCCCGAGCCTGTTGTCGAGCGGGAGAGGCCTTCTTCAGAGCCCCCGCAAACTCAACAACCCTCGGCAGAACTCATCCTTACCCATCATGGCGTAGACCCTGCAGCCCTGTCGTCGTCTCAGATGGAGCTCTTCAAGACCGCAGAAGAAGGCCAGAAACTACGGCTGATTGAGCTCTGGCGCATATGCCCTCCCTCCAACCCGCAAGAGAACCTAGCTTCGGCATGGTCCAACACATCGGTCGAGCAGGAGGAGATGCTTGCCCAGCTTCGGTACGAGCGCAAACTTGAGGAGGATGCTCAGAAGCAACACCAGATGAGCATGGATGGCACACCCCTGACCCCCGTCCAAACCGGCCAGGGCGAGTGGTCCGGTACCATTTCCTACATGGAGCCATACATGATGTCAGGGTATGAAGAGATGGCACGCCGGGAGTATGAGGAGTCTGTAAGACGCCAACAGGAGGAAGCCATGAACAGACCTAAGAATGTCTATTCTCATTTCGGCTCAGCAGTAGGAGGCCCTACCTACCGGCCAGCTACCGATCCGGTTTACAACAGCGACTGGACCAGACAACAGCAAGCGATGGAGAACCAGTACGGAGCATTTCAGATGGGAGGTGACATGGAGTTGTAGAGGTAGCCTTGCCAAGGCGATGACGATTGCTCGCTCCAGAAGAGTTTGATTACATAGATAGCATGGCGGCGTGGGCATTTCTGTTGCATTTGTTCGTGGAATTATCATGGAATGGCATTAGTTATGGATACCAGATCAGATGGCGACAAGCCCTGACAGACACACCCAGATTCATGTTACGAGATATGGAGTTGGCGGCCTTCTTTCATAGGACTTTTACCATGCATCCACCCCCCTCCACCTTCACCTTTTGTTGTCTTGGTTGTGTACGGCTGACAAGACGTCGATTCTAGAAGACTGGATTAAGTGACGCTTTGAACGCGAGGTACGTACATCAATCCACGCCGCAAAAGACTTGCGTCGCTTCTCCGAGTCTACTTCTGTTGCTTCTGAATCTCACGTCCGTTGATCTTTGAATCACACCAGAATGCCTTAAATATCGTAGGGCTCATGTATACGTCGTCCAGCATAAGGGATAAGTACATAGTCACCACATAGCATGAGCTCAATTCAGTCCATGTTGCCAATCTCAATTCATGGTACGCATGCAATCTCTCAGTCATAGATCCGCTAAGCCAGCGCTTTCACCCAGCTTCCATCCTCAATTTAGGACTCAGGATAATGATCATCTTAAACGTCACGACGAGTAAGGTTGTCGCACTGATAGTAGGCCACTCTACACAATTCACGCATGAACAGACAGTTCATGTATGAAAGGCAGAGAGGATCTATATTCATGCCATGTGGCCCTTTTCATTTCGACTATATAGTCCAATCTGAAACCCGAACTACCAGGCTCGGATCAAGCAGCGGTTCTGCTGGGGCCGTATCAGGAAGTAAAGCTTCGGCGTCATTTCCTCATCGCTCATCTTCTCCAACCCAGACACCTCAGCCCGTGGAAAAGTGTGGAAGAACCGTGCTGTTCCCAGACGTAGCTGCATCCGGGCCAAGTGCAGGCCAATACACACTACGGTCCTGTTAGTCAAGCGCGCAGAAGTTTGCTCAGGCACATCCACATACCTCGGCTGCCTCCGCCGAATGGCATAAAGGCATCCTTCATGCCCTTTGTCGGCGTTTCCCACCTCTCGGGGATAAACTCCTCTGCTCGGGGGAAGACGTTCGGGTCCCGGTGCAAGCTGTAGGCCTGCGTCGATACGGTCGATCCAGCGGGCAGATGATGGCCGGCGAGGTCGGCACCTCCGGGCGGCACGATGCGTGGGAGTCCTGCGGGAGCGGCCGAGTAGAGCCGCAGCGTCTCTTCGATGACCATGTTGAGATACGGTAGGTCGCGGATGTCGTCGTAGGCAAAGTTCGGGGGCACGGTCAAGAGCTCGTCCACGAGCTTCGTCTTAATTATGGGACTCCGGCAAACAGACCAGACCAAGTATGTCAACGTGTTAGACGTCGTGTCGCTGCCCGCGATGATGTAGGCCTGGGCTTCGTCGCGGAGCTCAGCCGGCGACAGGCCCTCCTCGCCGGCTTTGTAGAGCTTGGAGAACAGCGTGGCCGGGAAGTTTTCTGGGTCACGCTCCACGAGTTTTCGGTGCCTCTCAAGCGACTCCTCGGAGTAGGCGACGAGGCGTTTGGTGTTCACCTCGGCATTCTGGAGGCCCGGGATGTGCAAGTATCCAGCCAGCAGCGAAAGCTTTGGGAACGCCATTCTGAGCCCTGACGATGCCGCCAAATCTTCGAGATCTTGGATGTATTGGTTTTTCTATTGGGCGCATTAGTAGCCGTGATCTCAAGTTAAAAGTATTGGTAGACGCAAACCTCGCCAGTCTCGAGCATGTTGAACGAGTCTCCGAAGGTCAGCTGACCGATCACATCAGTAGTCAAAAACAGCCACCATTTCAAGATATCCACGGCCCCTCTGCTTTCCATCTCTTGCTTCATTCTTTGGATGGTCAACTGGATCTTCCCGTCGATCACCGGGATCATTGCTTTAAGCCCTGTCTCAGAAAGAGGTCCTGACAGAAGTCTCCTGTGCCGTCGATGATATGGGATATCGGTAGTGGTGAAGAGATTCTCTCCCGAGTTGAAAGAATAGTACCAGGATGATTTGGGAAACTCATTCTTGATGTTATGGACGGTACGGGCTGCGGTGATGTCGGAGACGTCGACACTGTGAGGACTAACGCGGACTAGTGGACCTATGCAAATGTTCGTGACCGGTATGGGTAAACCGGGAACGGGGCGACTGACCATATTTCTCATGGAGTGATTGAACATATGAAGGGCCTTTTCCTGACAAAACATAGTATATCCTCACCAGATCGGTCCAGTTGGAATACCATGGTCCAGGGAGTCTAGCAAGTGGGCCTTTGAGAGTGCAATAAACATACTGTGAACTGTTAGCCGCTAAATAACTACTGACTGCGAACTACTCACGCCTGCAAAAGCAACGAGGCTAGCTATTGCCAAAATTTGAAAGTTGTACATCGTGTCCTTGGTTGAGATGAACTCCTGAGATTCGGTCTGTGACTATCGTCGGCTATCTCTGGTCTTAAGTAGCTGTATCATGGCTCTCACTGTTTGGCTGAGCTAGGCATTCGGCCTTCATGGTCGGTCATTGTCGGAGGCCGAGAAGGAAAAACTATGACTTAATTCATTTGGATACCTGTTGAAAACTCTATGTCGACGAGCCAACCACGGCGCTAAGCCCTACGACATTACAATGAGCCAGGGAACTCTATTGGTCATATGAGGTATCGATTTCCTAAATGACGTGAATTTCACCCATGCAAGGAATCTTGGCGACATAAAATCAATTTCTAAGCAAGCGGGTGATTTAGTAACAACGCTGACGGAAATGTGCTATAGTCCGAGCGTTCCTGGTGATTATATACGACGCACCAGGATTCCTTGGCGCGGTATGACTTTTGCCCGGGAATGCTAGACATTGCATACCTGTCACCGGCCAATTGCAACAATGTATGATTACTTGATCTTGACTCAATCGACCATAGTGCAATTCCGAATCCTGAAAGGACCCCGTAAGGTAGCTGCAGCAGATCCATTTCACACAGGCCTCAGTCTAATCAGCAAACTTCACCTTCGTGGACTGAAAAAGCTCTGCATTGGTCGATACAAGCAATTGCAATGAACTTAGCGGAGCTTGGTATCCAATTGGTTGTGTATTTCAGCAAGACCACATCCACACGGCCGTGCTATGTTGCGGATATGCGAATACGGCGTCACACTATCGTTGGGCTATGCCATTGGTTCTCTCGTCGCCTGGCAGCTGCGATAAGCGCTCACGACTTTGTTCGCTGGCGCAAGACCATACGCCCCAGGCACGTAGGACAATTTGCCCCGCATATGTATGTCTACACCCGGAAGCACTGCGTCCTGGGCACTATATCCCAACGAAGATATCTCGAACCGTAGACTGGCGGCCACATCTTGTTCTTCTTTTGGAAACTTTCTGCGATTCCTCCCCACAACAAAGGTTCACAGTAATGATAGACGAACGGCGAGATGTTGTCATCACACCCCAGCGAGGGAGTGATGGTGGCGAGCCATTGGATTCAAGCGAGGCTGATAACTCGAGAACTACACAGGCGTCGTTGGTGTTGCATCCCCAGTCATCCGACTTTGACTTCTTTTCGCGGTTCCGTAACCCTCTACTGGCCGCTGGGTTTGCTCTGCTCCTGAGTCCTTTGGCATTCTTGAGGCCGGGCCAGACCCCCGATAGACCCGAGTGACTTCGCCGAGCGCACAAGAAGAGTCCTCAAGAACACACCGCATGACAATTGTGAACATTGCGTTGAAGTCATGCTAATTCCTTGGCGTAGGTTGATTGACGGTCATAACGATTTGCCCTGGCAGCTGCGCATCGAGCTGAAAAACCGCATATATAACGCCAATGTCGATTTTACGAGGCTGCTCGGACATACGGACATACATCGGATGAGACAAGGGATAGTTGGCGGCCAGTTCTGGAGTGTATACGTGGATTGCGATGTGCAACAGCAGCATTTTGAGGATGCTTCAGTAAGGGGATTATCGAGTGATTACAAGTCCAATTGAGTCTACATAACCACGACAAAAGAAGCAAGATAATAGAAAGAAGCTAACATACAATAGTGGGTCGTGCGAGATACGTTGGAACAGATTGATGTGATAAGGAGGTTCATTGATGAATACCCGCAGCATCTTCAGTTCAAGGATCTCTGTAATCATACGATCACATTATATTTCGCTTTTGCACACTAGTTACCGAAGTCAGATGGTCTCTTAATACCGGTAAATATCTACGCATTGGACAGCGAGGTGGAATATTTTCAAATTGAGGTTGCACTTATGAAACCAACCAAGAAGCTGATGTAACTCAGTCGCCTACGGATACTTTCGCTCCCATAAAGCTCGAACCCGCGTTTGACTTTGTGCATCTCTGGCCGCGCATCATGCAGGTATCATTAACTTGTAGATACTATCCATAATGTCTGTGACGTCGGAGCCTCTGGTTCATAGCCTTACGAGACATCTCAGTAACTTAAAGAACTGACTACATTGCTGTCTCATCACCATAGAAGAACTACTGCTCCAAAAGACCGAGGAGAACCTTCTGTCCTGCCCACAGTTCCTCAGCAGTGGGTCGAATCTGTGCCGGGGGCAAAACGAAGCCGTAATCGCCCGTGTCCGGTAGCTCAATTGTATAGGAGTAGTCGGCACCACCAATTGAGTAGACGTGGTCAGGTGCAGAGCCAGTGGTAATGTAGAGAGTGGCACCGCTTGGTCCGTAGGTGAAAGTTGTGCGCCTTGAGGAGCTATCGCGAATAGCGTTACTCACTTGAGAGGAGGTTGCGGTCCACTTGCTGAGCTCGGGAGCAAGCACGTCTTCACTGTATCCGTACGGTGATAGGATGTACTACAGCATCAAGAGTTAGTCAAAATTTCAGCAGCATCGTTCAATTGATGCCGAAACTTCTCTCTTTCTTAGTCCTCTCCAAAGCATGACCGCCCTTCACTAGGAAGCCAATGGCCACAACGAGAAGCGCCGAATGAAAATTTATGACTCACCTGACCATAACTGTGCCAATCAATATACAGTTTTATTCCGACACTGTCACGGAGTTTGCGAAGGAAGCCATCCAGACTGGCATTCTCCGGGGCATCTGATGGCTTGACCCCCTTGTACGTCTCCGAGCAAGGATTGGTAGAAGCACCCTGCCCATTGGCGTTCCAAGCAAATTCCCAATTCCTGTTAATGTCACGGCCGATACAGGTCTGGCCTGCAGGCGGTGGCTGGCGGTTCTTTCGCCAGAGTCTATTAGTCGTCTGAGAGTATACGAAACCTGGCGTACATTAGCTAAAAAACCGCACCAAATTGGGTGCTCATACCGTCTGGGTTCACAATGGGGAAGACATAGAAGTCGTACTTGTCCAGGAAGGTCTTCGTGTCGCCGGTTTCGTAGCCTTGTAGCAATTGTAGAGTTATGTACTCGACAACCTAATACTGTTAACTATCAATTCTGTTTGGTCCTGAGCTCTAAACGTACTGGTGCTGCAATCCACTCTCGAGCATGGACAGTTCCATGGTATAGTACTGCTGGCTTTCCAGGGCCACCATCGCCATATAGATGAAGCCCGTAAATAGTCCTGTTTTGGTATGATGTTCCAGATGTTATCAGCTCTGAGTTGTTTGGGAATGTTGCTTGCAGGTCTTCGAAATACTCGATATGATCTTGGTAACTGTGGTAGCTGCTGAACCAGGATGGATCATCTGCTTGTCGCTTCCAGGAAGTTGTAGAGGCTGCTTCTAACGCAATAGAGTTACCCAGGTTCTCATGCATGACATGGTAGTCTAGTCCAAGGGCGGTAAATGCCTCGACCTGGTCCGGAGAGATGGCAATATCGACATGATCTATGTCGTGAGCCCACTCGTCATGCGGTAGTGCAGACAGGGTTTCCTGCACAGATGCCGTCTGCCCGTGTGTTGTCACCCGAAAGACCTTATAACCATCGTACGAAACGACATCAGCCTCCACCTCCGTTGGTGTGCAAGTCGCAAACGCTGCGAACAGCGAGGTAAAGACGATTGACCTCATTTCAGGGACAGTCAATGAACAAGAAGTAATGGAGCACGGCTTTGTCACCTTGTAGAAATCAGTGACCGTTTTGGATGTACTTATATAGCTGTTGTAATGAGATGAGATCACATAGACGATAATAGCACCTGCTGTCGTGAGCGAACAGCGCAGCGTGCATCATGGGCAAGGGAGGTTAGCAAATGCCAAGTCATTTTTTCTGGCGAAGCGATTGGCCGAACTCCCCACCTAGATGTGAGATGGTTGAACTTTCGCGGAGTACAATGCGGCCAAGACGTAGTAATATGCATTCCGCATTCCCGATTCATCACTGGAGTGTGCCTTGGACTCTGGCCCGCCTGGTATTGGCAGCCTCTTCACGCGATTCATCCCAGTAATTGCGTGAAATACTTGCTGACACTAGATACCGATGTGGCAGGTCGAGCTTGGCATTCACAGATGCGAACGAAGGAGCCAAGACATCAAGCCAATCCACTAGACAGAGCTCAAATAAGGCTTTCCTCCGCAGATGTTCCCCAAAATTATTTCGATTGAGACCGGTGGAAGCGCGCAGCTGTTCAATAGACTGATGGATCTATTCCGAGCCTCCCACCGTCTGTCTCAAGAACGTTGCCATTAATATACGCTCAAGCCTTGCTGACCAAGGATAAGAGGGCACCGACAAGATCCTCCCCATCATCCGCCCGCTCCGTTGGAAACAAGGTCTTGGGCCGACCTTGGTCTTGCTGATAATCCATGTAATTGGCAGTTATATTTTAAGGGTAGACTGATAGAAGGAGGTCAGCGGAGGAGCAAACCATGTGGCTTTTATAGTAGACAACTCAAGAAGCAAGAGCAACAAGAAACTTCTTCACATAAACATCCACATGCCCTAGGAAACATGCAGTATTCATTGATGGGGTTTCTGAGTCACAATGTAATACACATTCCACCCGTATCGGAGAGACGTGCCCATCCAGATACATGCAAGACTAATCAAAATGGACCGCCATTCGACCTCGTGCTTTATGAGTAGTCATCTTTTCCACCATCTCCGGTAGTTGCTCAAGTCTGTAGATCTCGATTGTGGGCTTGATGCCATGTTTCGCGCTGAATTCTATGGCTTGTTTCACTTGCATTCAATTAGTTTTGCTTCCGCTAGAGTGGCCAATGAATTGATTTTGTTAAAGCTCAGACGCATGCACGATACTCAGATAGGTGAGGGACTCACTGTTGTAGCATGTTCCATTATTTGACCCTCGCATCTGAAACCGATGCATAGCGATATCGAAGACGTTGACTAGAATGGGTTCTTTGGGAATACCGACCGCCATCAAAATCCCGCAGGGACGTATAATCGATGGTGTCGCAGCGTATGCTTTGCCTGAAGCTGTAAAGTTCACCGCAGCATGGACCCCTCCACTGGTGATGTCGAGAATTTTATGTACGTAGTCGGTGTCGGTCATCGAGTTGAAGACGTGCTCAGCTCCGGATGCCTCGGCTTCCTCCAGGGCTGCTTGGGCAATATCAAGCCCGATTACATTGTAGCCCATAGCTTTTGCATATTGTATTCCTACCACAATGGGTTCAGTTCTTCTGCACACACTCACCGAAAAAAGGGGGGGGGGGGGGTTGACGAACCAAGGTGACCAAGGCCACCGCAACCTATGACAGCAACCCACTTGCCGGGCTCGAGCTTCAGGTCATCAATCGCATGATAAGCTGTAACACCAGCACAAAACAAGGGTGCGGCATCTAAGGGCGAGAGACTGGCAGGGAGTATCATTGCATTCCGCGCGTCTACAGTTGCATACTCCTGGAAGTATCCATCGCACGCGAAGCCGGCCATTTGCTGTTGGCCTTTCTCGCACCACAGGTTGTGACTAGATAATTCATCAATACCTCTTAATAGAGTATGACAATGCAGGAAAGGGAACGGGTGATAATCAGACGACTCACACATTCTTGCACGCATAGCACTCAAAGCAAGACTTCTCGGCACAAATGAACCCAACTGGGTCACCTTCTTTGAAGCCGGTAACGTCAGATCCAACAGTGACAACCAAACCACTGGCCTCATGGCCCATAGTGATTGGCTTCGTGTCCTTGGTGCTTTGCAGTGCCTCATTTGGATCGAACAGCATGGTATCTGAGTGGCAAAGCGAAGCGCAAAGAATCTTGACCAAAAGTTCATGTGGCTGAGGCTCGGGAATCGGTACCTCATTTAGGTACATCTTCTGATCACTTGGATTGAACCTGCCATTCCATGTGAGTCTCGTTGATAATATTGGACTCTGCGAACGATACATACTGTTGCGCTCTCATAGTAGCCTTACTTGGATGGAGAAGCCCGTTACTCCCTTGCACTATATTCTTTTGAGCCATTTTATATCTGCGTTAGTCACGATTGTGATCGAAGGTGACGAAGTGGGAGAATTGACGCGACGTCAGAGGTGCCTGAGGGTATCCCACTATCCGACTTTATACGCCCTATTGAGGTGTTCTAATTATGGTGGCTCAGGCGCCTCTGGATAATGAATCCCGCAGAGGTGGGGCTCCGGGCTAGCGTTATTACGGTAGGTGTACCTCATGAAAGGGTAGTGTCGCGGATCGCTTCACGGTTGTTATTCAATCATGTCATAATATTTTCCTCTGAAAATACCTAGGGCAAGAAATATATGCGCCTATGTGAGATTGTTGGCTGTTTGCGGTACGATCCACTTAGCAAAAGAAACTTGGGTCTTGCAGAAGAATAATTGTCGACTGTGTTGTGCTACGGATAGGACTGGATACCTTACGAGATGAACTATACCAATCTTTGAGCCTCCCTGCACAGGACATTCCAATTTTGAAAAGTTGTTTTCAAATTGTCAGTGGTAAATTCAATGACACGGATGTTTGATGCAGGAGGAACTCAATCTCAACATTTGAAGACCTGCTGCACGAAACTTCCTTGCAGCAGAGAACATGACTGGGACGGTAACCTAGGGTATTAAGCGTATAACTACATCGCAGCAATTCATGACGCAGGTACGGCTCCTTAACTCTTGGCCGGGGAATTGTCATTGTGGCCAGCTCGAAGTAGTAAGGGACTGCATCTCATGCCTTTGTTGTGTTGGCTCTACATGCAGTCCGTCACTGTTAAATTGATCCCTAATCTTCCTCTGCAGCATGGTATCCCGCTATACGAGACATCATTGGACGTATTGACAGCGGCGTGCTAGAAGGCTGAGAACGCACCAATTGTCGGGTTGCCCACCATGTCCGCCCTCTGTACTGGTTCTGTCCTGGTTCGTGCCTTTCGCGAATGATCTCTGTTGGTAATTGTCTTTTGCCGAAGTAGGGGCGATAAAGGGACGGGTTTAAAACAGCGTCCCATCTCAACACTTGTTCCCAGTTAAAGACGACACATATTTCTGACTACTCTAGAAGCGTCGAATTTGATTCATCATTTATATCGCTTTCTTGGGAAGATAGGCTAACAATTTTCAATATTGTTTTATTACGGTCATTTCAGTAGGACAGAGTACCCGAACAAGTTTAACTCAGGATGGGTTTCTACCAGACACTGCCAGAAGAGTCTCGTAAGGTAGATGCCATCATTGCTGGAGGTATGTGCTGACGACAAGATTCGGTCAAAAATAACAAGAAGGGATGATATTCAGACTCGGCATTGAGAGCAGTTGCTAATGTGACTTTTAACCTTGTAGGTGGCACAGCACGTTGCGTTGTTGCGTTGAAGCTAGCTGAGGCAGACCCCAACCTAACTATTTTCGTGATCGAGAGTGGCCAAAACAATTTAAAAAAGCTACAGATCATTCATCCTGCCCTGTTCCGAGCCAATTTGGTCCCTGGTAGTAGTACATTTTCACGTTATATGGGCCGCGCATAAGAGCAGCTGGCGAATCGACAGGCCTGGGCATCGGCAGGTGGTATACTTGGAGGAGACTCTTCGGTGAATGGACTGCTATACACTCGCGCTCAGGAGTCTGATTATGACGCGTGGAATGCTCCTGGATGGTCCTCCAACGACCTCAAGCCCTATCTAAAGAAAATATGTCGATCTCAAAGTAGTTCGGTGAGATAACAGTCACCGCTACAAGTACAAATAGCAAGAAAAGTACTTTGGAAATGGCGCGAAAGAGGTTCATGGCTACACTGGCCCACTTGAAGTCTCCCGCGGCCTGTATCGCGGAGCTTTGAGAAACGATTTGGTGGCCGTCATGGAAGCAACGGGCTGTCCTGAGGTTGAGGGTTTACAGAATTTGAATACCGGCCACGGTGTGTGTCAAAGGGATTGTGAGGTCAGGTATAATCAGAAGTCCAAACGTATGGTTCAATTCATGGAGAGACTGAATCAAGGGACAAGATGGGGATTATATAGCGGACACTGTTCGGTGTCTCACCGGACCTTCTGTAAACCTAATGCACTGCCGTGACAGAAATAGAGAGAGTTGTACTTGCGTAAACAGTTTCCTTAGCCCACGGATACTACTTGCACGTACGATACCACCGCTTTCGGTCTATTTCGACGACGCATTTTGTTATTCGCCCAAATTCAGTAACAGTAAGCGGCATACGAAGACATGAACTTAGTCATATGCCTCAACCATCGTCTGCCCTTTCTACGCATCTAGTTCAATATGATTGACCCTTGATATTGTTTCGGTAGAGTTCAGCTATTTAACAGCAAGAGTTTTGCCGTTTGGCGTTTTTGTAAAAGAACTTGCTTTGAGCACTGAGATCCGAACTCTTAGCCACTAGATCATCAAGCTTCGTTCCCCTTTCAAGCATCTGACAATTGCTGGTTAGCGGTGTTTCATGGAAAAGGAAAGATGAAGTCAAAAGCCGCCTGATGAAGTACTCACACTCTCAATGGTCTTGTGCAATATGCCCTTCGTATCGTCAAGCTGTTTCTGCAGAGTAACAATAGTGTCTTCCTCGGGGTCTTGAAATCTCTGCAGATAATGCTCGAGTGGGAAGTCTATTGTGCCTTCCCTGTTTTCATGACAGTCCGTTGCAGCCCCATTTTGGACAAGGAAGTCATCGAGGACCTCGGAGAGGAAAGCCTGGGCAGCGGGACTAGGATAATCCTTGGTTATGGCTACGGCAGCGATGCCCTCTGAACGTGCGAAGCAATGGACCATGTAATCTAGTGCATGAGTTAGCGAGACTTGTGACGACATGTGAGACGCATTTCATACCTCTTTCTTGTACGTTTATCCTCTGCCCTGGCTTAGTGCGTTCAGCGACAACCTTGCTTAGCATCTTCATGCCGGATTTCAGGTCATTCCGCGCCCAGCGTGAGAAATCGGAATCCTCATAAGCTGCACACAGTTGCACTGCTGGCTTGTGCTTATTGTCCAAGATCTGTTCTCTGAGCATCAGCTAGGCTGTTTGGGAAGGAATGATGCCTGACTTACACCAATGTGGTAAAGTTTCATGGTGAAAATGAAATGCTTTCTATTGAAGTAGTTGAGACCGGCGACGAGGGGCCAGATGACGATAACAGATTGATAGATGGTGAGTGGGTGCCTGGTTAGTTTAGTTGTTGCTAGGTATCATGGGTGTAAGAAAATCTGAATTGCACAACCGGATAATAGCGGAATATATATTTTGATTTGATGCATGGGCTTTCTCCGTTAAAATATTCAGAGTGACTTCTGGCTGTGGCGTTGGTTGTAACAATCTTCGCTGAACTATAATGAGAGAGCGCAATTATGCGCGTTTTCCACCACGAAAACAGTTCAGGGGCCAATATTTCGTAAACTATATCTTATCGGTCTGACGAAGAGCCGCGTACTCTAAAAGTGCTTGGATCACGATAAAAGTAAATCCGGCAACACAAACAGAAAAATCTCGCTGATTTGACGTCGCGCCCTAGACATGATATCACCATGTATGTACTATTTGCACAGCCACCGGTCTGTCATCCTAGAGGCTGGCAGGGCCGGAAACTGAACACAGACGGCAGGAATTATTGCAGGACGCTCATAATTCGAAACGACTAGCCTATTTGGGGCCCAAGGCAGGCTGATTGGTTCAATAAATCCGAATGAAATTGATATGGCTCTGCAGAAAGCATGAAAGATCCACAAGCAGATTGCACGCCAAGTCTTTGCAAAGTCTGGGAGATACATGTGTGTCTCATGGAGCGCTGAATGTTAAATCCAAACAAAAAACCAAAACTCAGAAAACAGGCCGCTGTCTCCACGATTATCCAGCCCACACTCAACGTTAAACGTTCGGTAAAAAATCACGCCAATGAGATCACCACGATGACCTCAACATAAGCTCTTGAGTTCTGACCCGTATTGCTTTCTCCCGCCGATGTCTTATGCCTGTTCTGAAAGCCGCTTGAGTGCCGGAAGCATCCTTGTAGACTAAATCAGACAAATCAGGATCACATGCGGCCCAAAAGATCATACAGTGACAAACGGTAGAAAATAGAAAGACGCAACGGAGTCTTCATCCCTAAATGATCCCCACGTGCACGCACATATGTGGCGTAAAATCGGTATATCCAAAGTGGCAGGGTGATGTGATCCGAATTCTCGTATGGAACAACAGCCTTGTTTTTGATGAGAATTTCGTGTTACGAGGTAACAGCCGTGGAGATTTGGGTTTAAAAAGAAAAAAGACCGGGTCGGACCCACAGATGTAGCGTCAGGATAAATGATCATTGATATATGGTCGATGTGTGTCGCTTTCTGCGGCATAGGCGGAGGCAGACGAACGAGTGTAGCGGCAGGATAAAAAGCCTATCATAAGGACAATGTAGTTTAACTCTCGCGGACTAAACTGAGGCAGACCGACAAGTGTAGCGGCAGGATAAGTGGTGAGTGAATAATCATTTCGCGGATCGACCTTGCGGTATTCCGATGGTCCTGACTGTTGACAGGTGTCTTTTGCTACTGAGCAGTCAAGTTGCTTCAAGAAGTACCGTACGCTCCAACGGGAACGTATGTAGCGGCAGGATAAACGTGATTTTTTTTTGTTGGGTTTCTAGTTTCAGTTATGAAGATGGTGGCCCCAAGACTGGTCAATTAGACGTTAAAATAATTGCCTAGGGCCGTTTCGAGACGGCCAAGACCAGGCACCAGATAAAAGATCGGAAAAATCAAAACAGCCACGAGCCAAAGAAAAAAACAAAAAAGAACGGCGAAAACAGAGGGGCCGTTAGGTAAACCGAGAGCCCAGAGGAGGCGACGAGGAAACCCAAAAGGACAGGCCCAGGCCAAACGGCGGAAAATACTTCTGCGGCGGGAGGCCAAGGTTGGCATTGGTGCCGGGGCGACAATGACAACAAAAACGGGAAACGGCGGCGGCGGAACGTAATGCTCACGAAGAGCCAAAACAGAGTGCTCAAAAGAGCGAGCAAGAGAGCCACATGAAGTGGTGGTGGTGGCGGCGCTGATGCTCTCACAGGAGCCCGAGCCAGGATTTTCGGCAATGCCGTCGAACGTGGTCTGCAGTTTTGGTAGGCTTTCCATCTACAACGATGATATTAGCTTTACTCTTCGTGTACGGAGGTATAACTCGGGCCCATGCCAAGAACTGCTCACATACATTGGGATTTGGATGGCTGCAGGAATCATCCCGGGAACCAAGGTTCAAACATGTTTGCCATGATACATCAGCTGCAATTTCATTTGGTTGTTCAATGCACCTGCCAAAGTCACATTGCTGTCGGCATAGCAAGTGCGGTCCCGACAAAATACTGCCATTGATGGGTGGGAAAGATCGACCATACTCGAAACTTTGGCTCGCCCACCTAAAGCTCAGAAAGAACGCGACCCCGTAATAATATGGCGCAGGTGATGTCGTGAAAGAGAGCAATGAGTGGTGTAAAGTTTTACCACAACCAACAAAAGACTCCAGACTGTGAGAACGCTGCGACAATCCAATCAAGTACTCAATAGTGTCCCAGTTATTGAAACTGATTCTGGGTGAAGCCACGAAATTGTTTATTTCCTTTGTTTTCTGGATATCGGACCAATACCCCATGGATCGAGCTTATACAATGACCTGTTGCTGCATAAACTTGTGGGAGCCTTAGAAGTTACAGGCCCTTCTCTTGGGCACATTAATGTTATAATGATCATCAAACCTCTCGTTGTGTAGGCTTTGTTATTTGAGATAGACTTTATTTAATATAGTGTCCTGTGAACAGTATTGACTTAATGCAGTGATAAGTGGATCACCATCATCTACCGCCTCCTAGATTTGGTATTAACCGATCTCTGCCGTTCGTGTGGCGATTGAGGTTCATGCATGATTGATTGTAGGATAACGTCAGCAACCATGATTGGGTTTCAAGTCTTTCACATTAGCTGGTTTATGATGCTCAAACACGGAAAGCCAGAGGGAAATAAGAACGATGATACTATGTTTGTTCTTCCATGTATACTGCCCCAGATTGCATGATTCCAGAAGTTCATACTTGATCAAACAAGTCAAAGAATGTCAAGAGGTGTGCAAATGGCCCCATAATGATTCCAATATTGGCACCGATGCTTGCGAAATGCTGTGAGGTAGGTCGGTGGTTTACCATCGAGATTTGGCGCAAAGAGCATCTCCTATCATTCTGGTGTATTGCTACTTCAATTGACTACGTGGACAAATGTGGCGAAGAGTAACCAAATGGTTTCGCAGGGTAGCTCAGACAGCTCCGCAACGCTTAATGCTGTCTTTTCTTTTTAGAGGGTTAAGTCGCATGGCCGGAAGTCAAATTGGGACAGTGGGTTCAATTTCCAGGCAGGCTATACCCGTTATCGACTGTTCGCCTGTGTTGCCGCATTTAACGAGCCGATCTCCCGCGAGAACGATGAACGGACCTGTTCCACCTTTGTTACAACGCTCCCCACAGTCCTCTCACTCTTTCTTAAGAAGCAACGTAACATGGAATATGATCTCCGGCCACCAACGCGCCACCAGATTCTTGAATGCGAGAAAAGCTCGACACCAACAGCCCGCATAGCTGATGGGTCTTTAGAGAATGTCTAAAATCAATTATTATTTCTTTCTTCTAATCTTGCTGGGGATAGAAGCTTTCGCAAGTCGGGAGCAGATACCAATAAAAACAGAGCGCGACAATGTCTTCGAGGATCCCCACTCGACGACTCCGACTCATCGAACGAAGGCGGCATTTATTGACGCTTTAGTTGCCAATATGACCGTGCAAGATCTAGGTATGGCCCCCAAATTGAGATGTAACAAATTTCCATCTCTGCTAATCCCCCTAGCAGTCTTGCAGCTCCATCTCATGTTTGCTGGTGACATAATTGGCCCTACTACTGATGGAGAACTCTGGGGCAAGTCTCAAAAACAAAATATACAAATGACAAACTAATGAGAAGTAGATCAGACAATGCAGTCCAGCGTGGACTCTCCAATTGGCGCAATGCATGACTGGTATAAAGTGTGCTCTAGGCACTAGCTTTCGCGAGAAGGCTGATGATTATAGGTACCCAATGAAGCCCGACGACTATAATTCGATTCAAAGGGAGAATCTCGAAAGGTCACGACTGAAGATTCCCTTGATGCAGACAGGAGAGTGCCTACATGCTGTTGGTTCATTCAAACAGTCAATGTTCCCGCAAAGCATAGGCCTATCGGCAACCTTTGACACAGATCTTGTGTATCGAGTCGGGCGCGCTATAGGTACCGAGGCGAGATCCATTGGCATTCATGCTTGCTTCTCTCCGGTGCTTGATCTTGGTTTGGACCCGAGATGGGGCCGATTACAGGGTGAGTATCCACACGAGTCAAAAGCGTTGATACTCTTGCTTAAATGTCGCAGAGGCCTGGGGAGAGGACAAGATTTTGACGTCCCATATGGGTGTTGCGTACTCATCAGGATTATCAAAGAACGGGTCGTTGTCTGAGCCAGATGCTGTTGCCCCAATAATGAAGGTAGAGTGTGCTAGAAATGTTCCGAGTTCTGTTGGCTTACACGAAATTACCAGCATTTCGCCGCACACGGCTCTCCTCAGTCAGGACACAATGCCGCACCATTTATGGGCCACGGGAACCGACAAATAATTCAAGACCTTCTGCTGCCTTTCAAAGCGGCAATCGAATTAGGAAGTGTCAGAGGTGTTATGATGTAGGTGCTCAATGTGTGAACGAGAGAACCTACAACCTGAATACTTCTCAGGGCATATAATGAACTAGATGATATTCCCGCCTCCGTCCACCCCATGCTATATCAAGCCCTCAACGACTGGGGCTATGATGGGTTCGTCATGGCTGACGATACAGGTAACGGACCCTATACGTTTGAGTTGGGGCACAGCAGCAGCAATGACTTATACAATTCTAGGGATGATTCAGTTGGAGACGATGCACCATGTCGCGGACTCTCCCTTAGATGCACTGAAGCAGTGGTTCAATGCAGGCGGCATGCTCCAGTTTTACGACTATCCACTGGGACAATACATTAATGTGAGGATTTATCGCGCACTTATCGTAGTTCTGCCGCTAATCAGAGTGACCAGATGACAAAAGAGCTGATAAACAAAGATTTAGTTAAACTGGCTACTATACAGTCGCATGTCCGCAAGATCTTAGGTGTCAAATGGGACCTGGGCTTGTTTGAAGACCCGTATCTGTCAGCGGATCTTGACCCTGTCGTGGTCGCTGAGAAGAACCGTGACCTGACGCTAGAAGCAGCGCAGAAGAGTATCGTGCTTCTAGAGAACAGAGACTTTACCTTGCCCTTGAGACCAAATGAGCAGAACCTGTCAAGAATTGCCTTGATAGGACCGTTTAGCGACACACTTAACTATGGGGATTATTCGGGCTCATGGGGACAGTACCCAGCGGGCGCAGCTAAGACGATCAGAGAGGGACTCCTTGGATATATTGATAATGGAGAAAACACGATGGACTTGGTGACCAGTTGGGGTGCAGACTCCTGGGAGTACAACTCGCAGTACGCTATCCCGGGGTACCTACTCTCGGCAGATGGCGTACGAGGCGGGCTAAGAGCTACTTACTTTGCAGACACCAATTTCGCGCAGCCATTGGCGCAAAGAATGGAAACACCGAGTTTAGATTGGGGCCTTTATCCCCCCAATGGCCTTCCGTCTACGAATTTCAGTGTTATCTGGGAAGGTGAACTCCATTCGCCGGTGGATATTACCGTCGAAGGATGGCTCGGCGTCGCCGTCGGTGCAAATACGACTGTAAAGCTGTTCATTGATGATGAGTTAGTTGTCTCGCAAGGGGTTGACCACCTGTTGCATACAGGCTCGATACTGAGCAACATCATGAGTTACTCCTACGTCGAGGCTAACGGTACCAACGCTCCGCCAGGATCAGCGCCTTTCGATTTTCGTAAGGACGCCACGCATCGTATTCGTATCGAGTACCAAGCCTTCAATCTATATAAGAAAACAGCGAATGTGGTTTCGCTGAACCACCAAGTGATACTGTTCTGGAACCTTGTGAGTCGAAAGGGCGACGCCGTGGACCAAGCCGTGCAATTAGCAAGGACGTCGGACTTGATTGTTTTGGCAGTCGGCGCAGCCTGGAACAGTGATGGCGAGAGCGGCGATCGAGCGACACTTGGGCTTCCCCCGAGTCAAGATGCTCTTGCTCGGCAGATCTTCGAGCTCAACAAGCCGGTAGTGCTTGTGCTCCAAGGCGGTCGTCCTTTTGCAATAGACGAACTATACAACCGGAGCGCAGCAGTTTTGAGCACTTTCTTCCCTGGTCAGTCGGGAGGCCAAGCCATTGCTGATGTTCTTTTCGGTAGAGCAACCCCTGGAGGGCGCATGCCTATCACGGTACCAAGGCATGTGGGCCAACTCCCGGTGTATTACAACTACAAGGCCTTGGCAAGAAAGATACGTTTTCTGGACATTGAGTCTTCGCCTGCTTATCCGTTCGGGTACGGGTTGTCGTACACAACTTTTGCTGCCGACGGCCTGGCGATTTCGCAAGGCACCTTCAGCGCTGGAGATGTGATCAAATTCTCTGTGAAAATTAAGAACACCGGTTCTATTGGTGGAAGTTATGTCGCGCAAGTGTACCTTCTTGGGCGCACATCATCAATTGTACAGCCGGTCAAACAGTTGGTCTCGTTCAAACGCGTGCATCTGGCTGCACAAGAAGAACTGACTGTTCAGTTGGACCTGGACGTCGATCGGTATCTGACAATACTGAACCGATGGAACGAGTGGGAGTTGGAAAAAGGGTCTTACACGTTTGCGTTGCTGGACCATGGGGGCGAAGCTGCAGATACAAGGTTGAACATAACACTGCGTTGTGTCTAGAAAAACGACCACAAGCACACTTCATTGGAACTAATGCATCACAGAAACCTGCTTTCTGCATCGACGAGTGTCCATAGAGGTGGGTGGCAATGAGGTGCGTGCTGTTCGTACGGCTTCAGCACTAGCCTGGCTGCCACAGCGCTACTGTTCTCACAAAGGGGCTACTGCCGCTACTACTACACTATAAGAACATCAATACAGAGCTATGGTGAAGTCAGTAGACTTGGTATGGAATGATAAGTCGGTTACTGCTTAAGTATTCACGACTCTGCCAACACCAGGGGTCTCCGTGGCAAAGTAGTAGTATATGGCGGCGATCCTGTTCAGAGGATGCAGCTTTCGAGTAACTTACCGCGACAAGAGGCGTATCTGCACCGTATCAGGATCATGTAATATGCCGGCCATGGATTCCGCATGTTCTGAACCAGCTTGATGAAGGCAGTAGCAGTCGTAACACAGGACTTCCCTTGCCACTGCCCGACACTCACAACAGTTCAGTTACAATACCAAAGTGAGCTACCTCAAGGTACTTGAGTTAGTGGTCGGCGTGGGCATTCCCCGTAGTTTAGCCGACACTGAGGTCATCGGGGACGGCCTCTTTCTCACCCGCCTCACACGGCGACCTGCAACACCGACGCCGGGCGGGCTCCCCATCAAGTACAGTGCATTGAAGCGCATCCCCATCAACGATACAGTACGCCTCGAACGGGCGCAGGGCAAAGCACTTTGGGTATAAAGTGGACGCCCGTTGCAGAGCATGGAAGGGTCCACAGAGCGGATCGATCCAAGGCTGCTGCCCTCTGGAGAACCCAGCGTCACTGTCAGCACCGGACCCAGTCACAACGGCGTTTCCGCTCAACCAACCGATTCGCCATCGACGGCGGGGCCAACGCCAGCTTCCACGGCGGGCCCGGTGCCGTACGGCGCTGCCCCGACGCCGCAGACGCCGACCCAACCACACGACGGCGATGCCTCTTTCGCCGATGCTTCGGGCACCACACCACACGACCCCAACGACCCCAACGATCCGAAGCGGCCTCGTGCCTGCGAGGCATGCCGCGGTCTGAAGGTCAGGTGCGAGCCCGATCCCAACAATCCCGATGGGCCGTGCAAGCGGTGCGCCAAGGCCGGCAGGAATTGCCTGGTCACGCAGCCTACACGGAAGAGGCAGAAGAAAACCGACAGCAGGGTCGCTGAGCTTGAGAAGAAGATTGATGCCCTAACTGCTAGCTTGCATGCTTCAAGGGGAGGCCCGGCGCCGAGCCACCCCTCGCCCGCGGAGCAGAATGCATACAATCATGTTCAGCAGCAGCTTGCCCATGCAGCAAGGGACTGGAACCGTACCCCTACCCGAGATCCCCCAGCGCAATATGCCCCTGAGCCGGACAAGCAACATGTCTTTGTACCGCCTATGGTCATGGCAGGCCAGAAACGCAAGGCCACAGAGACTAGGGAGAGCTCATCCGAGGACACCAAAAGCCACCCACCCCCAGCGCAGGCAAATAGAAGTCAGGAATACGCCACTGACATGATTGATCGGGGTTTGATGACCATACAGCAAGCCAATGAGTTCTTCGCACGTTATACGGACCACATGGCCGGACATCTTCCTGCCGTCGTCTTTCCACCCGGGACTACCGCTTCAGAAATACGTAAGACCAAACCCATCCTCTTCCTCGCGGTCATGGCCGCTGCATCCTCCGAAGTCCCGAACATCCAGCGTCAGCTTGTCAAAGAGCTGGTGCAGCTGTTTGCAGACAAGATTGTGGTCGCGGGCGAGAAAAGCTTGGAGCTTGTTCAGGCCCTCCAAGTTGGTGTTATCTGGTACCATCCTCCCGAGCATTTTGAAGAGCTCAAATTTTACCAGTTCGTCCATATGGGTGCTGTCATGGCCATAGATATCGGGCTGGGACGGAAGCGTAACAGTGCAAAGCAGAGGATGATTCCTTACACGTGGAAGGACCATCCTCTCAGGAAGAATCCCCTGCCAGATCCCACTACGCTCGAAGCGCGACGAGCCTGGTTGTCGTCATATTTTTTGGCATCTAATGTGGCCATGGCTTTGCACCGTCCTAACCTTGTAAGGTGGACATCATTCATGACAGAATGCATGGACATCTTGGAGTCCTCTCCAGAAGCCGCAGAAACTGACAAGTACCTGTGCCATCTTGTTTGGACGCATCGCTTGGCGGAGGAAGTCGGGATCCAATTCTCCATGGACGACCCTAACACCTATGTCAGTGTTGCAGAACCAAAGGTGCAGTATGCTCTCAAGGGGTTCGAAAGAGACTTGGAGAAGTATAGCGAGAGCATTCCCAAGTCAGAGAAGAAACGTAGGTCTCATCATCTTATTCTTAATGGATTGTTCGCTCACATAGAACAGCGTCGTTGCAGCTCAGTTTCCACGTGCTCAGTCTCTACATGCATGAAATAGCACTCTATGTTGAAAAGGCCGACGATCTTCGACCGCCGTACAATGCTGACGCTCTACGCGATCCCGTACCAGGTCTTAACGAGAGTCTCACAACCGCGCACATTGTTGCTCTCAGTTCCTGCCTCACAGCCATCGATGGGATATTCGAGACCTTCTTGTCTATGGATGTCTACAGCATACGTTGCCTACCGGTGTTTAACTTTGTTCGTGTGGCCTATGCTGTTGTCGTTCTAATCAAGATGTACTTCAGCGCCAGCACACCCGGCTCGGAACTTGGCAGAGTCATTGTCAAGGACGACATGAAAGTCGAGGAATATCTGGACAGGTTGCTAGCTAAATTCAGCGAGGTTGGCGCCGCCGACAAGTCGCGCCCGGCAACCAAGTTCCTGGTCGTTCTCGTAATGATCCGAGGCTGGTTCCAGAAGCAAGGCAAGCCCCCTGGTCCAGAAATACCATCCATAGCACAGAAAAGCTCCCCGAATAGCGATTCTGCAGCTCCAAAGGCCGAGGCCAAGGCGCCGGCAGCTGCACAACGGCAGCCACCACAGCAGGCCAACGAGTACAATCCGGCCAATACTCCCTTACAACTTCTTTCAGAGATCGCAACTGGAAATCGCGGCAGCCAGAATCCGACTGCAAACAACTCCAATGCTCAATTCCCTGACTGGCTTCAGACGTCTCAACCTTTCATGTACGGTGCATCGGCGGGTACGTCCACCTCAGGGATAGGCAACGACGCCATGTCTAGCTTCATGCCATACCTGAATAATTCTTTCAATGCCGATTTTGATTACTCAAACCTTGGAGATGGCTTTGAGCAAGCCATGGGCCTCACATTTGGTGGATTTACCGGCCCAGAATGGGGCGCTGCCGACACCGAGACAATGCGCTTTGTCATGGACGGAGTGCCGTACATGAATGGTCAGTTCCCGTATCAATGACGGCGCACGGGAAGACTTATCGGCTTTTTGTTGTTGTTGTTGTTTATTAGATGGCGTTATCAGGATCGGCGTACTTAAATAAGGATTGTGGACGGTCGGATCGGCATGCATCAAGGAACCGGTGTAAGATGGTCTGCAAACTGTCGTTAAAGCAAGCGTTGTTTTTCAGGTTCGATGGCTCTGGCGCTCTTGGCGAAGCGTGTGTATCATTATAAGCGAATACTTGCTCTTCTCATCTCTCCACAGCTCAATAGATACAGCAGCCTCTGGCGGGCTGTCCAGGCGCGGGTTATTTACGATCAGGACCATGTACATTGGAGCAGCATCAAGCCTTGAGTTAGGTTAGACTGATTGATTTCGATGTTAATTGTAAGAGTAACACTTTGTACAAACAACAATGAAGGAAGCCACGGTTGAAATCTCTTTTGATCACGTACTGGTCAACGTGTTTGAATACATTACTGAAAGATAACTAACTTAAGATCCGGTATGTCCATAGCGCTGCACTGAAGATAATTGAGTTTACGTTTGTCCTTATCCCAGGTTTGCGGGAACGTTAGGCCTACGCTTCACGGTACCCCACAAGGGGTGGCGTCATAAGCTCGGGTTCTGGAAGCTTTTATACAATCCCATGATGAAATGGCTGGGAGATAAGCATGCACGCAACTGTGATCTACGCCGCTTGATAGAGGACGGTGCATCAGGGTTGGTCTGATCCAAGAACTGTGGAAAGCCAAGGTAATGAGCTCGAACGATATTCTGCCGCAACCAATATGCAGTCTGCTCTATTCGCTCATGTTCGACATCAGGACAAGTTCGGTATGGGGTGATTTGACTTTTGTGCAATTTGTTTTTGTTTTGCTAGACCTACAGCCACAAGCAGTCACCAATCTGACCTCCACGTCTTCGATCATTATCATACACATTTGTAGGCATGAAGGTTTCGCAAATTTTTGAGCAATAACATTCAGCCACAATGTTTGAGATCTTGTGCGGCATGGCCAACAAGCGCAAAGCTATTCTCTCAGCCAAACCTGGTGAACCATTGCTTTTGTTCCCCTACGAATGCCAGTGCCTCAACCTGCACGGGCTCGGCCGCCTGTGTCAACCTTGAATGCGGGCAGAATCGCTGCCTTCATACCGCTGAGAACCTGTCTTTCCTTCCAACGCCGCAAGTCAGGGTACGAAGCGAATGACGTCAGTTAAAAAGTGCAGCGCAACAATGAACGCCAAAGACAAATGCCGCAGTGTCCGGATACTGTTGATGTCGCGATATGGGGCATTCGCGACGAGAAGATGTCGGATAGTGTTGGGTCATGGTTCGTTCGTAGTGCTCTGATCATCCATACAATACTAATCGTCCCGAGGCTCATGTGATCGTTTTGCACGCTTCTTGTTTGGAACTATGCTCAATCCATGTAGAAGTCGCCTTTGAGGATTCGTTCCTGCATAGCGTCGGGCTTGGGTCGCTCAGGCTGCTTGGGCTTCAGAGTAGCGGCCTGCTGAGGTGGCACCGGCATATCGGAGACGGATTTGGCGCGGTCGTGTTGGACGCTTCCATGTCGGGGAGGGGAGCCAGAACTGCCCATGCTAAAGGATGGGCGCATGCCCGATACGCTGCTCTCGGCGCGGGATCTAAGCTGCTCTGACCAATTGAAGCCTTGGTCTGCACGAGCAGCAGAAAGTATGTCAGAAGGTGATCTTGCGGGTTGTGCTGTGCTTGCCTGAGCGGTGCTGGTCCTACGACCAGCAGCCGTAGTGGAGGTTGGGACCACAGAAGGCTGGCGGGCAGTGCCGCCTGAAGAACGACGTGCTGGGTCGGGCCTACCAGTTGAACCAGGGCTCGTGCCGGATGGTGCTCGCATGGAACGCATGGCACTGGCACCGAAGCTCATTCGGCGAGCAAAGGGGGTAGTGGGAGCAGTGCGGGAGGTTTCGTCATCCTCGACTGCATTCTCATCAATGGAATCGGAATTGTTGGTCGAGATGCTGCCTCGTCGTAGCCCTTGGAGAGCCCCAGTCGCAGAGGCGGGGCCGCCGCCAGATAGGCCAAGGGTCGTAACAGAAAGACGACGGCGCGGGTCTCTAGCCATGGCGGCTGCAGAGCCCTGGCCGTTGCCGTTGGAACCGGCTGAGGTGGAGTTGCTGCGCTGGAACAAGCTGGAGAAGGCAGCGGAAGTGACAGAGCCCCGGCGCTCGCGAGCAGCGGAAGGGGGGCTGCTGTCTCTGTCGTTCGACATGGTGTATGTGACAAGTCGAGATAGGGGGCAGGTGCGGGTGAAGATGTAGTGATGCGAAATGTACCAAACGAATCTCGTGCTCGGAATGCAGGAGTGTGACCCGTTTTGCTCTAGGGGGGAGGGCAGGTGATATAGGCAGAGATGAATCAATCAATGAATGGTCCCCGGGCCTTGGCAAGGAGCAGTGGGGGGTTAGACTAGGTGGAGAGACGTTGTATCAAAGAGATGGAGCTCTTTGTACGATGGATGGTCTGATGAAGCTCGAGCACGACCCAGAGCTGTAGCACAAGTCGAGGTCTGTTATGAGACTTGACGGCTCTGCTATCGTATTGGACCCTTTCTGTGCAGGGCGGGGTGCTTTACCCCTCGACTTCGGGTGATACGCGAAGCGAATCAGAATGGTGCTGTCGACTGTCGACGTATTTGACTGATCTGTGGGTTGGCGTGAATGCGAGAAGGTGTAGATTGTCGAGGGAGAAGGGGGAAGATGAAGAGGGAGGAGTCTGGGATTCTGGACTGGAATCCAGAGACGCGCAGATAGAGTAGAGGTTGCTCTATCACTACCCAATCAGGACCGGGCACTAGGGGGGCTAACCTTAGAAATGCGGGGAAGCTGGGCCACTGGGAGCGAGCTGGGCAAGCTGGGGTAAGAACCGACTGGCCCACTGGCCCACTGGACACGCTGACAACCTGACGGGCGTCCCCTAAAGCAAGCTAAGGGCTAGGGGGGGAGTGTGCTAGCTCGACCAAGATAGTTCTTATTGCTACTAAGTTGGGAGTGGTAGGGTGTGACGTATTCACATGGATATCAGATCCCCCTGTCCGATTACGTCGGAAGGACCCTGACAAGAGAGAGAGAGCAGCCCCCATTGTTCGCACTGCCGCTTTCTGCCATCGACACTGATGGATAGGCACGGGGAGATACTCGCAGCGGCAAGAGGCGGGACGGAACGTGCTGTCTGGTAGGTATTCAACTGGATCTAGCTGTTCTTGGTGCTTGGGGTGGAAGAGCGTCTTGGGGCTTCTTCTCTCTCCCTTGTCGGATCTGGATGATCTGCGGCCGGGGAGCCGCTGGCTGGCCCGCTGGGGGCTGCTAAGGTGCCACTCCGTGTGCCAATTCCAAACCCACTCACACCCTTCGACCGAAGTCTGCATGTCGCCGTTCCTGTAAGAGATGGACAGGAACGCTCTGCTGAAGATTTGAGCACGAACCCCGCCCTCCCAATGTTGCCGCCGATTCATGTGTCTCTGCAGCAAATCGCATGATCCTGATCAGCTTCTGGGCTTTCCCACCGGTCGAGCTTCCTGGCATGGCGCCGAGCGAACCCCAGATTTCCAGCGGCCCCACCACCCAAGTGCCGCCATCCAGCCATCCAGCCAGGGCCCGAGCTTGGCAACAGCTCCAGCCCAAACCAACGCACCTGATCCTGGACAACAAAGCGGCTATCTTGCAGAATCACATATGGCAACTTGTCGGGCCTAATCTGCGTGTCCATGTCGATATGACCGCGCAGCTTGTAGACCCGCCTAGCTACGGATCCGGCAGACCCGGAACCGTATGGGTTGATGGCCGTATGATCCTAGAGGCGTCCTCGGCGCTATTCTAACGAAGCTCGGCCCATAACGGCTCTTGATCGGCTGATGGTCGCGTCGCCCTTCTGTATCCTCATCTGCAGTGAAACACACAAATATCCATCGCATAGCCTCCGTGAACCCGGACCCGTTACAGCCGCGTCGACATCCACCACAAACTCCCAGAGTATCTGTTTCGAAAATCTTCACCTTGATATGCAGTGCACTCGACCTGCAGTATGCCCCTAGGAGCCAGCGGCGACCTTGGCAGTAGAAGAGGGGTGTCGGCGCATACTGACTCGACAGAGTTTAGTAGGCAAGCCACTGAAAGTCCAGGTTCCTACGCTAACATAGTTCTGGAGTTTGCCAGCCTAATCAGACTAAGGCGTGTGTTCGGTTTACTAGTATTCGATTCCATAAGGTAGTAGGCCCGTCAATAAAGTAGCAGACTGCCATTTGAGTCAGTTATACTCGCTATACCTAGTCTCTAATCTTGCACGCGATGAATAGTCAGGGTGTGTCTGTTCCCTGACTAGGTTCATTCAGTGTTCATCAATTGCACATTGCCTAGTCTGGTTTTGGTTGTGTTCCCCCAGATACATTGTACCAACACAGTGAGTACAGTGCCTGTTCTAATATCCGAGGGCCGGAAGCACGATAGCAGTCTATCCTGAGCACCCTGACGCGTGGTCTCTTGCGCAACAAACAACGATACCTGGTATCGGACACACCGGAACAGATATGAGCTTCTATAAACGCCTCTAACGGTTCTGCTCTATCCAATCAATGCCTCTTTACCGCGAATGAATCTATGCAGTTTGCCACTTCGATGCTCAGGGTTATGGGCAACTCGTGGCCAGCAGGAAGAATCACTGCTTGAACGCCGTCTTTACCCAATGCCTTCTCAGCGTCGTCTATAGTCTCCGATGGAACCACAACTGGGTCATCCTTGCCAAGAATCAGGAGGATCTTTCCCCTTTCTAGGCCCTGTGGCAGAAGGCTGTCCTTGGCCTGTCTTCTCTCCCGCAATATCGAGCTCAGAGCCGCCCAGTCTTGTTGCGGGCTGTAGATAGGCGCGTTCCGAATTGTGCTCAGGAACGCATTGATAAACCCTTCGTGATGGTCAATCTGCCACGTTACGACAGACGAAACCTTGACCCCGGGACGATATCGAGATATCGAAGCACTGTCAAACCCATTACCACCGCTGGCATCACCATTTCCCGGTTGCATCTTGCTCTCCGCAGCCATGATGTCGGTACCTCCAGCGGCTCTTGGCGGTGCTGCGGACGGTCGTATTCGCCTCCTCACGAGATATCTGACGGCCCATTCAGGGAGGATTCCGGAGTTGTACAGCAGCTTACTCTGCCAGCCTACGTGGTGTGGGCGAATCAACCCGCCGCCGGCTATGGATGTAAGGGATACAAGGAGATGTGGGTAGTAGCGTGCGAAGGATACAGCAAGACAGCCACCTAAGGAATAGCCGACCAGGTGGAATTTCGACCATGAGATCGGCGAGGAGGCCAGGACTAGTAGGATCTGGGTGACGTACAATCTCGCATCATAAGTCAGATCAGAAGGTGCATCAGAGTATCCGCGACCAAAGAGATCTGGCGTGTTCAGATTAGTGAGATCTATCTTTGGGCCAATTATGCATCAACAACTTACCGAAGAGCATGACCCGGTAGCCCTTGCCAGAGAGCTCGTGGGCCAAGTCCCCTAGCGATATAACTGGAGTGCTTATGCCGTGCAAGAACAAAACCTTCTCTCCGTCTTCGGGACCCCACTCGTACACCCGGATCGAGCCATACGGTGTTGAGACATCCCTGCCGCCCGGCAGGACACCCGGCGGATACGGCAAGGCCGCAAGCTCTCTCTCTGACAGGCCGTTCAGCAGCGTTGACTTTGGTGAGCGCTTAAAGACTCCCGTCTTGTTCGCCTGTCGGAAATAGGGTGCAAGGACAAAGCCGAGTGTCAAACAGGTAGCCCCCAGTACGGCAGCGCGGGATTTGGTTCCGAGCGGCACAAAGAAATGGCTCAGCATGGCTGAGTCGGGCAGAGTCGACCAGATATCTGACGACAGGTCACTACAATTGAATCGGTGGAGTTCCTCCCTAGTCGCTCAGCAAGGAATATGTGAACGATCCGGTCGTTGAGCCATGCGATGCTGCCGAGGTGGTAACTGATAAAAGGTCCCTGGGTATCCGGAGCGGGCACTACGAGCGGAGGGCGGAACCACTAAACGAATCCACATTTTGCGGCTGTAACGGTTGTAACACAGTTATACCTCGGTCTCGAGGTGGACTCTTCCAGTTGACAGGCTTAATGCAATGCCCAAAACAAAGTGTTATTACGCAGCCCGCTTGCTTTATTTATCCCCTGTTAAGGAATACTGTTTACTGCCGCGTGCAGGCCACTGGTACCGGGATGGTGGTTCCCTATCCCGGTCCTCGGCCTGACTCATATTTGTCAGTCATGCCCAGATGCATGCTTTGTCTCATAAGAGGACAACTCAGTGTCGGACTATATTTCATGTAGATGAGCCACATATTATCATCGCCCACTGAGAATTAGACATTTTCCTGACTGCTTCCAAAGCGAATGACGTGTGCCAACCCAATCATTCAGCTTCAGCGCTCTTGATCCAACATAGCTGCCGCCTAGTCAACCAACGTTTGTTCTGCCTCAGTATCCAATCATGGCAACCCAAACAGCTACCGAGTTGCAGATACTCGAGCCTACTATTACCATGCCAGCGTCTGCGTCAAGTAAAAGCTATCGGCCTCCAACAGAGCTAGGAGCGCCTCTTACGGGGCCCACCCCACACCAGGAGGTGGCGACGGCTTCCCTGCTCCCCAAGGGTCGGGCTGTCATTGTCATCACCCAAGTTACTGGCCTGGCGTTCTTCAGCAGTTTCTGCAATGGCATAGTTGTTGTCGCCCTTCCCGCTATGCAGTCCGCGCTGGGCCTGCAGGAGGGTCTGCTGGTCTGGGCCACCTCTAGTTATTACCTTACTGCGGGCTCATGTCTCTTATTGGCAGGCTCCGTTGCCGACGCCGCCGGAAACAAGCGAGTAAATCTCGTTGGGTCTTTTCTTGGCGCCATATTCGCTTTGGCCTGCGGCCTGGCCCGGACCGGAGGGCAGATCATAGCTTTCCGCGCCCTTCAAGGTGTCGCTAATGCCATTGTTACCCCTTCGTCTATTTCCATCATTTCGAGTAGCGTGGAGGAGGGAAGACCACGCAATATGGGGTTTGCCTGTATGGGGTTTGGTTTACCGCTCGGTTTTTGTTTTGGTTTAGTCCTCGGTGGTGTGTTCACTGACACCGTTGGATGGCGCCCAGCCTTTTACTTTGCTGCTGCTGCCAGTTTCGCCTTGTTTCTCCTTAGCATTTGGGCTTTGCCAGAGGATTCTCGACCACAAGGCAGTCAATCAATCTGGAAAAGAGCAATATTGGAGATAGACTGGGTTGGGATTCTCCTGGCGAGCTTGGGATTGGCAACCTTGTCCTATGTTTTGGCGTAAGTGTATGGATCTGAATGTGGGATGTTTTACTTGAGGTTAACTGGTCTCAGATCGCTATCATCTGATATTAGCAACATACATAAGGCATCGAGCATCGCATTACTGGTTATAAGTGGCTTGTCGATCCCGGCCTTCGCCGGATGGATGCATCGACAGGCTAAGAACAGCCGCACAGCATTAATCCCTAACTCGCTCTGGCGTAGTCATGTCTTCACCAGTTGCTGTGTCATGGTCCTTCTCACCAACGCCCTTACGAACTGTATGGAACTGTACAGCAGTTTATTGTGAGCTGCTTCCTTTCTCGCTCCCATATTTGATATACCTATTGCTGACACCACCTAGCTTTCAAGAGGTCCAAGGCACCTCAGCTCTTGGGGCATCACTACGAGTTCTCCCATCTCTGATCGCTGGTGCTCTCACGAATATTATAACCGGCATCCTTGTGAACCGCATGCCAGTGTTTTGGACGGTTTTGATCTCCTCGGCTATGAGTACCGTTGCACCACTTCTGATGGCCCTCATTCGGACTGACCAGGTGTATTGGGAGAACGCTTTTTTCGCACAGGTAAGTCAGTAGGCTCACCAGATGGCAGTCTTGTCATTTGCCAACATTGACTGCAACTTTCACCATGCCCCTCCTTCCCTGCTGCCCAGTCACAACATTCGGTTACAGGTCGCTGATCATGTTCCCCTAGATTCTCACTCCCATTAGTTGTGACCTCCTCTTTATTGTAGGCCTGCTCATTATCTCCGAAATCTTCCCCAAGAATATGCAGGCTCTAAGCGGTGCCGTGTTCAACACGTGCGCGCAGCTCGGCACAGCGATTGGACTGAGTGTGACCCAGGTCATAGCCTCATCTGTGACTAACAAGTATTCTTACTCCAACTACAATTCTCCCGGCGCTCTCATGGCAGGGTACAGAGTTGCCTTCTGGACGATGTGGGGCTGGATGGTGTTCGTTTGCCTGGTCTGTGTTGTAGGATTGCGTCGAGTTGGAGGAATTGGTGTCAAGCGGGATTAATCCATATACCTATCACATACTGGTTCGCAATCTTCCCTCTCATGATGGCAATGATCAAATGAGCAGAAACCATCTATTTGATAGAAAACTAGAATAGCCCTCGGCAGATATAGAGCTGGCTTGGGCTTCATTCCACATTGAAATGACAACCTCAGTATCTCTCTGTCCCTCGGTAGCTTGTGATGATGCAGACACAGACAGGCAGTCATAAAACTGGGCACAGGTACAACAAAACTCCTCTTCTTCCCTGGCATCACCCTTCTAGCCTCTGAAAACTATATCTGCTCTTCCTAGGCCACAGAATAATTGCTCATGCGCACTATTCTCGACTTTATCAAAGGTCTGTAGGAAATTCCACTAGCCCGAGAAGCCTTTTCTGCTGCTGGCCCAACGCGCTTCCGTCAATTGTGACGAACACAATTGACATTGTTGATCTGGCACAATCTGCCTTTCCAAAGGCCAGTGGCACAGTTTCTTACATAAGCACAAAGGCTCCAGACTCTTGAAACTGCATGCGAGTCTCCCTGTGTATTGATGAGATCCTAGTGCATACATGGTCAGCTCTATCCGCAAGCGACATATGCATCAACGTCTCTGTTTGAAGGTGAGTGCATTATAAATCGCGATATGAGAGAGAGTACCTCTATCATCCCTCCCAGTAACAGTCCACTACAAAAAACGCGGAGACTAGAATTTTGGAGTTCAAGGGATAACAGCGAACTATAGTTCAAATGAAAACAAATGAAGAACTCAAATTGGCAAATGCCAAAATCATATTCTAACTGCTGCAAAGTGCTTAATGTGAAGTATGGTCCCAGGTTCGTTGATACTGCGAGCCATTGACGTGCTCATATCGACTCAAACCAAGCTGCAGCTGGGCATGCAACCGGCTTGTTGACGCATAGCAAAGCAGGCCTCAGTTTGGAGAAATAGTTACTTTGATTTTGGAACGAATAGCTTTTGGAGCTTAGCTTGTTGTCTCGATTAGAGCGACAACTGCGGGAATAAGTATCATAGGCACATATAAGCTCCCATCCGGGATGAGAAGACACTCTGAGTAGGGGAGCAAGCATTCTTTAGCCTTAATACCGCTTTTGATTGTGAAACTGGATCTAGGTAGCCAAAATACATCTGCACTCGGTTTATGTGTAAGTGGCGAGGATATCTGAGACCCCGCTGCAGAACCTTCTCCCATGGCAAGCTCATGACTGAATCCAGGCGCAGCATTAAGTCGCACCCACCCAATAAGACACAAGGGCCCTAACCATGGATTCAAACTGTAGCGAACCTCATTCTAGACCCTCCACCGCCAATGTCGAGTGCTTCTAGAATAGTGTCAGCTCTTGTGAGCAAGATTAAGTATCACAATTAGCCCGCTAACGTTTTGCCATTACAACTGTTGAGGATAGTTCAAACTCGACACCACATCCGCATTTATTATGTGCTAACAGGAGTCGTCTGCTTCATGGAGTATCTGTCATGTCTATTCACCAAGATGAGCATTGTAACAACGCACTTTTGTTCTCTGACCGTACTTGAGAACCTTGATGGCCATGAGGGGCCGAAGAAGCGGGCAGGACAAACTGATTACCATAGTTAAGATTCACAAGAATTAATAGTTTTAACGCAGCAAAATCTCTACTGAAACGCAAAATCACAAACCTGGACAAAGTATTTGAGAGCGGGAATTTCGCCTGGTTTCGGCGTTGAACCTCGGTCTTTATTTTGCCAAGACATTGCAAGATTGGGCATCACTGGAGACGTCTCTAGCCTCATCTGCAGTGTAACTAACAATAAGTCAGGCACGATCGTTCCGAATTCGCGCAGACAAAGCCTAAGAGCCACAAGCAAAAAAATACAACCTAGAACCTGCTATCACTCATCGTACATCATGGCCAACCTCATTACGTCCCTATGCTCCTTGAAATGGCGGAAAGCAAGGCAAAGTGGCAAGAGCAGAGAGATTGTCGACTATGTCGTACAAGCACATTCCGTTTTGATCGAATTACCCGACCTGAGGCCCGGGCCGGTGACAAACAAAACATTGGGAGGTCTCGTGTCAATATGTTCCGAGTCACATGACCCTGACACCGTTGAGATGGTATGCATAATCCAAGACATTCTGACCTACGCTGCTATCGACTTTCGTTAAAAAAGTTTGGAAACAGGTTCTCACTGATCCACGCATGCGCAAGATAATTCCCTCAATGCGGAGCATCTCGTCGCAGTCTGAGTGCTGTCTCGAGAACTTCTGGGCAGAGAAGATATCAGAAGCACAGGACTCTAAGGAAGCCCTTCAGCTACTTCTGTCATTCCCCTACTTCGAAAACTATGTGGAGCTAGCTCGACTTGAATTATTCGCCTTGTACGCCGTCAAACCTACCCTCCCCACATCGGTTGCGTTCCTGGGATCCGGCCCGCTACCCCTAACATCCATGTGCCTCTTACGGGCATTGAGGGATATGCAGTCCTTCCCAACCGCCACGGATCCCGTGGTCGTAAATGTTGATCAGGATGCATCTGCGCTATCGGCATCAACTGTACTTTGCGAGAAGCTGGGAGATTGGAGCCAAGGCATGAGATTCAAATGCGCTGATGCTGAATCGACTATGGACTTGAGAGAGTTTGAGGTTGTCTTCCTTGCTGCACTGGTGGGTGTAAATCAATACGAAAAAGAAGAGATTATCATGAGCGTGACGAGGCGAATGACAGCCGGGGCACTACTGGTGGTCCGCAGCGCGCATAGCCTTCGTACTCTTCTATACCCCGTAAGTTCAATATGGTGTCTGTACATCGGTTGATTCGTTGTTGATATTGACTGCCTTTTAGGAAGTCAACCTAAACACAGAGAGACTTCGCGGCGTACTCCAAGTTGAAACTGTCACCCATCCGTTTGGAAAGATTGTCAATTCCGTTATTGTCGCCAGAGTCAAATAGCCGGTCGCGCTTCGCTCAATCATAGCTTTTGCCTCCAGGGCGGATATTCGCAGCAGATATTAGACTTGTGCATACTCAATAGATATTCCTTGAGCACTATGCTCCAGTTTCTCATCATGGACGTACGATTACAGTCAGTTTAGCTACTTCCTTCATCGATGCATTGTTGTACTCATGGCTACACATTCCCTCTGCATTGCAATCATAGGGCCACCTTTATAGATAAACTACCTTTGGTCCAGACGCAGAGCACCGAGTTGTTACTTCACCACATTCTTATTTAGTAACATTACACATTACGGTCACATCTGTGTCGCCGGCATTTGAAAAGTGATACACGGCACTGGCCTTGCCTAAAGGACTGTCTCTAGGTCTAGCCAAAGGGTCTGGGGCATCCGAAACTATTTGAATATACTGTGATATTCATCGAAGTGGTCTTGCACCATACATCAGCGAAAGGTATCTTTCGGAAGGCGCTATGTCGCATTATCTGCACCATGCGACTCTGTACGGCATACCTCGAACGGGAATTCAATGCGTGCAGCCAATGTTTGCTTGAGCCGAATACTCTCATCTACTCGTGCTCTATAACAGGCCTCCCCTCCAAGTTCGTTTTCCAAGCTGTGTTTCGAGGTGCTCAGCCGTGGACACCACAATTCCCGGCGATGCCCAGATGCGGAAGGCGGCGCAACTCAAAAGATTCGGCCCGCAGATCTGCCTTCCACTGACTTGCCGTGTTCAGTGCATAGATCGCAATCTTATCCACTCTAGCCTCTCTAGATGGAACTTGCCGAGATGCAACACATCATTCAAGCCTTCAAAAGCGCGCTGGGGTGTCCATGGTCAAGTACAAGCGCATGGGATGGTAGAAAATGGCTCGGAGTTCAGTCCATCAGCACGATCCAAGCCTGCCAAATTGACTTTAGAATCCGTCGAATCCGCACGTGGCTCACCCTAAGATCGATTCTGCATTTTGACAGGTCCCCTCAACGGAGGTCTGTCATCATCTAGGAAAATGCGACCGACAGGCTCATATGAACCAAGTTCGCCCTTACACAAGCTACATGATTATAAAGTGTGAACTCTTTGCAGGTCAGCAGGTCTGTCTCAAGCTCTGTCTAAACCTCATATGCTGCGACCGTAGGGCATCAATCTAGCCTACTATCTCAGGTAGAAACACATTTTCATCGTGAAAATGAAGTTGTCATCGACCGTCCTGTTTGCAGCTTTGGCTGTCGCCAGTCCCATCGGAGAGCTCGAGGCACGCAAGTCTTATGGCACTTCATCCAGCGAGTATCTGCAGGGATCGTGCAAGGATGTGATTCTGTTCTTCGCAAGAGGTACAAATCAGCCAGGAAACTTGGTGAGCTAACTCCCAGCTAATTGGTCTAACCTTCTGTGTCACTAATACGGTGTCATAGGGTGACATGCCTGGCCAGCAGCTCGCCACCCAACTTAGCACTGCTCTCGGAACGGCCTCATTGGCAGTCCAGGGTATCAACTATGCCGCCAGTTTGTCAGGCAACACCGCGTCAGGAGGCTGTCCGGCAAAGGACGCCACCGCAATGACACAACTCTTGACCAATGCCACTCAAGCATGCCCGAACTCTCAGCTTGTTGTCGCCGGCTATAGTCAAGGCGCTGCAATGGTCCATAGGTCTATTGAGAAAGCCAGCACGGCCGTCGTCAGCAAGATTGCGGCAGCAGTCACCTTCGGCGATACTCAAAAGGCCCAGGATGGCGGCAAGATTCCAAACATCGCCGTTTCTAAAACGAAGATCTACTGCAACGAGGGTGACAAGGTTTGCTTGGGGACGCTTGATATTACTTCCGCACACCTGAACTACAGACCCAGTGTTCCGCCAGCTGTGGAGTTCATTCAAGGCTTACTCAAGTAGAAGATTTTGATCTGGAGATGCCAGGATCGTGCACAGGATTTATATCTTGCCTAATCACGCTTCATGGTAAACCCAGCTTCAGCATTGAAGGTTTTGGAGTAAATTAGCATTGAAGTTCACATTAAGTTTGATTGAAGAATCTAAAATCTCGAGTTGAGCCAGTTAATGGCCCCCAAGTCCCGACTTTACTCACAGCCATGGAGACCGTGGTTTGGAACTGCGGAGAAAAGATTTCGTCTTCGGCCTCGGAGTTATTAATTGTGGTTTCATCTTCGCTTTCTCCTGTGTCTTCTTTCCTGTATCTTCTTTCAATTCTTTGAACTCAATACTCTCGTAAAGCGCCAGGAGCAGGTCGTTCATTCACTTTAGCGCAAGGGAGCCTTCCGTAAGTGTCTTGGGATTGGTCAGTTGTGCTTCTGCACAGCCATGACGCCTATAGCCAATCGCTTTCAATTGTACCGCTAGGATTTTGGCAGCCATGCTTGTCACTCTCTGGTTACAACTAGTTTCTCCCCGTCTGTTGTACAAAATACCCATGATGGCGGCGGTAAGCGCAACAACGACGTCAGGGCCGGAGCCACCATGGTTTTGAAATCGTAACCCAGTTTTCTTGGCAGTGATCATTGCATTCTGAGGTGTCGAAGGCATGCTTTTCTTACTCACTGTGGCCCAGTAATCGCGGTTGCTTGGGTCAAAGATGTCGGGAAAGCCGATCGTTGTCATTTCCTTTACCGGCATACAGCGAAATGCATCACCTCGAATTGGCCCGTAAGCCAAGTACTCATGGGGGTAAGAGTAGACTGGCAAACTCACATAATGAAGATCTGGAGTGTGGTGGACTTTTACATGGGCTTCGGTACGAGTTGCGTCGAAAACGGCGATCTGAGAAGTAGGAAATGTGCGGCCGTAGCCTATGGCAGTGTTAAGATCAGCAGCCCAGGAACTGAACTGAGACTGAATGTGACGACCTCCGCTGAGATGACTGTTAATCATGGCTCTTATCTTCCCGATATTGTACATCGTGGTCGGAACTTGTCCTCCAAAGAAACCATGCGGCACAACTCCATGTTTGCTATTGAGTCATGTAATCCCACCTCCCGATTTTGCATTGAAGCCGCGGAACAGGAATCGTGGTGACTTCCCTTGGAATTCTGCAAATCCTTCTGTCAGTAAAATAGACGTCATGAAATATATCGCCGTTACTAACGTTGCCGCGTCTCTTCAGCTTGTGCGAGAGGGCTTGGGAGCTTGGGTGCCGGCTTGGTTTTCGGTCCTGCTGTTCTGACTTTTTTCGCAGCTGGCTCAGAGACGGGCAATTCATCTGTGACACTTTCCTCCAATGATTTTCTCGTCTGTTCTTCTTTCTTTCAAGTCTATTTCTTATATTCCTTGCATTTATTCTTCTTGTCAGAGTCGGTCATCGGTCTTTTCACTTGTCGCTTGGTGTATGAGCGTGTGATTGGTTTAGTTGGTCCTGCCCCGAATTGGTAGACCTTCGACAGTTCTCTGCTCACGGTCTTTCCAGTTTGTTATCAGTACAGAATCCGAACCAAAAGCTTTTCAGCTCTTTTAGCGCAATCCCGTAATTCGACCTCTTTGCGATCGAGATGGGCTCTTGAGCGATTGGCTAAGTCTTAGGATATATCTCAGACAAATCCACCAAAATGCACCAGTATCCCATTCCATTTCTGTACCATAAGTATTTGAAAATGGATGAGATTCCTGAGGTGGATATATAATAAGGGTGCCTCGAACGACCAGGATCATAGTTCTACCTAAGGCAGCTAACAAGCAGACTGCCTGCCTGAGTTTTAATCTTAGGGAAAATGGTCCTTGAGGCAGCCGCCGAGTATTGCGGCTTATCTGGGTCTACAAAGAATCTCATCACCTTGATCTTCTACAGCATTTGTCACATACCAGGACACACTTGCCACAGAAGTACCCACGTAATTGAATATGTGCACGATCACGCAAGCCTACCTTGTAAACCGTCCGTTGACACCGGGTAGTAAATGAACACAAACAACCTGCTTTGCCAATTGTTGACTGAAAATTAAACTCTAAACTAAATTTAATTTGCAATAGTCCAAAGCCTCAGTAAATATATGTTTATGTCTTCCTATTAACAGCGGCCCAGCGCTCAAAGCTTCTGACAGCATCTGCCAGCTACAATGTGGCAAATGATGGGTGAGCACGGCCATTTTTGTTGTCTGATACATCATAGCGCAGTCAATTTAAGCGTCGGTTGCCATTCCTTGCACGTAACCAGAAACGTTCCGTAATCTCTTCTTGCGGTATGCTAATGTCCCTAGTACGTTGTTCGCAAAGATGACTAGGAATAAAATCATTACGGATCCCGTAACAATGACAAGTCCCAGTATGGAGAATACAACAAATCCAGAAGCTGCGGCCTGAAAAGCGTCGCTGTTTTGTAACTTCGATGTCGAAAGACCGGTTTGCATCGCTCCTAGGATGAACGCGAGATAAACTACAAACGATGCTATGAGAGCGAAGTTTGCTTTGAACAAGGATGAGTACTGGTTCCAGGCTTGCGAATATCCTCTTAGTGACAACCGTGATACTCGATGAATTTTGCTTAGTCGTCCAAGTCGTAGCTCTCCGTACAGGAAACGCGAGTTGACCTTGTCATATATATGCTCAGTGTCCAGCTCTAGGACCATATTTCTCCAGGAAGGCCAAGTGACTGCGGTCGGTATAAGATTCTTTTCCTGTGCAATGCGGAAATCGCTCTCGAAGCAGATCAATGCAGCGTATGAGAATAAAAAGCCAGTAGCACTTCTCCAGAGCTGTCGCTGAGTACACTCCTCTCCGCCCCCGTGCACAAGACGTTGAGTTAGCATTGAACATGGACAACTGCATTGAGCTTGACAGCTCAGGTATTGATCCCAGAACTCAGACACCAATAAGAATCGAGGGAGAGGTTTCAGAAATAAACGGTTGGATGACCAAACCAGATGTAAATCCATCTGTTCTGTGACCATGATGTCTCGCCCAAGGATCAGTTGGTAATGAAGCGGTCTGGGGGGCATAGGCCGACCAGCCAGCCACAGGTAGTCGAAAATGCTGTTCAGCCTGCTCAAGTCGAGTTCTTTCTGTAACCAAGCCGAGTCGCCTAACCTAAGAGGTCTTAAATCATCATGGCGTGTACGAAAGGAAGCAGGCAAAAGCGTCTCGAGACCTCCATGGCCTGTTTTCGTATTCTCCGGGGTCAATAGGGACGTTGTAAATGGAGAGGTCTGCATGATATTAGGGGGCTGCGCCAAACGGATCTAGACCGTCAGCTGGACTCACTCGGCTCCAATCCCCTTCCATTTTCACAATTGCGTACCCGTATTATCCCAAGACACAAGTTGGTACATGCGAGAAAGGAGTAGACAATTTGGACATCTGTGCTCCAGATAATGGTAAGTTACAGATTTTCGCCTTGCCACACTCATAGATAGGCCGTTAGCGGAAGGAGATCGCGAATTGCCCGGGGATTCAGGTCAGCCAATTTCCCTCCTGCAAATCTTAAATGCAGTCAGCACTCAGCCTCACCAGGCTCCACCTTAGCCGCCGCCCAAGGATGGGCTTCCACAAATACAGGCCATTGACGCTTGGAAACATCAAACATACCAATATTCTTTGACATCTCTCGAAAGGTCGTAAAATACCGTCGAAACCATTCGAGAAGGCGGAAGATATGTCTCTAAGGCGTTCGGGCACCCGAAAGGGCATGGCTGCTCTGAGCAGCGGCCAGGAGGAGACTGAGGTTCTTCGCCAAGGAGTTGAGGTGATTCAAACTGGCGAAAACAACGGCACCAACCCAGACATTGAGTATAGCTGCCTCACCAATTCAAAAAAAAAGTTCGGTCTAACAGTTCCAGTATCGTCTTCGTCCCTGGATTATCAGCACACCCAAAAAACAGCTGGATGTCAAGCAAGGATGGCTCGAAGTCAACCAAGAACAACTGGAACTGGATGACAAGTCCAGACGGCATACAAGGAGCTTTTCCAAAAGCACGGGTACTCTTGTACACGTATGAATCAGCATGGCGAGGACAACGCAAGGTCCACCAGTTCATGGACAACCTTGCCAAGACCCTTCTAGTGGCTTTGGGAAGTAGACGAGAAGACTGCAAGAAAAGACCATTGGTGTTCATTGGCCACAGCATGGGAGGGTTGGTGATTGCCAAAGCAATAACTATCTTGAGTGCGCAACCGGAGCTATGTCCAATCATGTTCGAAGCAATTTCCGCAGTAATCTTCTTCGGGACACCATTCGCAGGCGCTGAGGCCGCTGCATGGGCAAACATGTATGCCTATTGGGCAGAAAAGGTGAACAAAGCCACATCATCAGAGCTGTTGAGGGCTATGACGCCTGGAGATGGAGCATTGCGAGAATTGAAAGACGAGTTCAGACGAGTTGCCGCCAAGGGTCTATATAAGATCGAGTTGTTATGTTTCTACGAGGAAAAGCCAACGGATTATACGGAGATGGGCCATATTCCCGGACTTTTTGGCCTCACGAACCGCGTGATACCTAAGGATGTCTCGATGTGCGTTAGCCAGGCCTCCGCAACGTTTGACGCCGACGTGCCCAAGTATGGCCTAGCAAGCAACCACAGAGACTTGGTGAAGTTCGACAGCGCCAAAGACACACGATGGAACTTCGTGGAAAATCTGCTGAAGAAGGTGATACATGGAGCCTACCAGAAAGCGAAAAGTCGACTTAGTGCCGCCCGAGATATAGACTGGGATTCTTTCAAGAATGTTATGGATGCGCTAGATATGGCACGAGTCCATCCCCGTCGGCTCAGAGAGATGCTGCTCAGGAATCCCGGCAAATCAGCACTAATTTCTCAAGAGCAAGACTATATCAAATGGCTCAGCAATACAGCACCCAAAGAGAATCCCAGAGAAGATACGAAAGTAGATGGCCTCTGGGTTCGGGGCCCAGAGGGTAGGGGCAAGACGGGTGCTATGCTTGCAGTTTTGGATGACGTGGAGAGCCTCGTCAGATTCGTTGAGCAAAGGAATGGTGAACCAATTCTCTTCGCCTATTTTCTATGCGACGCAACCACAGACTACTGTACTGCTGAGGATTGTCTCAAATCTATCATTTGGCAGCTCATTGAGCAGGAGAAAGCTTTGACGACTCACGCAAAAGACTTCGTCAAGGATACTAAAGCTAAAAACAAGTCGCGGGCGACTCCGACCGTGGAGAACCTGTGGAAGTCACTGCAAGGTATACTTGCCGATGAGTTTGCCGGTAGCCGTATTTATATTGTTTTGAACAATATACATCTCCTTCCTGAGGATTCAGAATCTACTATCAAGCTACTCAATCTTCTAAGCCTCGAGCTTGATGGCAGTCAACACACCGAGCCCAGCCGAGTCATGGCAAAATGGTTCATCACAAGCCGTCCAACCTACACCATTCAAAAAGCATTGAGTTTGGAGCATCTCCAGGTGATCAATCTAGAAGATGCCAAATTCAGCAACCAATTTCAACATTCACTGCGAAATCATGCAAAAAGCAAGGTAGGAAAATTGGAGGCCGACAAGAAGTACAACAAGCCGCTGGCATGGTTTGCTCGAAGTTTGATAGGGGAACGGGCACAGAATACCTCCTGGATAGACATCACATGTCTTCAGCTCGAAGAGTTGCCTGAGGCTGAGAGCGACTTAAAAGTCAGGAGGATGCTGGAGGCTATGCCACAAGACCTCAACGCTTTACTCAGGGATGCATGGCTTCAGATCTTCAGGACAGCAGGAGATCACAGGGAGAACGTGAGAGAGATGCTTCGAGCTCTCATACTGACTGTCGAAGAACCTACAGAAGCTGAATTTGCTGTGCTCTGCGGACAGGCGGCAACTGTCCAGGACAAACAAGAGCTAAGAGAATCTATCGAGAAGTGCAAGCCACTGGTCTCGGTCAAACGAACTGTCTCTTTCATGAACAACGCGGTAAAGCAGCACCTGATAGACAACGCCAAAGACTTACTGGAATTTTCAAGTCAGGAGATAGCAAGACAGCACGGACTTCTCTCGTTGAGATCTTTGTCATACCTCAAAGAAGTATTTGATTTTCCAGAAACACAACTTCTTCCTTCGCCAAGGCCGGTTGATGGAGATGATATGCAAGTCGACACTGACAGTGTTGATGATAATGATGGTGGGAGTCATGGTACCGCGTCGAGCGTACGGACAGACTCCGAGGCTGGCGAGTGGACTTTTGGTGACGATGAATTCTCCGACAGTAATGACGGCTGGGATGAAGAATCGGTGCCTGATCCTGACCCAGAAGCTAAAACAATTGAAGAACTGAAAGTATTTCCATACATGGTCAAGAATTGGCTCCAACATGGGAGTAGAGCGACAATTGGCTTTGCCGATGATCTGAGCCTCGACGATGCATTTTGGAAATCCGGTTCCCTTTTCAGACGCCGGTGGCTGGTAGAATACAACCGAATCACGAAAGAGTTTGAGTACGACGATATCAGAGGAATGAACGCGTTACACATAACCGCTGCAATTGGCTTTCAACGACTGCTCATAGCACTCTTGGAAAATGGACACGAGAGCGAGCTAGATGAGAAAGATGGGACAGGTAGCACTCCGGTGAGTCGCTTCAGCTTCACTACAATTTTAGGCACTTCTAACAAAAGTCGACCCTAAAAGCTCTGCTTTGCTTGCTCATTTGGCAGGGTGGATATGGTTGAAGAGTTGCTCGACAGGAAAGCAGACATCAACACCGGCAAAGAAGAAGAGGAAGATACACCCCTTCACTTAGCTGCGAACAAGGGACACGTCAAAGTCATGAAGAAACTAATACAAAGAGATGCAAGTCTGGATGCCTTCAGTGAGTACTCGGGACTTGTGGTCAACTCAGCGATATCTTCCGGCAATTTCGATGCTGTTGCACTTCTAGTGGATCACGGTGTCTCACTGTCCATTGATCACGACAACGTGGAAACACCTCTCGAACAGGCTGCCTCGCTCTGTAATGTTTCGATGCTAGAATACTTGATGGAAAAGTATGCGGAACAACTTCCCCCTGACGAATATAGCAAAGCACTGGTAACAGCTGCTGCGGCTGGGAGCCTTGAGATATTAAATAAGCTACTACCTTTCGAGCATAGCGATAATGACTATCAATCAGCACTGGATGAGGCTGCCGAAGCAGGCAATTGGGAAATCGCAAAGGTTCTCCTCGAGAAACGAGCAAATCTCACATGCGACAAAGCCTTTTATGAAGCTGCCACGAGAACCAATGATTTAGAGGTCCTCCAAGCACTTTGGGAATATACGAGAGGAAATATCTCAGCTGAAACCATCGACCAATCGCTTTACGAGGCAACGGACAGCAAGAAATTCAAGACTGTTCAATTATTGTTGACATTTGGCGCAGATCCCAATGCACAGGGCGACGTGTAAGTGTTTACATCTTCAATCAGAGCCATGGACATTAATGGCTCGAATTCCGCGCCTATTCAATCCATGTACTTTCCCAAGGCTCCAAATCCTCTATCCCTCAGCAATCGTTCCCGATGTTTCATCAGCTGACACCAGACAGTTATGGCAATGCTCTCACGGCTTCAGCATATGATAATACTCTTGATATCTTGAAGCTTCTGCTGGATAACGGCGCAAGCGTCAATTCTGAGGCAGGATGGGCCCTACAAACCGCTGCAACTGAGGGACATGTTGAAATCGTGAAGGAGCTGCTATCAAGGAATGCGGATGTCAATGCTCGTACATCCAACCCAAACTTCCCGCAACGAACAGCCCTTCAGGGAGCTTGTGAATTCGGCCGTGAGGAGATTGTCGACGTCTTGCTCCTACATGGCGCAGATCCCAATCTAGGTGGGGGTGAAGACGCCTATCCGATCATTACAGCAGCAAGAAACAGCCAAGTCGCAATCATTGGGAAGCTCATTGCTGCCCATGCGAATGTCAATGTCGTGGCCGGCGACGACGGTTCCACTGCTTTGATAATTGTCGCGGAAACAATCGCGAGTCTTGAACCTCTTCAGCAACTTCTTGCAGCCCATGCAGACATTGACGCCACGAATAATAATGGCGACACAGCTCTTATTGCGGCAGCATCTGCCGATGACGATGAGTTTGTAAATTTCCTCTTAGGCGAAGGCGCTGATGTTATGCACACAAACAATGATGGCATAAACGCTATGCAGGCGGCCTATGATGCAGACAGCACCGGAGACACGTTGAATATTCTCATCAACTATGTTTCTGTCATGTTATTAGAAATCAACAAAGGAATCAAAGCGGGTAACAGGCCTGTTGTCCATTTTGTTGACGAAGCTAGGGCAGCAGCACGGAAAGCCGACAACACAATCAATCGGAATGACGAATCTGAAATGGGGTCGGAGAGTGGAAGCGACGCAGGTGCTGCTTCTGCAATATCTGATTCCGAAGCGAATGAATCAAATGCTATCCTGAAAGAAGGGGTTCCGCAATATCACCCGGAAGCTGGTTCATCAGAGTATGGCAGGGTGGCGCACGAGAGCAGTGGAGAGCTCAGTCGTGATCAGTCGAGCCATTATACTCAAGAGCTCGGTTTCAACGAGGTACCTGTTGAAAGCGAAGCTGGCATGGGCAGTCGGTTGCATTATAACAACCCGATCTACTCCGTTGGAAATAATGCCGGCTCAATCAGCCAAATACCATCAAGTGTTTGCCAGCAAGACTTGGCAAACAGCGACTCCTATACTGTACCTATCAAAGACTTCAGGCACCCGAACGCCAACGCCTTGACGCAGTCGGATATGCACAACAGTACGGAACAAGCGATAAGTCATGAGTCGACGCAGCAACATCAAATTCAACAACGTCAAGCATACATGAATTACAACAGTCATACTGGAACGAATCACGAGATTTACGGAGAAGGCAGTGAAGTTGGTCAAGGTCATCTTGCGATGCCCCAGACGAGCCACAGAACTCCCGTCAGAAGAAAGCCAGCTCCTATCACATACAGCTACTCGCAAGATTCGGTTCATTCTGGATCCGGAACCAATCAAGCAACACATGCGCTCCAATACCGATCGAACGAGTTTGTTGCCTACAATCCAAATGGTAATTCTTCGAGACTCGAGTCACCGTTACAGAACCTCCCAAATCAGGGTCATCTACATAGTCAACATCATCCAGCGCAAAATGAACAGCCATTGAATGTAAGCCTACGCACGGAGGCCCATACTCCAAAGCAACCACACAACACTCATTTTGAGGATCATCTCTACAGTGACGGCCTACACGGCAGTTTCGACCAAACGCCTCAGGGCGATCATAGGGTACACTACGACTCGGGGTACTCAAGTCAGTCATCAAGCTCATTCTTGCAGGCAGCCAACCAGCACGCATCAAGACCACATCCGACACAAGCATACAGCCCGCCTGCTCAAACGCAACAACAGCAGCATCAAGGCCCTCCTGGCAACGACGTTTATCATGCTATGCCTCCGCCACAAGATTCGCGGTATCCAGTGGGCTCTAGCAGCCAACCTTGGCACGACGCAAGGATTCCTGAGCCCCATCACTATAGTGCACCACCGCAGACCAAACCCCGTGTATCTAGCTCTTTTGACGTCAGAAACACCTTCAGTCAGGCGAAAGGCAGATTGTTCAGCTCCAGTAAGGGCGACGAGAGGGGCCATTGACTTTCGGGGGCACACTCCGGCAGAAGACGAGATGAGGCTGTTCGGTATATTGTGTAATACAAATCTTGCGTGGACGTTTGGGACACGAAAGGCTACGAAGTTTCGGTCTGAGAAGGACACTAAGGGATCCAAGTTGTTGTGCTTCCATAGTACCAGAATGAAAGCTTTGACGACAACACAGAGAGCAGTTGTGGGAACATCGGTTGTCGGAGAATACTTGCGCTCTGTCGACGCAACTACGCCAAGATGTGGAAAGAGGGACGCGTCATTTGATCAACAGGCGCCTGGGCCTTTGTGCTTTTTTCTTATCTTCCCTCTCCGGCTCTCTGCAAGTATAAATGACTTCCCTCTCATTCTGCTCAGTGATATTAGGTAGGTATTGTGTCAGGATATGGAATCGTTCGAGCTTGGCTGCGAGGGTGTAAGTAAGTAGGTGCGACATCTCAAGCCTCCCCACATATATGCAGTGAATTATGCAGATTTATGTCATTATGCAACGACTGCACCACCACTACTCCGCGCGTCCATTCACCTCCCCTTCACTCGCCGACATGCGACAGAATTATCGTACCATTTCGCCAACTCATCTAATGGAAGACCTCCATACTCCCCTCTCATTACCGGTGACTAATTTGTCATGGCTTCACGCTCATTGGCCGGTTCCAGATGTCACCTACTCCTCGACTTACCAGCTGAACTGTTGGATCTCATGGTTGTGACATGGGATGCAGGGATTCGCATTCTGCAAACAAAGGACCTTGCATATCTTGCGCTGACATGCCGGACCCTCTACAAAATAGCAGACCCCGTTCTTTGGGCTTACAACAGAGATTTCGAGGATTTCAGCGCCTGTTATTGGGCCGCGATCAAGGATAGAGTGGTGACTCTGGAAAAGGCTCTGTCCTTTGGGATGCCGGTTGACCCTCGAACGCCAGGATTGCGGGCTCCAGGAAAGGTCGGCTTGTCTGTGGAACACATAGGAATTGAGGGCTATAGACCAATACAGGTCGCTTGTACGCATGGCAACTATGCGGCAACAGAGTGGTTCTTAGACCATGGTGCCAAGATCGACTTTCCAATCCACCAGGTCGACTACGCACATGCAGTTCTGGAAGAAGACTCAGCGCTATTTTGCGCTTTGCAAAGTCGCAATGGCGAGGTGTCAGTATTGCTGCTCCGCTGGGGAGCCAATATCTATTTCGCGCCGGCTGATCTAGACGGTCGTCCTCGGCCACCCATCGTTTTCGGCCTCGAAGAAAACAGAACACGGACTGCTCTGCACCTTGCAGCTGAAAACGGCCAACCTGAAGTCATAGAGTACGTACTAAAGGAGCGATCGGTGGACCCGGATATACTGGATACCAACGACCATACGCCGCTGCATTGTGCAGTCACAGCACATAATAGTACGGAAGTCATCAGGTTGCTTGCGGCCGGGGGCGCTGATCTGGAGTCTGAAACGGATGGATACACACCACTCATGAATGCCATAAGATATGGCTTCTTCAAGAACGCATTGGCACTACTAGAAGCCGGCGCCAACCCGCATGGTCTTCCAGACCTTCCGCTGGGAATCTCATCCCCTCTACTAGCCACGTGTAACAAAATGAGCACCTTCCCCTCAACATCTGGTTGCACCGAGCCGGAGAAGGACGCAGTTACGGCAAGACTCATTGAGTTGGGCGCCGATGTTCACGAGTGGGACAAGCTGTACCGTACCCCTCTTCGTACTGCAGTGGGTTCCGGTACCGTAAATGCAGTTGCCATGCTCCTCAAGGCAGGCGCCGACATCAACCAACCCCCACCTAGTGGTACATCGCAGTGTCGAATGACTACGGATCTGCTTTGGGGTCTGAGGAGCGGTACAGAAATCGTCGAGAAGGGATTGATGTTGCTGGAAGCCGGTGCGCGCATGGACGAGGTAGATCCTGTCCACGAGAAGAGTCTGCTCCAACGCGCTGTAGAACGCGCAACCTGTCGCACAGTCGAAGACTTCAGGCCGCTTCATCACAGACTGCTCAACCATCATATGCCTTTCTTGCACACAATCGATACCAGGGATGCGAAACCCTTGAGCGCCTTCCTTGCTGCCGCCACGGAAGAGAACGTTCGCCCGGGCTATATCGACGATTTAGTCAGAGATTACATCCAGAAGAAGAACCTTCCGGCATTGAACGCTCTTTTTCAGTGCGGTGTAGGCTTTGAGGGAAATGAAGAATCGCTTCGCTTTTGGGCTGCAGAAACTGCTGGATCTGGAGAATGTCACGATGATTTTTCCAACTTGTCTGATAAGGAGGGCCTCGATGCTGGCACGCTCCTCGATTTCCTGGGACAGCATTTACCCGAAGCCAGCCGAAATGTAGAAAGAGGCATGAATATACCCTAGGAGAGCCCAGGTCGTAACGAGACGTCACTGCGATGGCTGTCGGAAGAGCGGAAATCATCTTAGCAGAACCCATTCCAGTACCGACGTAAAAGAAACTGCAATGGACCTATGGCATCAAACTACAAACCGAAACTCCTGAAAATGCTTCAACGCTCAACCGCGACGAATTCAAAACTGGTAAAGGCTAGCCTCCGGTGGCGAATACCCTTGATCTCTTCCTTACTTCTTCCAAAGTTCTTTTGCGCATGTCGTTGGGTTTCGCGTCGGCAATCTTCAGCCACTCGCCGTTGAAAGCGTTGATGAGCCAGTTTGCCAGCTCTAAAGAGTTGTTAGAATCCTAAAGTAGAGTTGTAGTTGGAGCAACTTACTGTCATAGACAATCTGGTTTGCGTTGTGAAAATAAATACCATGGTCACTATCAGGGAACATGTGCAGGTCGTAGTTCTCGATCCCATACAGGTCGAGCTTGTCCAGCAAGGTCAAGGTGTTTTGCATATGCACATTGTCGTCCGCTATACCGTGCATGATCAAGAATCGGACGTTGTTTGATAATGCTGTGACATTGCTGATGGCTGTATCGTCATAGCCACCGGCGTTCTCCTGCGGCGTCAACATGTAACGTTCTGTGTAGATACTGTCGTAGAAACGCCAATCGGTCACTGGTGCGACGGCCATGCCGTACTTGAATGTCTGACCGGCATCCTGCTCAAGGGTCTTCAAGGTACTGAAGCCTCCGTACGACCAACCCCAGATCGCTAGGCGTTCGGCGTCAACGTACGACTTTGCAGCCCATATCTTTGCAGCAGCGATCTGATCGTGAGACTCCCAACGACCGAGGTTCTTGCGTACGACCACACGAGCGTTGCGGCCAATGAACCCTGTACCGCGCCCATCGACTGTAACCACGAGGTAACCAAGGGCAGCTGCGACGTAGGATTGGAAATCAACAGAGAACTTCTTCGATACGGACTGCGAGCCTGGCCCTTGGTACTGCTGGAAAAGAACAGGATATTTCTTATTTGGGTTGAAATGAGGAGGCCGGCGCTCGATGTAGTTGAACTCAAAGTCATCCAACTTGATCGTGCCATAGTTGAGCAACGGCAATTCGTACCTCTGAGCCTTCGAAGCCAGTTCCTTGTTCTCCTCAATAAGGTGGTCGTATTTTTCAGAATTGCTCGGTGTGCTGACAACTCGTTGCCAGGGAATACCTGGACCCTTGTATGAAACCAAGGCGTAACCGGCGTTGCTCGAGAATGAGGCGTCGTAAAATCCTTCTTTGGACACATCTGTGACAGGCTTTACGTCGGTTCCATCAAGATGCACACTGTAGACGTGGCGCTGAATGGAGGACTCTTTGGTAGCACGGAAATATACCAAGTTACCCTTAAGATCAACCGCGGATACGCCGCCATCAACTTCCCACTTGCCAGAGGTTAGCATGACCGGGTTCGGGTTGTCAAGCGGGCTAAAATAAGCCAAGTGGTCGCCATTTTCATGTATGACCGAATCAATGTAGCCGTCTTCTGGTCGACCATTGCCTGGATCTGCGGGTATATAACGGGTATCTTGCGATATTTCGAACCAGCCACCGTCAATCTTCCCAACATCGGAAGTTCGCACCGTCTTTCCAGTTCGGGCTACGACATCCACAAGTACAACGCGCATGATGTCGCTTACGCGGTTGGTTTCCTTCACAATGACCTTGGTCCCAGCCCAGATGACCTCGGTGATGAGCAGGTTTTCAGGGGCAAAGCCGTCTGCAACCTCAACCTCGAATATATCACCCCGCGCCATGTCGTAGAAGAGCAGGTCCACGAAGGGATTGGGTGAGCCAGCCTTTGGGTACTTGATCTGCCGTACTTCTGGATAATTCTCCTCGCCTGGATCAGGCTTTGCCCCACTGGGCCGTTCGATGAAATACTGGACAGGATATTCCGGGACTGACGTCTCGTTGGTACGCAAGAAGGTTAGATAGTCGCCGTTCTCCGACCACCAGGTTGCGCTGTTGCCACCGAAAACTTCCTCCTCGTACACCCAATCGGGAATTCCGTAGAAATACTCCGGTCCGCCATCCTTGGTGACCTGTACCACATTGCTTCCCTCGATCCGGCGAATGAATAGGTTGTTGTTGCTGGTGTAGGCAATCGCATTGCTCTGCGGGCTCCATTGCGCTAGCTGCACTCTCAGTTCCGGGTTGCTTGGGTCCAGCGGCTCAGCCTGCTGCGTGGCTACATCCAACACCCAGTAGATACCTGTCATCGAGTGTCTCCAATTCTTCTTTGCATCGGTGGCAATCAAGACCTTCTTGAGGTCAGGACTAGGCCAGATTTTCGACGGCGTAAGCTGCCGCCCACCGAAATTAAACCAACTGTTGCGCATCAGTGTCTGCTTCGAGAGGGTTTGTCCGCCTGACGCAGCATGCTCAGCATTGAGACTGCGCACATCCTCGACCACTACGTAGTCTTTTCCAGAGGCGCCGACTTCTAGCAGCAGTCCATCTTCCCCACCAGCGCCTTCAATCCAACTAATGGCATGGCTTCGCGGCGCCCAAAACCCAGCTTGCAGTTGTTCTCTTGTGATCTTCTTTCCCGAGCCTCTCGAGCTGGTAGCAGTCGGGTCGTGTTCCTTCTGCGACGAGTGCTGGTACGATTTGGACGATATGAATGTGAACAGCCCTATACCCCAAGCTGCAACGAACACTCCAGCCAAAACTATGAGGATCCGTTTCAGCTTGCGGTCCATAGCCTGGCCCTTGCCATGGGCAGCGGCAGATCCCAGGAATGCGCCGTGTTCGTCATCCTCTGTCCGGCTGAGCGGGTCCTCATCGTCAAAGTCGGATAGATCATCTCGCGGGTTGAGCTTCTCTCTTTCACTGATTCGTTCGAATACCAGGCTCGTCGTCGATACGGACGACAAGGAGTCGCGCGAAGGTTCTGGCGAATCTGCTATCAACTTGTTAGACGCGCTACGGTGTCGGGTCATTGCGGGTATCGCACCCATTGCAGCTCAGCACGGATGTCCTCCCAGTGGCTGCCTGTCAAAACACAAATGTCGGAACTAGAAGCGTGGCGCGCGCTATATCATCGTCTCAATGCATATCATAGATCGCATTCGAAGTCTGGGCTGGACGACGTTGATGATAGAGATGTCGATCTGTCTCAGCTTCCCGAAATGGCTGCCGTTAACCGTTGTGGCGCAAGCTCCGTCACGGCTTGAACTGTGGCGCAAATGTGGAAGTCCTCCATTGAGGTGGCAGCCAAAGCTGGCAAGCTGCACCAATCTACGGAGTATTCGCATTACGGTCTGAATAGTTGCCCATTCGAGCAGGATGACGGTGTCCATCCACAATACTACCATTGTTCGGTGCATTTCTGGTCTCGCCGCTCATAGAAAGGAGCCTTTGTTTATGTCAAGATTCGTGGCGCTTGAGAGATGTTGTAAGGCTCGGGCGATGCCAAAATTTCGTTAAACCTCACCCGCTCCGAACAACATGCCGGCAGATCATCCGATCTATGCCAATCCCTACGGACGATTTCTCCTGTCCAATACGACCTAAGAATACCTTTCGATTGCTCAGTCAAGCGCTGAGCTTCCAAAATGGACTCTGCGATCAGACTCCTTAAATGAGCAAGGTGCTGCGTGGCATGTATCTGACGCCGCTAAGAGGGGACATTCACCTGAAATCGGGTGGAGCCAGTGCTGCCCACGATCGCCTACCCGGACGCTTGGCGCCGATCCTATTCACGGCAAGCAGTCCCTCGCTCTCTATGCGGAGCCATCCCAGCCCTTAAAGATGCGTCTTGAGCATATTGGGAGGGGATAGTTGAAGGCTAGACTTGCTTGGATCTCCATCTATACGTGGAACGATAGCTTGCTTAGCAGCAGTGCAGCACTGCCGCTGTTTGGTAGAACCCGCCAGACGCGCCTAACTTGGCATGCTCGGGTGCATGTTTGTGTCTTTGCTTCTGCAGTTCCTTCTCCATGGGTCCGCAGTCACCGTATTGCTTGGCCCTCCTGTGTTGACCGGGATCTAGTGCGACCTCAGCCCACTAGATACACTGTCGCCGCACCACGCATTAGAACTCGTATTACTGAGTTGGTGAAACCTCCAAAAAGACTTGTGGCTCTCGGCGCGGTCGGATTGCACTGCAGATAACGTGCTTATAACTTGCCCGTTTGCCATTGAATCAAGTCCTGCTGTGACCATGGACCGCAAGTTCTCGAACCAGTCCTGGTTTCTTCCATTCGCTATAGGTGTACTTGCAAGTGCACCACTTACATTCGTTACCGGGGTACACTCGTTCACCCTGTCATGATGCTCTCAAACTTTCTTTCGGGCTTCATTGCCACCCTCGTGGCTGGCTCTGTCAACAAAGGAGCTACCGCGGCTTCCTGCAGCTCTAATTTGATAATCGATAATTTCTCCCAATGGTCAGCCAATAACCTCAATAATCTTGGTCAATATACTAGTGGTATGGATGGATACTCTGCATCTCGTAGTACACCGATACTAACATCACTAGACGATGGGACCATGGATTCAATATCTGCTGCCTCTGGCTCCCTGACGTTTACACCCAACGAGAACTCCTACTTCTACGAGGGTCTAACTTGTCAACCGGCAACTACCAATGGATTTGGGGCAATTTCGTTCGACATCCAGGGCCCAGCTGGAGGATCAGTTTTTCTTGAGATTCAGACTGCAGAGTCATGCTCAGTGTCAGCATATACCAGCTACTACTACTCAGTCACCGGCCTCACCGGAACTAGCCAGACTATTTCTGTGCCTCTCAATTCATTCGCTGGCGCAAATCTAAACGCCATCACCGGATTCGTGTGGTTTGGGTTTTCAGAAACCAACGTCACCTGGCAAATGAGTGATATCGAACTCGCCTGCGGTGCGACTTCGCCAATCACGACCAGCGCGACTTCACCCATCTCCTCGACTTCCACTGGCCCCTCCGCAACTACGAAGAATGCCGCCATTACGACTACTTCAGCCACTCGCACCAGTTTGCCGTCATCCTCAACCTGCAGCGATTTACTTGTCGATGATTGGGAGTCGCAGTCTCGCCTGACATTCCTGTATTACAATGCCATGCTGGAGCCATCAAGCGATGATGGAACAATGTCTTCAATCGTAGTCAGCCAAGATAACCACGTCACGTTGACACCAAAGAACACCGACTCGTACTTCTACAGTATGACGACTTGCGTCAATGCTGAGAACATTTACGGCGGTATCTCGCTGCCCATCAACGCCCCTGCAGGCACAACTTTTGGCATCCAGCTGAGCTCTCCAACCAACTGTGGTGATGCTGAGGACACTGCCAACATTTACCAGACGACTACCGAGCTCGGTTGGACATTCGATGGCACGGAGCAGCTATACAATATCCCGTTCGCCAAGTTCTCAGGTCTTGATGTGACCAAAGTACATACTATATTCTTCTCGGCTTTCAGCAACACTGTTACTTTTGGCCCAATGGCTTTCTACTGCGGCAACGTCCCCTCTGAATATACCGTTCCAGCCACGACTGCCCCAGCCGGGCCTACTTCCACCGTGCCCGCTCCCTCAGGAACTGCGACCACTCTTGTTGTTGACGACTTCTCATCTGATGGTGCCAATGCGTTGGGATTCTGGCATGGTGCAGATGAAGGCATGTCGCTTACTTGGGGAAACAAACAGCTGACGTTGAAGTCGGATGATGCAGATTACGCATTCTACACCCAAGTCTCGGGAAGTTGCAGCGATCTCACCAGCTATAGCGGCTCGTATTTGCACATTGCTTACAGCGGGAGCAACAAGTTCACGGTTGCACTTCAGCAGCACAACGCCCAATGCGATGATGCTGTCGCTCCCTACCCAGAAACCTGGGACTCTATTGAAGCAGCGCGCTACTCATCAGTCAGCGACATTTACATCCCCATGTCGCATTTCAACATCAACCAAACTAGGGTTGTTGGCATTGCCTTGAAAGGCTTCTACACAACCGACTCGACAGTCTTATCCAAAGTTGAGATCGTATCGTCTATCCCATCAGGATTCACAATCCCGTCGAAACTTCCTAGCGGAAACCTGGTATTTGCCTGCAAGCGGCCCAACTCCTTTGCTTTTGCCATCGACGACGGAGACCCGACCCTGGCTCAGCAAGTCATGCAGATCGTGAAGGAAGAGGACATCAAAGTGACGTTCTTCACTGTCGGCGCACCGCTTGAGGACAGTAGCACGAACCTGACCAACGTCTACAACGAGATGATGTCAGCCGGCCACCAGATCGCCCTTCACTCCTTCACTCACCCCAAGATGGAGGGCCTGCCTTCCTACGAGGCCATTGATTGGGAGTACAACAACGATATCGCTGCTGTCTCCAAGTCATTCAACGGTTTACACACTCCGTACTTCCGGCCTCCCTTCGGCACGGAGGGCTCGCGTATGAGGCAGCGTCTAGCTGTGACTCTCGACACCGACTCTCCGTACATTGTGAACTGGAGTGTCGATGTCGAAGACTGGTTATGGGCGCAATCTGATACTCCCGAAAAGCAGCTTGACGCCTTCAAACGTGATATAGGAAAGGGAGGCAACCTGGTTGTAATGCATTACTTGTACCCGAGCACCGTTGGGTACTTGAAGCAATTTATTCAGCTTGCCAAGGCTACCGGCAAGCAGCTCATGCGGGTCGATCAATGTATGGAGGACCCGAATGCACCTGCCTTGTAGCATGTGCGGCAATATGTCAAGATAGAGTAATACATGTGTCATAAGCATATTTATAGAAGAACTTGAAGAATAAAAAACAGTTCAAAGTATATTTCCCAGCCATCCTCTAAAGTCGTGGTCACAAAGAGGCTGCATTTTACAATATTATAGTCTAGCGTCACTAATATGAATGAGTCCAGAACCACTATGTCGATACTTATTTGCCAGCTCTGGAATCCAGCAGTAATCACCAACCACATATGACAGCGCGATGTATAACCCCACCCCTCTTGGCAGGGGCAATTACCCATAACTCGAAGCCTCCCGACAAGTTTCTCCGCACATCCCCAAATCGACGGCACGCAATTAATTTTCGGAAGATCGTCCCCCATCTCCTGGTATGGCATATTCCCAACTTCCAGCCTCCGCTGCAGGTACATACCTCTAGAAGAGGCGGCCCGGAATGACGGGCAGCGCTGTCAGCAACAAGCCAATATGCCAGATCATCCGGAGAGGTTTATAACGCCGTGCGGTCCCCTATATGAGTGTACGTCTAAGTGAAGGGGAACATCATTCATTCCTAAGTTTCTTGATCCCGCATTAGACTTTTCGACATGTTCCACTCATCCATGCTCCTGGCCGGGCTCCTGGCCGCGACCGCGTCCGCGCGTCCCGCCGCGCCCAATGCCGATATCAAGTGCCCGGTGGTGCTCTCGGGCCAGGTGCCCACGGCGACACAGCTGACGGACTTCGACTCATACGCCACGAGCAAGGTGTTCAACCCGGACTACGTCCGGGCCAGCAGCATCCCCTGGTCCAAGAGTCTGCTGTTCCCGGCCGTGGCCAACTCGCGTTTCGACAACTCGAGCTACAAGTCGCTTGAGGTCACCATCAGCGAGAAGTCCATCTTCCAGACCCAGAACGGGTTCCGTCGCGCCGGTCTCCAGATCATGGGCGACACGAATGAGGGCGGGCCCGGCACGACTGGCGTGCGCACGCTGCACTGGAGCGTCAAGCAGGACGCGGCGCGGAAGCTCAATCTGACGCATGAGTATCTGGTAAGGGAAAGAGTAGAGAGTCAAAGTGGAATCCTACTAACGCGGAAGCAGAATGTGTGGCACGAGACATCGGACTACAGTGCCAACCAATTCAACTTTGAAATGGGCACTCTGATCGGCAAGTCCGGCGACAAGAACACGTTCAAAGTCACCAACCGACAGAACAATGTCATCTGGTCGACGGCCATCGACAACACGGCCTGGCAGAACTTCGCCGTGACACTAGACTACAATAAGAAGTGAGTTTCTCGCCGTGCTGGGAGGGGCGGGACAGCATTGCGCTAACAAGACGAAACCAGCACCCTGCAAGTCTACTACTCGAAGGGGGACGATGCCCTCAAGTCCGTTACTTCGGCGCTGTCAAATGACAACTCTGGTGGCGGCCAGTTCCAAATCGGTATCCTGAAGAAGCCGACTGGGACCTCAGACGTTGTCAACTCCGGATACCAAGAGTCGCCTATCAACGAAGGGCAGATATATGGTGGCATTTTCCTCGAGGACAGTGCGAATGGATGTATTTCGCTCTAAGAAAATGCCAGATTCACGGTTAGGCGAGGTGCGAATGGCCAAAAGTTCAGTATCAAGGGTTTTGGTTAAGTCTGCGCCCAACCGTGGGCTTGTTGTTTTTTTCTTCCTCTTCTATTCATATTATTTCTGCATCATATGCATGGAAGTAGCCTAGTTACAACCTTCCCGCATGTATATACATGAAAGATAAACTTCGGCATTGTAGCTGGACAATCTCGTGGAGACCTGTTTCTACCCATCCCCTCTTCCATGCCGTTTACCGTGTATGTCTTACCTTACTGAAATCGCCGACATTTCCTTTCCGGCGCAGTGCCCGGTTGCCACCACTCCCGACAGACCCTACACGGCCCGCCTGCCGCGCCATGAGGGGATGGCTAGCCGCCCCCGCTGCGTTGGCCACAGCCTGACGCTGCAGAGGAGAAGCATTAGAACGGCTGGCCTGCTGCTGGCTAGGCAAGACCCTGCGGTCGTCTACTGGTGCCGTTGCCTCAGTCCTGCGCGGATCCCCAAACCCAGCCGCGACGACATCGAGCTCCTCGTGGGACTGGATGCTCAGCTCGCTCGCCGTGGCCGCCGGGTTTTTCGGCTCCGCCCAGGACGCGAAGAAAGAGTCCCTCTGTGCGGTATGGGCCGAGGCGCCACCGCTGCCCATGAAAAGTGAGTCTTTCCGCTGCGGAACCGGCTCGAAATCTGGCGGTGTCTCCGCTCTCTGAGCAGGGAGAGAAGGAGTCTGCACAGGTCCCCGTCCGGCACCGGAAAAGTTGAAGTCAAACTGGGCAACCGACCCCTTACTCGGCAGCCCCACATCCGGGGCCGGGGCCCCGAGGAAGCTCTCCCGTTTCTGCGTCGTGCGGCGCATGAACAGTTCCGAGGACTCCTGTTCTCTCAGCGATACGATAGCCGGCCGGCTGCCCATAGCAGCAACAGCCGGTACCGGTGCCGGCGCCGCTGGCGGGATATAAGCGGAGATCCGCTTCGGTCCCACGTCACGGTCATCCCGGCGCCGCGACGACGCCTCGGCCCGTTGCGCGAACGAGCTGGACGCGCCGACAGCCAAGACTCCTTTCCTCACCCCCGCTGGACACTGCCAGCTCGCGATGTCCTCCTGCCCGGCCTTGCGCACCGGCCCGCGCAGCTCAAAAGCCTGCGGCTGCGGCGCTTTGGCGACGGTCGGGCTGAGGTCCTTGACCCGCTGCTTGAGGTCCTGGCGGAACCGCGCGACGTGCTCCACGACGCGGTCGCGCACGGTCGGGTCGGCCGTGCCGGGGTGCTGCTGGGGGTTGTAGGCCCCGCGGGCCGGACTAGAGCTGCGGGAGCGGGACGACCCGGAGAGCGACGTGGCTGCGGAGGATCGCGCGCTGTGGGAGGACCGGGAAGAGCGCGTGGGCGACGTGGTAGCCGACGCCGACGACACCGACGACGACGGGCTGGGCGGCGTCGCCATGCGCGCGGCCTCGATGACGCTGTAGCTGCTGGCTGGCTCGCGGCTCGGCGGGATCGAGGGGACAAAGAGCGGCGTGGTCCTCGGCAGGGGCTGCGAGCGCACTGAGGACGGGGACACCATCTCGAACTCGACGTTGCGGACCGTGACGGTGCGCTTCTTCTTCTCTCGCGCCGCGTGCTCCTGCCGAGCGGCCACCTCGCGGATGCGCGCGCTCTCGACGCCGCTGGGGCGCGGGAGCGCGCGACGCTCGATGCTCGACCCGCGTGGCAGGTGCGAGATCGTCGCAGCGCTGTACGTGCTGTAGGCGCTGCGTGTATCGTCATCTTCCGACAGCCCGCTGACCGACCTTGCAGTCTGGCTTTTCTTTCCGCCGGCCCTGCTTGCCCGTGCAGTTTTCTCCTTGGCCCCCTGCACGTAGCTGTCGCGGGTCACAGTCGCAGTAGACGCCCGTCTGCTATCGGCCCTCGCCTCGTCTTCGTCAGACGGTATTGGTGGCACGGGCGGTATAACCACCCCTGCGGCGGCCTCGAATTGCGTGCCCTTGAGCGCAGCAGCCGCCCAGTCCGGCAGGGCCTGGCTCGCACTCGTCACGATGCTAGACTTGCGCTTCGAGGCCCGCGCGCTTCCGCGCTTCAAGGCCGTGCTGCCGGTGTCGAGTCCGTACTCTGACACGCCCTTGCGATGCCCGGCATCCGGGCCCGGTCGGAGGATGGTGGGATGAGAAAGGGGCGGCCGGGATACGACACGAGCCTCGTTGATGGAGCGAGGGCGAGGGACATGTTGAGCACGCTCGGCCTGTCGCTTCTCAACCTGTTGTCGGAGGAACTCGTTCTGAATCTGAGGGATGGCGGTAACAGCAGCAGCAGAAACCCTCTGCACCACTAATTCTGCCTTGCGAGCACGGCTGCGCGACCTGCCCTTGCCGCTATCAGTCCTTTCCGAAGCAATGCTTTGTCCACCGTCGCTCATGGCGATGCTATTACGCCGGACCTCTCGGCCGGACTCAGGCGGTGCGCTGGGCTCTGAGGTCCGGGGATTACCCACTGAGGCGAGTACGGCGACGATGCTGTCGCAACTAGGTGCACCATATACGTGCCGGAGCTCGTCACTCATCAGGGTCATTGGAGAGTCGGTACGAAAGACTGGCAGGCTCGCGGGGTCCATGCCTGAGAGGGCGCCCAGGGTGGCCACGCGATTCATGGACTGTGAGAGCCGGCGGCGGCTGGTTGCCGAAGGAGCTGATTGTACCGATGGAGGCATGTTGTCTTCTTAGGTGCTTTTGCTCTTAACAACGTGGGTATAGTTGGACTCAAGTGCGCCCGAATATCGCGACACGGCGCAGTCTTGGTACCGCGGACAAGGAAAGAATGATATATATGCTTGGCAATAAGAAAAGAGACCAGGAAGAAACCTGTTCTTCTAGTACGTACGAACGAGTTGGTACTCCTGTAAGCGGCCGGCTCAGGGCAACAAGTCTGTACGCACGTGGCTTGAAATAAAGAGCGCGTTTGTGTCGAAAAAGAATGTGTTCAGAAGATTACGGTCAACGCAGAGGGTTTGCGCTTGCAAGTTGGCAAGGGTCTGGTTATTATCTCGGGTTGAGAGAAAGGGGCTTTATGCGCCGAAGGACAAGGAGGGCCTGGCCTTCGAGGGCATCGCGTCACTTTTTGTTACAATGAGGCGGACTTTAAGCTTTTGCTCTTTGTAGCCATTAATCAACTTACTGTTCTTTGAAGAGGAGAAGGCAAATCTATATTGCTGCTCTACTGACCGAAAGAAAGCTGTGACATACTCAGTAGGATAGACAAGGACATTGTCTCCTGTGGCCCGCTCGCAAAGCTAACTGTCGATCCTCGGTGGAGAGATGATCTCATACATCTGGTGGCTCTTTTGAAATGCGACGTCCAAATGAGAATCCGAAACAAACTTTGTCGAGATTCATCCAGGGATCAAGATCTGATGATGCATCGTCGTTTGCTATAGTAGCTGGCTTGATCCACTCATAGGTTGATATGCTCTGATTGTAACCAAAGGCACACGCCTCTGAACAGGGAAGTGCTGGATGTCAATGCATCCGTGGCATTTTCAGGTGCCTTGAAACGCCTTCTCGCGCCTTCTCGAGAAGAAGATATATATCGCTTTGAGCAGGTATATTAACAGAACTACCATCTCTACATCGTAGAGCGTCGCAAAGTGAACTCGTCGCTCAACTCATCTGTTTTGCCTAAGCCAATCCATGCAATGCAATGCAGTGTGATGCAATGTGATGATAGGAAACACGTCTATCATAATATGTGAAATCATTTCATCGTGAGGTTGGTCGTTGGGTTTCGGTGGCCATGAAAGGTGATGGGAAGCCCTGTACACAGACCGACCATGAGTCAAAGGTTGCGGCGATACAGGATCTACGCCACATAGCGGTAAGCTGGCTTGCCGTCGATCGCGTCCGCCCTCTCGAGGTATTCTCGGCCAATGAGATCCTCAATGCGACTTTTGATCAGGTTGATCTCAGGCTTGAACTGACTTGCAAGCTGCTGGACGACATTCGTGATGAGCTCTGAATGCACTAGCTCCTTGCGCGACCTGTGACCTAATTAGTGCTCGACTCGGGTTGAGAGAAGCCAGCCCATCACTTACTTCATGATGCGGACGATAGCAGCATCTACTATATACTTGCGGGTTTCGTTGGTCTTCTCGTCAGTCTCTTTGCGCTCCTCTTCGTTCTCAACCTTGTTGGCCGCATTGACAGATGGCATCTTGATCTTGATAGCCTTGCTGACAAATTCGCGATTGAATGTAAACTTGTCAGTGGGTTTTACAATAGCTTTGCTCGGGGGCTCCTTGAGTAGGACTCTGGTCGCCTTGATGACTGATAAGGATGTCAAGGAGTTGATGAGGTCAGGCTGGGGGATGTTGGTCTTGGCTTGGATCTCGTCGAAAGCTAGCCATTCGCCTTCGGGGAGATCATTGAACAGTAGTAGAATGATCATGCCGTAGGTCGTAACATTGAGTTCGTACCGGCGCTCTCGGCTCAAGGGGCCCGAGGACTTTCCTTGGATCTTGGGGAAGACGCAGCGAATGTCAGCCGTACCAAGCGTTCCGACCCAGTTCAACATTCGCCCCTGATGGCTTTTGCAATAGAATTCGTAAAAGCTCTCCTGTAGGGCTTTGATCTCACGAGGGTAGGCGGCATCAGTACGCTCCTGGCCACCTAGACCTGTCTGACGGCCCATGATCTCCTTGGGCCAGTTGTTGCCACCGAGAACGTTGATGGACAGCTCAATACGCTTCTCATCGGATGCGCCCAATCCGCGAACATACTTGGAGTACGCCTCTGTCTCGTCTTTGGAGATGTTCATATCTTTGAACATGCCCTCGAACTTGCTGGTGAAGGTGTTGCCAAGCTCCCGTTTCATACGAGAAATCATCTCGGCCTCTACATCCTGCCGCTCTGACTTTTGCTGGATCAAACGCCGTGCCAAGTGCTTTTGGTAGTACAGAACAAACTTGTCCTTGTCGCTGATGAAACGCAGCAGTGTGATGGCCTTTTCCAGAACCACGTCGATCTCGGCCTCAGTCTTGTCCTTGATGCCCCTCTTCAGATTATCGTCAATGAAAAGAGACAAGAACTCAGAACTTCGATCAAACGTGTTGATGAATTCTGCAAAGCTCTTAGTGATAGCGGTCTGCAGAATGAGGTCCTCCGAGAAACAATTGGACCAGAGGTTGTCAAATCGATCTTTCAAGTTCAAGACGTCGTCGACCCATCTGAGGGCAGCTGCAGTTTGCTGTGCGGAAGCATTGAGGGTCTTGGGCTTGGGCTTATCGCCACCGTCAGCCGCAGGTTCCTCATCTGCTGTCTGGGGTGCCGAAAAGTCCGTGTTCTTTAGCACTTTTTCGATTTCCAGGCCTTGTTCGATGATACGATTAGACATGGCCTTGCGCAATGCTTCCCGGTCAGGATCCACTCGACAGACTAGCTGGTACAGGACAGCAAGATCCGTGGTTCTGTCATTGTCGATCATTGCACGCACACCGCTCCCGTCCAGACTCATGAACTCTTCAAGATGGCTCTGGATCAGCTCCTCCTCAAGGACTTTGGCAATGGAATCAGAAGTTATGGGAGAGATAGTCGTCAAGCATCGCGCAGCCTCTTCGTCCAAGCGTCGCTGCGTGTGGCACAACCAGGTTGAAGCATCCGATTCTCTGAGAAGCCTGTCGCACTCGGCCTTGTAAAACTGGCGGCTCTTTTGGAGGTACTCGGGCTCGAAGTCGGTAATATAGAGCTTCTCGTCCTCGAGCTCCTCATCCGTCTTATGCAGTGACTCGAGCATGCCAATACAGCTTCGGAGCAGGGCCTTGTCGATCGCGTCGCCTTCACGTTCCATGTTGATATGGTCGATGATGGTGGCGTTCAAGATGCCGAAGACTGTGCAGGGCGGGTTTCCATCGGCCTGAATGCCAGTACGCAGGATATGGTCGCGGAAGAGACCGATGGTGGCAGCGAAGATGCCAGGCCGACTCTGGTCTTGTGACCAGCCTCGGTCGAGGTACATGAGGATATCGGCGATCATGTTCATGGACATCTCATGCTGCTCCCAGGCCTCTCGAATCACCTTGAGGAACTTCTCGCCTATGGCCCGACGGTCCACCACGCTGGTGCCGGGCACACTGCCGAGAGTGACACTGACAAGGTTCTTGGAGATGACTTCGAAGATGGGCGGTATGACCTGCTCCTGGAACCAGGATTCTTCGAAACGCTTGACATTGTCGTAGAGGCGCTCAGGCATCTTGAGAAGCACGATCTTGTAGCCATGTCGATAGAGCTGTTCGAAGGTGAGGGAGCCGGTGTTCTTGAGATGAATGTCGCGGATGGCTGACTGCAGCTTCTCCCAGTTGTATTCGAAGTCGTCAACGCTACCGGCAGCGGCCGCGGTATGATGCTGTCGGGCTCCCATGTCAGTATCTGGCTACGGGGGGGTTGCACGGTGCGCATGGTCAGGCGGCGGGAAGAAGCGACAGGAATCTCGAGCCGCCGAAGGAGCAGGGCTTGGTGACAAGGACAGGATTGCCCTATAAGTGGTGTGGCGGGGGTCGTGAGGTGCAAAACGCGGGCGAGCATGGCGACTCAAGGCGGGTGGTCTCGCAAAGCAAGACAGAGGAGAGGCGACATGAGAGCCGAGCGAATCGGTGGAGGGTAACGGAAGGGCATGCATGGCGGTGATGGTGGTGGGTGGAAGCAAGGGCATGTAGATTAAATAGACCAACGTACCCTTCTCGGAGGACGAATGCGACCCGCGCCCCCGCGCATGGCTCCGCCGCCCCGGCCAGTAATCATTGTCGAAGATGGAGTTGTCGCTGGTGGAGTGGTAGCAGGTCTAAAGAGCAGCCGCGGGCATCGTGAACTGCGGCTGGGTGGTGAATGTGGCAACGGTTGCGGGGCTCTATCTGGGCAGCAGGTTGACGCATGTTCGGGCCATGAAATCGGTTCGCCAGGGCTGTCGGAGGGAAGAATCGACCTGGGCCATGCGGCAACAACAACAATCGAATGGTGGCCGAGTTCGGTTGGCGGACAATGATATGGAATGCAGAGTCGGGAGGGTTGGAGAAGAACGGAAGAGGCCGTCGCCAAACAAAAGACCGTAAGGCTACGAAATCGGGAGTCCCAAGACACAGCGAGGTTGCGGCCTTGGGGGGGCAGGGGGGCGTATGATTGGCTGTTGCCGGGCTGGGCTCGACGAGGCGACAAGGATGTGGGCGCTGAAGGCCGCCATCAATTGGCTGTGAGCCCTGCGTTACTGGCGTCGAGCTGCCCCTCACTCAGTCGGTAGCCCAGTTATACCGTACCCAAGTACCTGAACGCTGTGGTAGCCCAGTTATACCGTACCCAAGTACCTGAACGCTGTGGTAGCCCCGTAGCTGGGGGATATAGGTAATGTGTAGAGGCCTAAGTTACCTAGCTACCTAGGTAGGTAGTTACTTGGGTCCAGTGCTCCGTACCGCGCGCAGGCCCGCCTCGAGCTGCCGCGCCGTCATTCGTCATTGGAACCCACAAATCGATAAGCCTTGCCAAGACTTTTATCGTCCAAAGAAATATATCTCTTATCGCTTGAAAGTCGTCAGTGCGATATGAAGCTCGTCTGTTCTCCAGTCCAAATCCGTCCCCGGGTCCATTGAGCGGCAGTCTGACGTTGCAGCCTTTCGACGCTTCCTTGCATCACGTCCTCTCCCAATCTCTCTCGGTGTTCTTGTAATGAGTTCATGATGGCTTCACGACGCGCCGGCAGTATTCTGAGTGCCATTCTCCAAACGCCCAAACCTACTCCGTTCATCGCCTCTTCCTCTCGCCTCCGCCCCTACCCTCGTCTGCCGCGCACACTCCAGCCGTCCCAGACCGCACGGCGGTGCGCACACTCGATACCGAAGCCTCCTCGGCCTGCCGCACCTCAGGCCTCCGCGGGCGGTAATGGCAATGGGAGTGGCGACGGGAATGCGGCCACGACACCGCGCAAGCAGCTGGAGCCGCATTACCAACTAACCTTCACCTGCGTGCCCTGCGGCGAGAGATCCTCGCACACCATCTCCAAGCAGGGCTACCACAAAGGCTCCGTCTTGATCACCTGCCCGTCATGCCGCAACCGCCACATCATCAGCGACCACCTCAACATATTTGGCGAGCGCAAGATCACCGTCGAGGACCTCATGAGGGAGAAGGGCCAGCTGGTTAAGCGCGGCACCCTAGGAGAGGACGGAGACATTGAGTTCTGGGAAGACGAAACAGCAACCCCGCCTGCTGAGGAAGGAGCTGCGACCGATGGCCGGCCTGAAGCCTCTGCCTTGCGAGATGCGCGAGACCCATCGGCCCAAGCCGCCCAGCCCGCGACTGCGACACCGTCGCCATCGCCCCTCAACACCGGCGGCGCACGTCCTCATGTAGATACGCCATCCCCCACGGGTGCCGCGCCTTCGACCCGGCGCCAATTCCATACAAGCATGCGCCGGCCCGATGACGAGAGAATGTCATTTCGCGAGCTACAGGAGCTACGGGGAGATCTGAAGCAAACCGTCAAGGCGGAATCCAAACGACCCCGAACCCACTCTCTGACAGCCGATAAACGCGGCCCGAAGATACATTATCACTATTCCCAGAAGGGTTACGCACCGAGAACCATGCCTCCGACCGCTGACGCCATTACGACCACCGGAGACGCCGCGGCGGCGGCGGCGGCGGCACCGACAAACCCCAAGCACCCGCGGAAAGGCGTCGTGTACACCTGGCCAGGCAACGCAACGAAAGCGGTGCCTGTGTACCAAGACGCCGGGAATGCGAGCAAACAGCAGCAGGTCCGTCGGGTAGTAACCGGCCCGGAGACGGCCCCGTCGGCCGACAAGAGGGAGAGGGGACCGCGAGTCGCCGACATGGAGTTCATCTCCCAGCGCCCCTTGCCCGAGCAGATCCACGAAAGCATAATGAAGGGCATGGAGTCCGCGAGCGGGTTGGCGCCACAGCGGGTGCAGCTCGACGCCGAGACCGCAAGGCCATGAGGCCATGAGACACGCCCGCAGCGTGGCATGTCGTGAACTGAGATATGGGTAATCGCCCACCATGGCTCATTACGTACAATGGTGCCGGGCTGGTCTGGATAGATATTGGCCATGTACAACATGCAAGTGTAGAAATGTATTATAGATCGGTAGTACGGGAAACGGATAAACCCCAATCTGCAATAGATCACCATGACAAAGTCGCATGGCGCCGAGCCGACACAAACCGTGGGAGGCAAGCAATCCAAGCATTGTAATACAACGTTATAAACGGTAGGATGATCTGTGTGCCACTATACAACGTCTCAACGCCTGATGGATCCATGTACTTCTTCGACTTCACCCTGTCGCCGTCATTCGTAATCCCCATAGCTTGATGGGTGCTTAATGCGGGTCACTGTGTCAAAACGAACGAGACGATGAAACAGTATGAAATTTATATGCATTCTCACGAGCGCCTATCAATGAGTTTTCCTTCGCAGCTCCCGTACGCCGCCCGACAGTCTAGTTTCAACAAGTCTAAAAAATCAAATGCAAATGAAAGGAAAATCCGGGTATCTCCTTCCCATCCCCTCTCCACGCAAACCCCCAAGACTGCAGCGGCCGCAACTAGTACTTCGCGCCGTGGCGTCTGACCCTCTCCTCGCCGGCGCGTTCCTTGCGCCTCTTGATCTTCTTGTCAAGCTTGCCGCGCTTCCACTTGCCGTAGCGCTCGGGCTGGGCGACGGCCTCGATCTTGCGTTTGCGGGCGCGGCCCTGACGGCGGCGGCGCACGGCCTCGCGGATGTCGAGCAGCTCGCGCGTGTACGCCTCGGTGCCCAGCTTGGCCTGCAGGGTAGCCATCAGCTCGCGGGCCTTCTCCTGGATCTCCTCGACGCGCGGCTTGAAGAGCGGGTCCGTCGAGTAGGGGATCGGGATCGAGGGGTCCGTCACGTGGTGCAGGGGGAAGAGAAGCATGTTGAGCGACAGGGCCAGGGTCTCGGTCGCGGACGTGTCGATGAAGTGTTGCAGGAGCTGCATGGCTGCCACTTTGGGTACCAGTGCAGGTGCTCGCGTGGCCGTTTCAGAGACCAAGATGTCCGAAAGGAAGGTGAAAACGGTGTGCAAGGTGACCCGGTGAGCCTTGGGAGATTCCTCTTCCTCGCTATCGTCCGAATCATCATCAGATTCCGCATCAACATTCTCAGACTCCTCATCAGATGCTGTCTTCTTCTCAGCTGCTGTTGGCTTGGGATCCAGGAATTTTCCGAGTCTAGCGATAGTCTGGACGACTTCACCAGCAAGATTCTCATCCACATCTGGGTTCTCTGAGGAGGTCTCGATTTGGACAGCTCCAGGGGTCTTCTTTGCCATACGCTTCTGCCATTTAGCAACTGTGCCGGGGCTGAGGATGTTGACGGCCAGTTTGACGAGGGCTTCGATAGCATCCTTCTCTAGCTGGAGACCATGAGAGCCTTCAAGCAGCTTATCTTGGTCGTACTCTCCATTGTTCTCGGAAAAGTCGTCCAGATACTTGTTAAGCAACCTTATACTGGAAATCTTGACCGTGGGATGGGTCGATGCGAGAGGCTTTCCGATAGCGTGCCACAGAGCCTCATGTGACAAGACCGCAGCCTTATGCTTGTCCATGAGAACGGACACAATCTCGACAATGACGTTGATGAGTTCCCAATCTTTAGCATAGGCAGTGTAGGCATCTAGAATCTCGACAATTCTCTCAATGATGCGCTGCAGATCGTCTTCGTCTCGCGCGCTGGGTTCTCTTGCTTCAAAGTACAGGCTCAATGTCTGAATAGCAAGTCGTAAAATTGACTGGTTCTCGTCCTGTTGAAGACCTTTTCGAAGCATTTTGAGGAACTCCGAAGTCCGTTCTTTGTTTGCCTTGCGGAATATCTCCTTGATTAGCTCGGCGGCTGCGAGTCGGCACTTTTCACTATCGTCATTGCCCAGAACAAGGAATAGTTGCAAGAAGCAGGTGCCGGCAATCTCCTGCACAAAGTCGTCGGCGGATTTCATCAAAAGGAGGTGGATAACCTCCATAACAGAAAGTCTGCCGCCTTCGCGGTCATACTTCAGATTGGCAACAACAAATCTGAGCTGCTTTTCCCATCTGTTCTTCTTTTGTGGGTAGTCGCGCAGGAATTGGAAGAAAGCGCCTCGTGCAAGGTCTCGGGTGTCCTTATCGTCATTGGTGATCATGATGCTGCCTACATTGTCAAGGGTATCATAAACAGCAGCAGTCTCTACCTTACGGTCCAAAACTGACCGCAAGAAATTGAACGTGACATGTCGATACAGAGGTTCCGTTAGGTCGTCCTTGAGCTTACCGAGAAGCATGTCCACGGCAGCGTCTTTGACTGGCACATCTTTTCGGTCCCTCAATGTCACTGAGACAAGCTTGAGGGCAGTCTGAGCAAGGTCGCTGGTTGTAGATGTCGAGGTCGAAATGCTCTTGATTGCGTCTTTGACTGCGACTTTGTAAAGATTCGAAAAATCGTCGGTCTTGAATGGCACTTTGACAAGCACAGTCAAAAGCTTTAAGGCGGCAATCTTCACCTCTTCTTCGCCTTCGACGATCGCATCACCAAAGATTGGGATGAAGCCGGAAATATTGCCCGCATTGCGTAGGCTGTCATGCTTTTTGAGTACTGATCGGAGGATATCAAAGGCAAATCTAACCAGCTTGAACGTGTACTTGTTGGTCGAACCGCGTTCGCCGCTCTTCTTGGCTCCTTTTTGGACCAGATATCGGCGAAGCTTGTAATTTAGCTTGATTTCTGCCTGGGGCTTGTCGCTGGCGTAGACTTGTTGGATCACCTCATAGCAGAACACCAGGGTGTCCCGGCTCTCTGCAGCTGGGTTGCCGAGGAGGCCGTTGGCAATTCGATTCAGCAGGTCATCAATCTTCCGCATCGTCCGGAGGTCAAGTTTCTCGAGAAGGAGTGACTGCAAAGGCCGAACCAGCTCAACAAGATGACTGATGGATGCAGTTTTGGCAATGAGCTCCATTGAATCTTGACTCTTGCTGCTTTTCACTTCCTTCATCTTGCTGGTATACTCCTCGGCGTCCTTTTCTTGGCCTGTAACGCCGAAGATGTCGTCCATGATGATAGCCATGATCTTCTCGAGACAGTAATTGAGGTCACCCGGCTGGATCTGAGGGATCAATTGAACCAAAAGCGTATGCATGGTGTACGATAGCACGTGCATTTGATAGCCTTTGGTCAGCGCGCCTCTCAACTCATCGAGGATGAATCCAAAGTAAGAAGGGCCAAGCAGAGAAGCCATCTTTGCTAACGTGTCGCGTGCCATCTCCCGAGATTCCCATGCCTTGCTGCGAAGAATTTGGCAAATATCTGTCAGCACTCCAGGCAGCTTTTGCTCCAGGAGTCCTGTCGGCAGAACTTTGAGCAGCCTCACGATGATGACACCAACAGGGACACGGGAGCTGACAGTAGTCTCGTCTTTCTCATGAATATAATCCATAAGAGGAGGCAAAATGTTGGACAGAACGTCATCGCTAAACTTCTCCTGCGCAGGCATTGTGCTTGCAAGTCTGCGTTTCGTCTTGGCCGGCTGTTCAGCGGCATCGTCCAAATCCATGGCATCTCCATATTTGTCGTTACCGGCAGTAGCAAGTGCGTCAATGAGCTTGCCTAACAGCCGAATGACCTGCTTCTGGAACTCGGGTTTCGACTTAATGTAACTGATGTACCTGCTGAGTATCGCACGATATTGCGGCCACTCCAAAGAAATGGCCAGATCTGCAATGGTAGTCGATGCCTGGGCGCCGACCCCGTGATCGTCTTCGCCATCATCTCGACCAAATATGAAGTGCTCAAGCAACGGAATGAAAAAGTGAGCTAGATTGCGACTAGCCAGCTCAATGTGATGGTTGACCTTTGAGAGAAGTTGCAGCGCTCTCATCTGCCTTGAGGCAGCCGGGCTCATGATATGACTGAAGAAACTAGGGTCTGTGTCGTTCTCATCTGGAGGGGGATCTAGCCCGACCAGATCACTGACTGGGCCCCATGTGGGAACATGGGAGACCAAGTACCCAAGGACGCGAACAGTTTCTCTCCTCACGGTCTCTGATGTTTCTCTAGCACCGGAGAATACGGCGGGAAGGATCATAGTGGACAACATCTGTTGGTACACTTCTTTGTCTCCTTCGCCAGCTGAGGCGGCAGCATCGACAAATCGGCACATGATATCAGCTGAGTTAGACGAGAGGATTCCGTACTCTTCATCATGCTTGATGTAGAAAAGCATGTTCTGCAGCAGCGGCTCCCAGTCTCGCGGGGTGAAAGGCTTTGACCGCGGTTTGGAGATGGCATTATAAGCGGCCAATCGCCGATTGTAGGCAGGTTCATCAATACGACCCTCGACATAAGAGTTCAGCTCTGCACAGAAATCTGCAATTTCTGTGTTCTCGGGGGTGAAAGCTCGAAGTACCCTGGACAAGGCTTCTCGACTGGGTCGGTCCTTAAAGAAGCTGTAGAGACTGGAAATAGTCGTGTAGATCCGCTCCCTGATGTCTGACTCCAAGGACAACCCACCTAACTGCAAGAAGGTCTCCAGAATAGTGAGCACACCTCCTTTGATCTTAGGGTGAACGCGGCGCGGCGGTTGGTTCAGAAGGAAGACCGAAATGTCAATCAATTCCCTCGTGTTCCCAGACTGTTGGATGAGTGGTGATAGCTCGACAATGGTCTCAACGCAAGCCCCCAACAAGTCTTTTCCGAGCTCCTTCCCAGGCTCGTCATCGGAACGCTCTTGGGATCGAAGAAGACGGCCAATCTTGTTGAGAATCAGCTCCAAGTTTGGATCAAGAAGATCCTCTTTGATCAATTCGTTGAACTCAGACTCTGTGGCCGGCGCTACAGCGAGTTTGATAAGGTTGCGCAAGATACCAAGAGAAAATATCTTGACGTCGTCCTTGGCCTTTTCGACGAGCAGTAAGTCCGTCAGTTTCGGAATGATACGGTCGTCAAGCCCCAGGAACAAGGCAGTCTTGGGTATTGTTGAGAATGTAGACATAAGCTGAAGAACTCCAGAAACGCCTTCAGTGTTTTCAAGAGGTAAACTCTCAAGCCGGGGGCTCACCACCTCCTTGACAACAGCCTTTGAATATGGCGTCCAGTTGAAATCTGGTGCATTTTGAAGGAGTGAGACCATACACTTCAAGGCGATACTCCGGACGTTCCGAAGCAAGGAAATATTCCCATCTGTTTCGTGTTCTTCTGTGTCGTCCTTGGCACGTCCCAATTTTCTGCAAGCACTGATCAAGCTGTATAGTACAGCATTGAGAATTGTAGAGGTGTAGGTACTGACGCTGGCACCCAACTCGTTGATCATGGACGAAATCATGTTCAAGAATCCGACCTGTTTGCGAACAGTAGTGATATCACGGTTGACTACTTCTTCTCGCAGGGTGGACTTCTCATCGATGATTTGAATGTCGCGCAGATGACCTAGAGCGATATCCAGGAACCCTCCCATGTCCTGAACGCTAAGATTTCTGAGGACGGCAAGTCGTGTGGCATGAAGGCCGCCCCGACCACTAGCAACACCCTTCTTAGATATTGTGCGACCGTAAAGGAGCCTCAGGAGAACTGGCATGGCCTCGTCGTGGTGCTTGGGCTCGATTTGATTGTCTCCTTGGAAAAGCACGGTCAATTCATTCTTAAATCTCGCTTCGTCCAGCAAGTACTCGAGGTTTTCCCGATACGGCTTAACGCCGTCTTGCTTCCAAGCAAAGATGGCCTTCAATGCTGCCTTCTGCACCTCGATGTCGCCGTTGGCAAGCAATCTCAGGAGGGACTCGTAGACTTGCTGGCTTTGGTAGAGAACTCTTGGGTTGATGAACTGCGCGAACACGCCAAGAAGTGCTTTTCTGTCTGCCAGCGACCAAGATCCGCCGTTGGCTGCAGCTGACTCTTCTTCGAGGCTTTCATCATGATCATCGCTGTCCAATGCCCACGAAAGAAATATAGGCACTAGTTTGCGCGATCGCTTCTCTGCGAGATTGGGACTAGCCGAAAGCACCTTCAATGCCTGCGAGCGTGCATTGCTTGGCTTCTCCGGCACCATCTCTTGACTTTCCTCAAAGTCTTGCTGGATGATGTCAGACGCTTCAATTGCGACTCGTCTCGCATCATCAGCCTTTTCCCGCAGTTTGTTGAGATTCAAGCACTCAAAATCAGTCACGCCTTGCCTTGCAGGACCTGTTGACTGTCTTCCAGGGCCATCCCAGCGTTTCGACGGAATATCAAGCCAGTGAAAGGCGCGATCACAAAGAGCTTCTTCTCCGGTCTGAGATTGGCCCAGTTGTTTTAAGGCCTCAACCGCAGTCTCCCAAACAGGCATAAGCCTCACGGTCATCATCCCAAACAGAAAAGACGGAATAGCTTGGCGCAGCCATGAGTCTTCGTTGATTTGAGGATAAATAGCCGCAAGTTTGCGAAGGTGGACCGAGATAGCACGAACGTTTTGTAGATCTAAAGATGTCTGTTCCGTCTGCAACATTGTGGCAAGAGCTTCCAGCTGATCATGGGCAGATTCCAGGTTACTCAGCAGCCGCAGGGAGGCCAGGCGTAGTTCAGGGGATTGAGAAGCCAGGTTATCAGTCAGACTCTTGACAAGAGCGTCGTCTTTTTCAGGGCTCGTACTACCGCTTCCGGACATTGAGCTTCCCGGAGTGGAAGACTGTTCTTCATACGCGAGCATGGCCTCGAGAAAGCCTACCAAGCGGCAGTATCGAGGTGCTGCTGCCCTAAGGAGAGGACCTAAAGATTCATCGACTTGGCCGCTGATTTTACTCATTCGAAGGTATGAGGAGAATCCTTGACTGACAATGAAACGGGCTTCGTTGGTCTCGAGGGATTCGGATGGGCGCAAAGCAAGTTTGAGCTTTACCAGTAGCCTCTCGGAAATGAGATTGATGGTCCTAGTATCGACGCTCACGCAGTCCAGCAATCGCAACATGGACGAGTATTTCGATAAGCATTTGTCAGCCTTGGAATCCGACTCTGGGAAAGGAGACTCTTCCAGCTGTCCAAACGTTTTCATGATGCTGTCTTGCCATGATTGCGGAAGTTGGAATGCTTTAGCATCGCTGAGAGATGGCAGAGCCTGAGACTCAACCATCCTTGGTAGGAGGACGTAGAGGATGTCCTGGTTAGAGTCCTCCGACCAATGCGATCCGACAAATCTGCAACAGTTAGCTCTACCTTGCGACTGGAATTATTGAACCTACTTCTGGAAGTATGTAAGAAACAAACTCCGGAACTTGCTGGGGTCCAGGTCTGAGAAATATGAGCAGAACGATATGAACCATGGCTTCAGGGGTTCTTTGGCCATCGACTTCATGAGGTCTGATATGTGTGGAGTAAGCGCATCGAAGGACGCATGCTGCCATACAAGAGCTATGCTAACGATGACGAAGTCCCATATCGCTGATGACTCGAGCATCTGGAGGTCTGCTTGCCCATCGCAAAGCGCGTCGAGGCATTTGCGCTGAAACTCAAGCAATGGGGACCAGTCAGAGATCCTGGTTCCCTTGCGGACACCAGCCACAACACCAGCAAGACGGATAGGGAGGATGTTGCGGAGATGCTTCTGGTCACCGGACTGGTAGACCTCGGTCTCGTAGATGGCTTGCGCAATGGGCTCGAATGTTTCGGAATTTGTGTGATGCACAACGCTCACAGCAACACCGCACACCACCTCTGCCCAAGATTCTGACAGCTGTGTGTAACACTCCTCGTCAGGCACGGATGCAACCAGCGCTTGGAGAATAGCCGGTCCGGTTGTGTGCACTCCGTGTCCTTGCCCCTTGATGGCTTCGGCAAACATGGTCATAATACCATGGTAGTAAAGCTCGTACTGTCGGTCGCCGCGGGTGTTTTTGAGGTCTTCCCGCGCATGTTCAATAATCAGCGGCAGAGCTTTCTCCCTGTGTGATGGGGCGGCGGCTTTCCTGATCATGAAGCTCATTGCCTCGGCGGCGAAGCGGGCGATGTACTGCGGGTTTCGTGCTTTCCCGAGAAGGGGCGAAACGGCGTCGTATGTAGGTCGAATATCTGTGATCAAGAGCCGGGATAGATACTTGAAGAGGAAGGCCAGACAAGCAAAGGTCCACTCGATCACGTCGGCATCGTGGCGTTTGCTGGCGATTTGGGTGATCAGAGTGAGAGCCCTGGGATAGTGCTTCTCAAAGCGCGTGCCGAGGTCATGGGCAAAGGCGGTAAGCAGGTCCAGAAGCGACTCTAGAGACTCCCTCTCCTGAGCAGATATGTATTTCTCCAACAGGTCCATGATCCTGCCCTCGAAATGCAGGATCTGCGGTAGGCTCTCGCATAGTGGCAGCACCTCGCGCTTGAAGGAGGTGAAGCCCTTGGAGATGTCGAGGTCGGCCCACTTGTCAAGGCCATTCTTGAAGTAGGAAGTGGTTGCCTCGAGGTCTTCGGCGTCGAGGTCGTGGCGGCGCACTTTGCGCAGCGGGTCGAGCGAGTGCAGCTTCGAGATCTTGGTCGAGAAGGACTCCCATCGGTGGTTCTTCTGGTGGGGAGTGCTGTTCTTGCCCTTCCGGGACTTGACTATACGTCCCGAAGATGTTGCCGGCATGGTGCAGGCTGGTCCAAACCCCGATTTCGAGGGTTCGCAGCCGTCGGTTGTGTTGCGTGCTCGGCAAAGGTCTAGTCGACTGAACGAGGAACTTCGAGTCTTGCTTCCCCACCATCGAGAAGTCGAGCAGCAGACCGCGACCCTTCAACTTTTTTTTCCTTGGGAGACTGCTGATAAGCGCTTATCGCAGTGGCGCTAGGACCGTTCCCGTTAGCAGCGCCCTGCGCTTGGCAGACCAAGCTCCAGCCTTCAGCGGCTTGCACGCCCACTGGCCACTCAGCACCCACCACCTTCTCCCGCGGCCCGCTAACCTCAAGCACCTCGAGCTTCACCTGCAGGTCGTTCACTCACTTAGGCAAGCTCGCCATCTCAACTCACCACTCAAAAACCCTGTCCCGTCCTGGCTGGAACCGCGGTTCAGTCGTCACTTCGGTTCACGATGGCGGCCAAGATGTAAGGATTTGCAGTCTATTTATCCTTGACGGATCTCAGCTAATCCGCTTCAGCATTGTCTTGGGCAGCGTTAACGGGAAGCTCGACACGGCTTTCTCCAAGCTCGCAGCGCTGCACTCCAAGAACAATTTCTCTTTCGCCATCATCGCAGGCAACTTGTTCGAGGTTGACCAAGACGAGGGCACTATTGAGCGTCTTGTGAATGGGGAGATCAGCGTTCCGCTGACCACTTACTTCACTGTGGGCAATGCGCCCCTGCCCCCGCAGATTGTTGCCCGCGTCGAGGCCGATGAAGATGTAGTTCAATCCAAACACTCAGAAACATGTCTACCTCGCACCCCTCTAACTCTGTGTTTAGGTCTGTGAGAACTTGCACTTTCTCGGCAAGCGAAGCGTGAACAAGACGTCGGATGGCATTCGTATCGTCACCCTTGGTGGTATCCTGGACAAAAGCATCATCGGCGGGCTGTCTACGGAGCAGCACCTTCCATTCCATACCACTGGGGATGCAACATCGCTGCGAGGCTCGAACAAAGCTGACATCCTTCTGACGTCCATGTGGCCTGCAGGAGTCTGGTCCAAGTCAAAGGTTGTCCTCTCGCCTGAAAACCAAGCTGCGACTGCCAGTTCCCACGAAATCGCAGACCTGTGTACCGCTATCAAGCCTCGGTACCATTTCTCATTCTCTGCTGCCGATTTCTTCTATGAACGAGAGCCTTTCTTCTACGTGACTGACGACGAGGCGTCTGAAAGCAAACCTGTAACACGCTTTATCTCAATGGCCTCGTTCGGCAATGCAGCCAAGGCTAAGGCGATGTACGCTTTCAACTTGCAGCCTGAAGAGGCAGCGTCGGTCCCTCCGATCGGAAGCACCCCCTCGCCATTTACCGCTGCCAAAGGCACAAAGCGGCAAGCAGATGGGGACCCATCAGCCTACTCGGGCCGCTTTGCCCACGATGGTCACTCAGACCGACCTAATCGCCGTCGGCGACACCAGCGCTCTCCCCCTCCAGGTCCAAGTCAGTGCTTTTTCTGTCTTAGCAATCCGGAACTTGCGACTCACATGGTCTGCTCGATCGGGGAGAATGCCTATATTGCCTCAGCCAAGGGGCCCCTACCAAGCTCAAGCACCTTCTCATCAACGGGTCTGAAATTCCCCGGCCACCAGATTATCATTCCCTTTGCCCATGAGCCTACTATGCGAGCTGTCCCCAACGGCGAGGGTCTGCCGACGTATCACGAGATGGCTCGATTCCGTGAGGCTCTTCAGGCAATGGTCAGCAAGCAATCAGATCACAAACTTGGTGCGGTCACCTGGGAGATCAGCCGAGCAAACAACATCCACACTCACTGGCAATTTCTGCCGGTCCCCATTGACTTACTGCGCAAGGGTCTTGTTGAAGCTGCTTTCAAGGTGGAGGGTGAGAATCTTCGATACCCTACCTTCAAGGAGCGTGCCGTAGGTTCCGGAATCGACGAAGAGGGTGACTTCCTTCGCCTTTGGTTATGGTCCGACGATAGTGACGCGGAAATTCAGGGCAAGGAGCTTGTCATGCCCATCAACGACACGTTCCGCTTCGACCTTCAGTTTCCCCGTAAGGTTTTGGCAAAGCTCTTGCAGCTTGACAAGAGAATCCGCTGGCAAGACGTGGCGCAATCAGTGGAGGAAGAGTCGGCGGACGCTGAGCACTTCAAAGAGGCCTTCAAGCCCTGGGACTTCACTCTTGCATAATCAAGTATTTTCTAAGGGGCATTGGGCGGCTGGGAAAATTCTGTGATGATACCCAATCTGCACTCATCTTACAAATGGATCGGCGTATGGCGTTGCTGCATCTTCTTCCGATATTCGCTTCATATGGTAGTTCAGATCAGCCACCGCGAAGTCCGAGGCTGGGCTGCTGCAGACAGGAGCAGACGAGCATGGATTTGCGAGCTTCGGTAGTAGCGAGCGTGCGTAGAAATGATATGCGTGCTGCGAAATACCAACCAAATGATCTTCTGGGCGTGACATGAGACTGACAATAATGATGAAGAGTAAAAGCACAATACCACTAGTGCGGTGATCTCATTACTAGCTTCCTAAACTGAAACTGGACTTGCATCCTTCCTTGTTGCAAAAAGGCCACGTAGGGAGTTTAGTCTCTGTTCATCGGCTTCATCTGTATATCTGGGTCCATGGAAGCAGCAGGTTGGTTGGTAGCAAAAGACTGTTAGCAATTGTGAGTATCCAAGGCCGAATCATAAATCTGGGGTGCTCCGTCACAACTTACGTATCAACGCGGAATTTCGTGCTTGATGCTGCACATCAATTTGCATGCCAAGGGTGCCTCTCCATTGCTCGGGACTGAGCCAACTCTAAAGGTCATTCCATCATCCCACGCTCTCCCACGCTCAACAAAAAGGCGCAGCACCTTCCTCCCAGCTGAACGTACCTTCGCAATCCAGCTCCATGGACGATAGAATGCGGCCATCCATAATTAAAGCCTTGCCTGTGGTTGAATTCATGTGAACGAACTACGACAACCAGCCATTGTGTCAGTACCAGCCCACAACAAGAAGCGTAGACTTTAGTGGGAATGGCAAACCATAACAGTATAGACATCTGGCTTGGAAGGCGGGAACAGTATTGCTAGCGTGTACACCAAGAAAGAATTGTACGCCAGAATGCGAACCATCTGTGTGCTGTCTGAGTTTCTGTAAGATTTCCATTCCTGTCTCCCTGATGGGATAAACGCCATGAGGCAAAAGAATGGTTTCAAAGGTGTTATCAGAATTGCATTGTCTTCAGATCGGCTCACTCATAAGGGTTTCCCGGCGCAGTTTTTCAGTGCTACACCTTTCCAGGGGTAGAAAGTTGAGGAGCAACCTGTCAAGGTAGGTGGTATCGTGCAAGTCGATATGTGTGATTTTCGCGAGAGTACTCTTGGACAATCTACTCTCATTTTCCATATTCCAGGGGTGCAAGAAGACTTGGATTCGAAAAGATGAATTTGTAGGTCAAAAGCCTCGACTCACACGGGAGCTTGGCCAGCGACCCAGCCGCGGATAACTGGTTTTCGTCAATATCAGTCATCACACAGGTTCGGCGACGGCCACAAATCAACAGTGTTAGAGTGTCGACGGGCGTTCTGAATCTCGGTCGTTGTTGTGATTGCTAATGGTGGTGGCAGTAGTCGGAATGTGGTAAGAAGTTGGAGAGCTGGGCTGACCTACAATCCTCAAACACGAGGTGGTGACACCCGAAAAATACTGCGCTCTTGCCCTATTTTCCTTTTTACATTTCTCCAATCACCAAGAGGTGTATTCAATTGTTCATCGACAAAAAATAGTATTACCCTGTATCTTTGCTCGGCTTGAGCTTCTACAATAGAACAAACAAACGCCACAATTCACATCACCTGCCTCAAGCTACATTGTATTCAGCGTGGCCATTGTAAAATTGAGTGTGAATCTATGATTATAATAGTCTACCACTACACTTATCGCGGTCGCAGTACAAATAGTTGTTGAATGAAACTCCAAGTCTGGTATGCGCATTTCGTGTTGCAATGTACTTTCATTACCACAGGACGTGCTCGTACTTCCACGGCAGAGCGCATCAGCGACACCAGGATCAAATCAGGCAGCCGTAAACTACTCATGGTTAGGGCGATGCGTATGTTTGATTATCGCCAAACGTACGATTGTTGTGTCCGAATCTGAAACCTCTGTGTCTACTATTCAAAGTTCCGAAATCTTATCCAGTTGATGGGTAGGAGTCGTTGGACCCGAGGTCGTAATGCTGTTGGAGATACCCCTGAGCTGAAGCTGGAACGTGCCTCCATCTTCCTCTAAGGTATCAGCCTCTTCTCTGAAGACTTTTCGCAGCCTTCGCTGGTGCCACCAGGACAGAGAGCATATGACACTGAGAAGGACGACGGCCACTGTACCTGTAACCGTCCACCAGTTCTGGGCGGCCACAATACTTTCGGCCGTGTTGGTACTCAGCACAATGTAAGCATCAGGATCATCTGGAGTCATCCAATATTTGGCAGGTATCTGCAAACCATTAGCTTTTTTGTGGAGGACTTGTGTGGGAATCCCAGAAGCGTAGGATTGTACTTACTCTACACGCACAGGAGCGGTACACACCAAGCATTTGCATGAACGTGCCACCGACAGCCGCCAGAACGGCGAAGAAGCCCACGAACACCTGACCCCACCAGTTGATCGCTTTCGCTGGGGTCTTGGTATGGGACCATCTGGGTCCGTACTTGACTTTGAGGTACGCCTCCCAGATCCAAAGGAGCATCTCACAGATCTGACTGATGCCGTACACGAGGTACGTCATTGTACGACAGGATAGGGACTTTCTCGGGGTGTTATACGAAGTCAAGAACGCCAGCAAAGAAGGTGTGATTAAAAGATAGAGCGTTCCGAGGATGATGTTCCGCTTATCTCCAAACGACATCCTGAGCCCCTGGCGGACTTGGTCAGGAGTTATCAGCTTTTCCTCGTTGTAGGCGGCATGATCTCTCGCATACTCTCGGATGGCCTCATGGACCCATCTTCGCTTGTTTGGGCCGCGGTTCCACATCGTGACGGTCTGGAAATTCCCCTCATACGTATGCTCGATCAATTCATAGCCGCGCGCGCGGCTAATCAAAGCTTTTGCGAAGCGGTGACTTTTCAGCTTGATCTTTAATTGGTCCCAGAAGCTCAACTCGTGCTTCTCACGCGATGCGCGAGTGCCACCATCGTAGACGAGGCCTTGGAGTGCGCTGGGGCTATTCGAGGCTAACATAGCACAGGCCATGATCGCGAGGTATGGGATAGTCATCCACCCTAGAATGAGTATCAGCCCGAATGAAGTTGGTGCGGATTTCATAGCACAGTAGAACATGATATGGTGGGCTTACACATGCCAAACGCCAGAGCGTGGGCCTGGTCATTGTCACCAAGGCTATTGCTGATATCCAGGACGGTATAGATGAATCCACCGACAAAAAACAAGATAGGGGCTCCGACAGTCGATCCAAAACTGTGATTAGATCAGCTCGTGTACAACATGGGAAGTCGCTGACAACGAACCTTGCCTGTGACATCAGGACAGATTTAAGCTTGTCAGCCACTGACACTGTGCCCACCCGTAGTTGCGACGGAAGATTCTGCCTCTCCAGGTCATCGAGCATAGAAACAACCCTGTGCCACGTATTATCCGTGGGGCCCCCCTCACCCAGATCAGCCTCAGTCCTGTCCTCTCCCCTCTTCGAGTTGAAGAGGCCGTAGCTGTTCTGGCGCATCTGAAGGCTGGCCCTATGTTCCTGAATACCGGTCGAGATCCGTAGATTTCCGACAACAACTGCCAGGAGTAGCTGAGCCTTGAGTCTCGCTGGGATCTTGGGCCTATCCTCCGACTTCTGCGGCGGACTCAGAAATTCGAGGATCTTGCGGTCCAGCACAAACTCGTAGACGCCACTCAGCAGCATCGGCCCAGCAAAGGCGAAGCAAAGTGCCAGCCACACGAAGGTGTCAATTGTCATGATGATCATGGCGCCCCCGAGTCGGATCCAGTAGGTGGTAAAGCCGATGATATTTCTCGGGTGGGCTTGGAACACCACATCCGGTATCGCCAGCTTCCGGGTGCGCGGGATGTTCAGGCAGAACGCTAGACTCGGGAGTATGAACTGGACAAGAGGACCGACCCATTGCTGCAGAGCACCGAAGTGCGAGATCTCCCAGCCGCTGCACTCGGACGTACACCAGCGGTAGGGCACCTGTACGACCGGAGAGCCGGCGGGATCCCCGTTCCATTCGGCACCGCATGGGAAATCGTCATTTTCGGCCGACTCCAGGATAGGGTCGATTGTTTGGTCAGGGAGGAAGAAAGAAGTGTTAGTAAACGTGATGCTCCCATTCTCTGCGGTAAGGGAGCTGTTCACCGCGCGGAGACAGCAGTGTGTGAAGTTCTGTCCACCCAGATTGGGAGCACGAGTGCCATCTGGAGGCAGGTAGGAGAGATTGGCCAATTGCGGTATCGCATCCCACACATTGGTGTAGCTCATGGCTGCTTGTAGGATCCGGGTAGAGGCGAGTGAAGGGATCCTAGACGTGTTGCACTTACGCTAAATCAATTAGTCATTCGGCTGGCTTGGACTTCTGCCCACAATACAGGCGGGCATTTGACAGCTTAAATAGAAAGAGTACCACCGCGCAGTAGGAGCTGCAGCAAGGGCTTGACAAATGCGGTGGGACACTGCTTCGGTAGCCACTCGGAAACAAATCATTGCAGCTGCATGTCTCACTTGAGATCGAGATTCCTATAGGACAGAGAAGACATCTCAGGTGGCACGCTATACTCAATGCCATAAAGCCTGATAGGTAGACAGGAGTCCCTGTATCCAGTAGCTGTAGCCATGGAGGAAAGTACGGTGCGGCACGGTGACACCTTTGGTAGCACTGGCTTGCGATGATCCATCACACAACGATGCGTATTGCGTGACCTACACCGATAGCAGAGAGTATGGTGTGGCCGAAACATGTACTCCCCTTAAGAAATCTGGAGATGATTAAAAGCATGGCGAGAGATCCAAACAGGGCCCACCTTTCATTTCTGCTTACTTCCCTTGAGCGCCGTCTATAGCAACCTGAAGTTGACCCACAAGGCCCCACTCGGCGCCGGTTTGCCGTCGTCCGCCGAGCAGTGCCCAGCCGGCGCCGGAGACCAACTTAGTCAGCGGCCGAGCCAACGGCAACTTCCACCTCCCCATCAAGAAGCATTACTAGAACCCAGAACTGCCGGGTCTCACCATCGATCGTCTGCCAACTGCGACGATGATTCGACAGGTTTCACCCCAGCGATTGATGTTATGCCTGCGGCTAGATTGTGCGGAACGATCGAGTAGATCTATATCACCATGGTATAGTTACCGTCCCACATTACTAATAGTGCTTGTCGGCATATGTGCTGCGCAATGTGGCAGACGCTCTATGTGAGCGTGGAAGAAGCATGATTTCTCTCGTCAGCAGCGTACCACCGTCTGCATGGAGTCGTGGGCGGTAGGGATCATGCCATAAGGTCAACCCAAAATGGATTATCAGTGGTTCAAGAGCAGGGTAGTGTTGAAGTTTTTTTCTCATTTTCAGCTAGCTACAGTTTGCTAGCGAGTTTACAGGAGTATGGATTTCTCCTTACGCCTTTCAAGAATGCTCCATGCACGCAGTATGTCGCAGCGCCCGAGACCAGATAGTCCATGTGCAGGAAAGGGTGAAACCAATGTGTAGTCAGCAGCGGAAAGTGCAAGCAAATGCCTCCCGCGCTCTAGACAAAAGTAATTGGGAAGAGTGTGAGTTGGGAGATGAACCGCCACGCCCTTACGCCCTCCTGTACCCTAGAAGTTAGGAAAAAAGCTGCTGGATGTTTCCAGTGTTCTTCTCCTCCTCAACCTCCAATCAATCTGAGTCTCTCTCAAATGCGCCGTTGCGGCTTTTGCGTGCAACACCTCAGTGCCTCAATGCTCCGTACCACCCTCAATTTTGGTCAGGTATCTCGCGAAGAAAAACAATCCGCGGGGAAGAGCGATGTACAAGGGTGTTAGAAATGGTGGTTTGGTATGTAGGAAATCCGTGTTTGGGTAAAGGGTTTCATCGGGGGTGATTGTCCAATGTTTATGTTCGTACAAAAAAAATTTCGTCAAAAGCCAGTATGTCGGTGGCTCGGTGTCGTGTGTATCGTCAAAATGGCTCTCCACGGCAGGGAGGGGACCATTGCGGTTCTCTCTTGAAGAGAGGAGTGTATACCGGTGAGGATGGTGGCTTGATCTGGACGAACTAGCTGGTGGTTCCAGGAAATGTGAAAGAAAAGAGAAAGAAAAGGCCAATTTGCGAAAGCAAGTCGGTATGCTTATAAGACATAGAGTGAAAACGGAGACCGATGGCGCCATAGAGCAAGCAGATGCCGGATCCAACGAAGCTCTAAGCGATGCAGTTGACCAGATGCTATGCCAATGCGTCCGTCTAATGCCGGAAAAGATGTATTAGATTTGTAAGAGCGCAGAACTTGCAAGCCGGTTCGGGTATATGTTCAGTGAAGTGGCTGCATCCAGATGGTGCAAGTCCACATCGGTGGCTGTTTGTGTTACGATGGAGAAACCCGGTGAGAGTCTCACTGACACGTATAATACGAGTTATATGTTTGGTTGGGCATTAGTATGATGCCATTCTTCGGGTGGCTGAGCGATCAGCCCCCAATATGGGAGAGTTGCCAATCATCATGACAGGGGACTCCTGCATGCTAGCACGGCCAGGAGCGGTTGGTGACGCGTCCACCATTGAGTCGCGAGCACCGAAGGCAAAGGTCTTTGCTCGGTTAAGACCCTTTCTCTTCTGCTGCAGTTTGCCCATTTCACGCTCACAAGTTGCAGCATGTTCCTCGTCATTCATCTCGACGTAAGACTGAGGGTAACATCTTCCTTGGTGCTGCGTGAAGAACTCACTGTAGCCACCATGCAGGATATAAACGTCCGGGTATGTGAGCTTGGGGTAGAACTCTGCGTTGACAGTTCGATCTTCAGCACGGATGTGGCGTGCCATCATGGGTGCACGGTGAGCCGAGTATTCACAATGCATGATCATCAGGATCTTGCCTTCCATTGGGGTTTCGAAAAGATGGCGTGCTAGGAGCTCCTTGTCATTGTAGTTGATTGCACCATCAATGTGGCCGCCCTCGTACTCATACTCGAAGCGGCAGTCGATAACTATCCGCTGGGTGTACTTCTCCTCGTACTTTCCATCCAGAACATCCAAGAAGGTCTCCTGAGAAATACGAGGAATACTATCATTTTGTCCTTCAGGGAAGAAATGAGGAAGCATGGGATCTTGCACATCTTCGATGTCCATGACACACTGCAGGGAGCTCTGAGGAGCGGGGTCACTCGTCTTTGGCTTGACAACATCAACGGGGTTTTCGAACATGCTCAGCGACCGTCGGTATTGGCGACGAGGACGCTGGAATGGATTTGAGGGGCGTCGTGGGTGCGCCGATATGGGTGATCCATTGCGGTGCTCTCTGGTACCGGTCAGGCTAGCAAACTGGGGTTTGGGCCGGAAGGATCCAGGTCCGCTTGATGAAGGACTGTTGGCAGATTGCGGCCTCTTCTCCTGGGGAGGCGAGTCTTGGAAGCATTCACCTAGGGACAAGGAAGAAGATGCTGTTGTGGGGACACGAGAGTCAGAACCAAATCTGAAATGAGCAAACTGGCCTTCCGGGTGTAAGCGGTTGACTAGTGAGCTTGTCGAGTGACCTTTGGTCCTCGAAAGGGACGGCCGTCGAAGAGCAACACGCTTGCGGCTGTCCGGGATGATTGGTTTGGGAGGTTCCAAACCGCCACCGCCGCGTGCCATGCCCACGGGGGACTCGACCATCATGTAGTCATCGTCGTCATCGTCTTCGGGGAGTTCGCCCGGGGTTGGCGAGGTGACTTCGATGGAGGCGGTGCAATATGGGCCCTTGTGGGGTAGAGGAGAGATGTCCATCTCCATCATGTCGCCGACGCTTATTGGAACTGGTGACGACGAAGCCGGTAAAGGGGGCGTCGTGACATAATCTACCACTCCTGTCAATACGGCTAGCTCTTCGGTAAACGAAGGCAACACCACATACCTCGGCCCTCCATAGATCCCATCATGTTCGAGGTGAATAGTGCCCGGCGAGGCGTCGGGAAACGAGGGCTGGAGAAGCAGAGCCGGTTAGCAACAGTGATCACCTAAACATGCTGAGCAATGACAAAATTCACGGCATACCTTCCCTCATTGTCTATCCTGAAGTTCTGGGACAGGTCTGCAGCAAGACTTGCGGTGGGCGAGGATCCACGGACGGACTTGAGGTTGAAGTAGTCGGGCCTCGATCGTTGTAACTGCTCGCGAATATTAAGGGTGCCTGAGCCGAAGGACTGGCCACTACCTAAGTGAGCGTGTGGTCTGTATATGTCGTGTGACGAGCCCCATGCAGGGGCAGGGGCCGGGTGCATGGCAGCCAAAGGTGACGAGGCATCCATGGCGTCGGGTTCGGTACGGGGTGCTTGTCGAAGGGATATCTCGTTTGGATGCTTCGGAATGCAGGACAGGACGGGAACAAGACTGTTCTGTTCGTCTCACTGCAGCAACTCTTTAGAGGATGTACGACAAAGGATCCTACTCCTGAAATGTCTATTCGAAGAAGCAGGCAGTCGACCGTTTGGTGAAAAGAAGGGACGTCTTGTCGTCGCCCTGGCGTTGCTGTCGAGGGTGGTTGTAAAGAATGCTTCTGACACGACGGGCATGTGTCTTGAAGGGGTCGACGGATTCGGCAAGGCAACTGGGCGTTTGCTCGAGCCACAGACCAATCTTCGAGAACGACAACTCAAAGCAGAGCAATTGAGTCCGAGTGCAGAAGCTGAGCTAACAGATCCGCAGCGTCGTTCAGGAGAGAAGGTGCAGAAAATTTCTGGCTGTGGGGGTGAGCCGGTGTCACAGGCGAGCAGTTGTCCAAGTAACCGAACTTTTTGGTGGTGGAGGCCCGGAGATGGGATGAGATGCTGCCGACGGGGGGTGGATTGGGGTTGGATTGGTTGGCGACGAGCAGCGGGTGGTTTCGATGGGTTCAATTAGGTGCAATTATGGGTTTGTCGCCGTAGAGAATAACGAGGGACGAGATCCTGGTCCTGCTTTTTTCCTTTCCTGCAGCGGCAGCCACGAAACAGAAGGGACTCGCGGACGGGCGTTGCGTGTAAGTCGGAGGGGAGGGGAGGGGAGGGTCTGTCGCTTTCCAACACGGAACATGCAGAGGGAGTCGAGAGAGGAGCTCCTGCTGGGCGGGCGTCCAATGGTCACGGGCGAAAGTCGCACACGTCGGCCGAATCGGGCAATTGAGTCCAACAGCAAAGTGGGTTGCGGGCGGGCTGCTGGCTCTGCGGGCGCTCTCTCTCCTGCGATGCTCGACACGTTTGACACCTGCGGTCAGTGAACGTGCTCGGAGGGTCGAGGGAAACACGGCACGGCGGTGGGTTGAAGACGGGACTTCAAGGCCGGATGGGAGCGAGAGGGCAGGCAGGTCTGAGGGTGCGGGCGGCAGTGCCTTTTGTTCGAGACGACGGGCGCCAGCTGAAGGCCTGCACGCACTGGAGCGCTCTCCCTGCCCGAGCAGCGTTGTCATGGGCAATTTGGTGTGGGATGGTTGCCCTGGCTCGCTGCAGCTGGGATGCCACTCGTAGCGGCTTAGCTGGTTTTCAACCGCTGTCGCCTGCAGGGGTCAGCGGGCGGACTCGCTCCCTGGCAAGCCTGGCGGGCCTAGGGCCCAGGGCCTTTGAGCTGTGAGTAGCCTGGGTAGCTCGCTAAGCGCTGAGCGCCCCGTGCTTCCAATGGGGGTGATGTGACGGTACCTGATCAAAGTACCCAAGTGCCCTGGCCAAGGCTACGGTACCTTACCGCACCTCCTGCTACGAAACAGCCTACGGGGGGCCTCAGTGACGCGAGCGAGCTGGTTACATCATAATCGCTAGCTGCCAGGCGGCCGAAACCTGTATTTCCCTACCATCGCCCGCTGCTGCCCGGCGCTGTCAGGGCTGACGAGTGCCAGGCTTGCCCACTATTCCCTCACTCGGCCCAGGCTGGTAACCTTGGCGTGACATTCGTTGACGCAAGCAACCGCCCGTCACGCACCAGGCAGGTCACAGATCTTGGAACTTCGGCAGCACACACGCAGGTTTCACAAGCGCCCATCAGCTCACCTTGTTTTTTTTTTCCTACCCCCTCTCCCAAGCTCTATCTTGGTCTTTGCTTTGGCCGGTGGCCCGTCGATAGTGCACGCTGGGAGCACGGTTGACTGAGACAACGCCGGCCGGAACCGTGCAAGTGTTCAATTTAGCCGCCCCCTTCTACGCACAAACATACTTATTAGACATGTCCGTCCATCTTTGGTGACGGGGGGCGTGGTATCGCAGCTTCTGCTTCCCGTGATGAACCTCCGCATCCCGTCACACGCAATCCAGTCGTGAGGACCAAGAATCAGCACTGAGGGAACCTGTGACCATGAGTGGATCAAGTTTACGACAGAGCAGCAGGGCTTCAGCTCCTATGGTCAGCTACGGCTTTGCCGTTTTGGTACCGCCAGAGACTCTGGCCTCTGGCCCGAACTCTAATTCGCGGTCTAGACGTTCAAGTAACGGCTGTTTGCCAGCCACTGGCCAGCATATGCCTTGCTTGTTGGTTCCGGTTTTAGCCAGCGACAACTGACATGAAATCGGACCTCAAACAGAACCGGTTGTTGGCCGATCTTCAGCAAGCCGAGAGCCTTGCAAAGATTTGTATGCCGCTTCTGGAAAGACCCCGGCTCGCTGTCTGGTCCGAGATCCCAGTCGCCTGGCTTACAGCCCTGGCGCGGGCCACAAGGGTCCCGCGGCTGAGACGAATTGGCCTTCTGGCATGGCAAGCAACAGTCAACAAGCTTTGGGTGACTTGTTTCGGGGATATAGCAGCACTACAATCCAATCCTCCTCCTGGAACTATAGAAACGGCTCTGGTTCCATGGTTCGTCCAATACATATCCATCATTGAGCCAGCCTTGTCCAGGGGCGCTTTGAACACAGGCCTAAGACTGGCCTTCTACTCGGATCTTGAATGTCGCTGCAATGAAGACGGACAACCCCACCCAACCGATGGAATGAAGGCCCCAAAGCTGTGCTGCTGGCTTCTTGAGACACGGCATCGTACACGTGTTTGCCAGACAACCAGAGAGTGTCACCGCTTATGTCTTGCAGTGGGATTTCCAGGGTCCAGCGCCTAGATCCCGTCGTAAATTACAAGTTGCGACCTCGTTCCTGGATTGGTGAGGATGCGCGGGGAACTGGGGAGCTTGGACACTGCTTCGAACTGCCGTTCTTCACCTAGCATCCCGCTTGGTTCCCTTTGAGACGATGGACTCATGGATCGATGTTTGAAACTGCGGGAACTATTCCTTCCCAATGCAACTCAGCATTGAAGACAAGCTCGATCCGGTGGGCGGAGGTGTTTCGAACCAACAAGCAGTGCGCGAAGAGCTCGTGATTCCCCCCTACAAGAGCTTACGATTTGGTTGCCGTGTGAATAAGCATCACCCCGGCAGCTAACGTGATGCATGTCGATAACGCCCCGCTTGCTTGCCAATCAGAGCCAATGGTGAGACCAATGCAGAGAGGCGCGTCAACCCAGAAACTGGTCAGCTACACTCATTCCGAGACGCGCCGTCCCCGATAGCCATGTTTAACGGCTTATGCTGCGGCAGCTGGGTCGTGGGCTGGTTAGTTGATAGTAGTCTTTGCATTCCCACACACATTGGGGTCGGCGGTTGCGGAGCACGGCTGTGACCGCAGACCCACGGTCGCTCTCCAAGACTCCGTTGTCGTTTGTAGTCACCGAGCTCGTACTGTTTTTGGCGAGGAAATTGCAATCTGCTGCTGGCGGATAGCTGTCACCATTGACATCGCGTGGCTCTGTCTGATTGGGGGACGCAAGCGCGAGGTCCATCAGTCAATCTTTTTTTTCACTGGGTCTAGTGGTCCATGGACGAGCGAGCCTCATCGGAGAAAATCTCACACGAGCCAACTCTATCCATGGCATATCTGAGAGCGTTAAGGAACACGGTCCCAGCTCGGGATGGAGACGAACGTGTGGATGGACGCTGGCCTCACACCAACTCAAGACACTTGTGCGACCACCAAGGATAAAGCATGAAGGGCCACAACTCTTTCGGGAAGACCTCCAAGACTCTAATGGTTCTAATTCGGTAAGCTATAGCGTGGGACAGATGCTTCGATCATCCACCAAGACCCGATCGCTCGGTTCAAGCGCCGACGTCATTCCCACGTTAAAGTTCCGATTCACCATGCGATTAGATAGGATCTTCATACACTCGTGTTCGCGCACGCCCGCACATCCAAGGTGGAGGGACCAAAATTCCCTAGATCAGGGCATTCTGGATATGACGAGATTTCCCCCTCATTGAACGGTGTAAAGAAACCGGGCTGGTGCAACGCGCCTTGCGTTGATCAGAATCAAGATTGAGGTCAAGATCTCGATGTTTACGTTGTTTGCGCTGTTTGCGTTGTTTACATCGCATTGTTTACTTTATGCCACTAGCAACTGAGAGCTGCTGTCAAGTTTCGAAAGGTTGGCTGTCGTATGCCGAACTGACCGCTATTCCTTGCGATCCCAGCTGCTTCAATCAGATGACCTGCATAATTCCATACATCAGCACCGTCAGAGAAATGCGGACACGATCCAATGAGAGCTGGTAATGGCCGTGAACCGTCAGCGAGCTCTCTTGGTGCGGCGCAGCTGGGCAACTGGGGGGCAGTCGGCGCGTGTTCAGCTACGATGGGCGCGCCGATCTCCCACTTGGGTAATTCGAGATTGTCCTCTTGCGTGCTAGCCCCCACGACAGCGGCAACGGCGCCTTCAATAATGCCGTTTCGTGCATATCAGCGGCTTGGTCTTGATTGTCCTCATCTGCGTCCTCCGAGCGGCCTGAGCTGATAGGAAAAGCTAGATCGTGCATGGCGATGTTTGAGGTGCGCAAGGGCGGGTGGAGCCTGTGACCATGGGGAAAGCTCCTGCGTGCTGCAGGTCATTGAGGGGTAATCGAGCTCCGGCCACAGATGTAAACATTCTACGCGTGGAGGCTGTAAACACACTACAGTAGCTATCCCTGCACCCATCGCGAGATCACGGGATCTGCTAAGCCTTAATGGGGCCTGTCCTTAAGCTGCTGGCTCGGTGCCGGATGCGGATGGGACTTTCTCCCTCCACAACATTCAGACTCGATTATCGTCACGAACGCATGCATGCGGTGACCCAACCCGTGTGTGAATTGAGGCTCAAAAACTCTAGTAGCGTCTAAGTAATCTCCCGAGCTCATATTCTCCTAGGATCAAGACTTCGGGAGCGCCCTCCCATAGCCCACGAAGCGACTAACTCAAGGCTGACTCACTGAGTGGACTCGAGGACCCGTGCACTCCGAGCGCCTTGTTCAAAGGGTCTTTCCGCAGTCAATCCCAGTCGCCCTCCAGGCTCTTCGGTCGCAGCCGGCCAGGATGAGTTTGCTTGCCCGTCTGATGCTGCGCTCGAAATAGCAGTGTTTGGTGGACACTCATTCAAGCCTTCTCTTCTAGAAGATGCATCTTAGTCAACCACGTCACTTTGGGACGAGGACTATTTGGCTAGCTCTAGGTCATATCCCAGTCTTGGCAATGGGTGGAAACAGGTATGAAGGCCACTCCCTCCCCAGGGAAACCGGAAGTTGTCCCCTCGTCAGGCGAGGCCTCAAGGCTGAGAGACCTCCAGATACGGTGAACCCTGAGCTGACATGCAGGTGGAGTTTCGGCTAAGGTGGAGACATCGTCCGGCTTATTTGCTGGTCTGGGAAGTATATCCCCATCCCGTCGTCTAGCAGTCCCTGCTGGTCAAAGTCGAAGTCAGATAGCGTGCGTTATTCGAGCGGCACCGGGTCTTATGTAGGACCCTGCATAAGATGGATCTGTGTATGCCCTACGGAAACCCCTGGCAGGGTATCGTCTGTACCACGATTTGGGGCGCCAGCTTTTGTTGATAAACATCGAGCAAACTGCACACTTGCAAGATCCAAATCAGAAGCATCTCCTATGCGGCTTAGAGGCGTGGGATCTGGGTGTTGACTCCTCCGTGGGTCACAAGCTACACGCTACGAGGCGACTGAGAGGAACGTGGGTGGGCTACGTTTGTCAGTTTGGAGCATCCGTAAACCCGCTCTAATCTCAGCATATACTCAAACAAAGCGTTAAACTTCCATGTACGACCATACCTGCCGCAAAGCACGGGATCCCGTCCGCTCTCCCATAGTTAAATCGGTAAGGGCTAGATTAGTAGCTGGGTCGGTGACGATCAGCGAATCCCTGGTGTTGTACATTTTGTCATTTTTACCGCTTTGAGTGGTTTTGGTGCTGCCGGCTTCACCATGCATCAACTGCGTGGTCGGTGCCGTCCTCTAGATTTGGCCGACCCTGGACTCGCTTTATAGGAGCTAAGGGCCCGTAATAATATCCATATACGTGTCAATCACAATCTGGCATCAGTAGGTAAAGTGTTTGGACGGTTTAGATATTGGTTGGGTGGTATGTCATCCCATATGTTTGCAAACACTTTCTGAGACCAGCGTGTTCATAAGCCCCTGAGTAGCTACATAAAGCTGTGTCTAATATGAATCTTCAAGTATAAAATTTGCGCCGTACACCTTGGTCGGCCCTGTCTAAGAGGAGCTTAAAACCCAGTCATGATGGGGGGCTTGCATTGGCTTGTGTCTTGAAGTTCATTGAACATACGGCATGAAGGGACAATAGAAGTGGTAAATTGCCTTGATCATTATTAACGCCTTAGGAAATGCCATCCGTGTCCCCGCCCCCGAAACATTCTCCGCATGTGTAAGCGCCTAGGAAATGCCGTTTTCTTGGTATTAGTATTTCTCGATCTTACCTTGAGGTATGCCATGCTTGTCCCAAGTAATAACATCCGCACGTCTAGTGACCGCCTGGAACCCGCCGCGCCACTGCCCATCGACCACCTGCAACCAGTTTACATTCTCGTAGACGGAGTCCGGACTCCAGTGATCGAATCTTCGATCCGGCTTGGTGGTACTAATGACCGAGATTGGCTTGCGAGTGAAGAGCACAGCCTCGTCCCATCCGTAAAGGTCGCCATCCCACGCGAAGCTCGCCTTGAAGGTGTGGTATTCCGATTCGAAGAGACCGCCATGGTGGAACCAGCAGCCCAGGTTGGTCGGTTTCCACGAGTTGGCCACTGAGCCGTAGGGTAGATCAGGGTGGTCCTTCACGATGCTCATGGATTCAGGGGCAATAGTGATGTTGGTCAGATTGGTGACCGTGTAAGTGAGATCGTGGCGCTCGAGAACCGTGGGGATCAGGCGAAGTCCAGCGAGAAGTCGGCCTTCATCACGCCGAATGGGAATGGCGACCTGGTACCAGTCCTTGTGAATAGGCTCGGCCTCCTTTCGGAACTCAGCTACCAAGAGCAAGCCAACAGCGGCCCCTGGCACGATTGCGCTTGGAGGTTTGGCCTCGAGCTTGGAGTCATGTGGCCCACTGTTGGCAGAGATAGCAACATGTGTGCCGGGAGCAATGCCAGCAATAGCCTCTCTCACGGCATCTGCTGCATCGTTCCAGAGCTTCTCCCGGCGCTTGTGCTCGGTATCTTTGATGGGGAGAGGCGCGTGTTTGGTACGGCGGAAGACGGATTCAGCAAGGTTGTGCAGATGAGGGTAGTCAGCCTGGCGGCGGCCAGGCTTCTCTTCGGCCTGTCTGTACATCTGGCCTGGCTTGATCATGGTATATCCATCAGCAACACGAATTGTACTGGCGTGCTCTGATGCCGGAGCTTTCGGCGTGTTCTCGCCCTCGGTACCGTAAAGGTGCCTTGGCTCGAGGCTCTTTTCGAGACTGAAACTCATGGCTAAAGAGTGGGAATTCGATGATCGAGAGATATGCTTGGACAGCGTATGTGCTGAAGAGCCCTATTGAGAATGGAACCCAAACGCCGCGAGTTCCTATACATATGATATTCGTGAGCATCGAGGCCCTTGTACCACAGTATGCCTGAATACAGACCTTATGAGTGCCAGTACTCTGGTATCATCAGCCTACTGCACGAGGCGCTTGCGCACCTTGGGTCCCTAGTGTCGTGAGCACTGCTAGACAAAGAGATCGTTGACAGTGAGGGCTTCATGGTCAATATTTCCTAGGTCACGTCTTTGTAGCATCTCAGTCGACCCTGTGGGCGTGATTCACCGCTTGCTCTGAGGCATAGAGCAGGTCGAAAGTGAACAGTCAATAATGGATAGATCTAAACGCAGCAAGGCACCGGATCAAGTCTGGCGAATACTAAATCACGAGAAGACGCATGTGACGGCCGTGATGAATGGTAGCGAAATAGTTGGAGTCCTGCCCTTCACGCTGCCCCTGTTGGAGCGACATGGGTGAATCGTTGGTCTTTTTTATGCTCTTGTCATTTCCTCTATTTGTTAACATGGTTCACTGATCACTGACTTACTAATATCTGCATATGGTGCTTGCTATATATAGGCATAAACAATTACTTCTTTATCAAAGGGTGGGTAAAAACTGTTTGTCATGTATTCATTAGTGTTCGCAGGCTATCATCACACCCAATAAATGGCGGGAAAGCTTCCTTCCCTAACGTGGGTGATGTCACAAACAACCTGTTCACGGCTGTGTGGGCTATTGGTGTTACACTAGGACGGCTCACATCTCTCAAAAATTGGCAAGTCAAATGGGATGGTATTGCTTGCCGAGGCCTACAAGGGGTTGTAAACTATGGCATATCAAAGTCTAGTACAACCTTGCTACCTGCTACCATATTGATTTACTTATGTGAAGCACTGATCCCAGACACCATCGCTTTGTGCGAATGTGAGGCTCGAAATATACGCATCCAAGGTGCATCGCCCAAGAGCATCTGCGCCACAATTCTGGAGTGGAATCACACGGTCGTTGACCAAGACCCTGACAAGCTCCTCGTCGCTTCCACAAGTCATCTTTTCTACATACATTCTTGCAGCAAATGGGACTGTCCAACTGGCGCTGTACCCGTGAGTCTCCGCGGTTGTCTCGATCGTGTCATTCGAAAGAGGTGCTGTTGCGTTATACAGGCCCATGGCACTGAAGATAGCAGTCATATCGTTGTCGTGGGAGAAATCAGCGTACAGTGGCAGACCCAACGGGAACGTGTCAGCTGAACCATCAAGCGTTGAGTTGGTGCTGGTGTGGTCATCTACGCTGGAATTCGTCAGGCGGGCAATAAGTTCATTGGTATAGCCAACACCCTGGGTTGGGCCCAACGGGTTACCGTAGCTGTATCCATAGTACTTGTCCAAGGACTCGTAGTAATCGTAGCCGTGCCAATCGTCCTCGGTAAAGAGAGAACACCATTCAGAGATGTTCCCAGCAGCGTTAGCGACCGTGTTGAAAGGGCACAAGTCCATGATGGAAACTGTCTGGTCTGCAGTTATATTTGCACCAGGCAGGTTCTTGTTGAGGCGGGCTGTGATAGGCGGCAGCCACACAGATTTCCAGATGGCTTGCGCGTTGTGCTTGATCTCATCGTTGGGTCCTTCTTCGAAGTTTGTGCAAAGACTGTGGCTCATTGTGTTGTTGAAGCCTTCATCTTCTGATATTGTGAGGATGTTGTAAGGAAAGGGGTCTTGATCAGAGTTCCCAGCGGCAAGGCGTGCTTGGTGGAAGCCTTGGGTCCAATTTTGGGCCGACTCTACTACTCTATCTTCGCCAGAAGCCCGAAAGTAAGGGAGGGTACTGCGAGCAAACTTTTCATACCGGTGAAAGAATTTCACACCGGCATTGAAAAGCTCCTGTTGACCAAAGGTGGTGAGCTGATCAGCACCCAGGGTGTACTCGTAGTCCTTGATGAACTCGTATCCGGGACCGTACGAAGTAGTTGACTTTTTGATAGCCGCTACCGTACTGTTGTACGTTTTGGTTTTGGAAGCAGTTGGGTCCCGTGCCCCATGTCTCGACAGCATCTGGACAAAGGTCACCTCACACCCCGAGGGAATGGAAGCGTCAATTTCAGATTGGACAGTGAAGTAAGGCGAATACTGTCCCCAGAAGTGTGAGATTTCTGGTCGACATTGATAGCCCCGGTCAACCGAGTCGCAAGACGTTGAAGGTTGGGGCGCAGGCCTATACAGCGTTGGCATTTGCGTCAAATCAAGCTTCGTTCAGGAGAATGGTGACCTACCTGCATGCTTCCACGTGTAACGTGAAGAGCAACACCGCGAATGATCTCCAGCTGTAAGCCATTGTGCCGAAGCGCCAGAGGCTCTGCTATGTAGAGCGAAAAGAACAACTCGGAGAGAGGACGTTCGCTACATGTTCACCAAGTTACCCGGCTGTCGAGCGGTACTTATCTCTTCTGTCCACCCTCCAGACCCCCCTTTCGGCGGGTAGGAAATACGACCTACGCCCCTCGACGCCAGCCAGGGTCTCGCGCGCATGGTTACATCCAACATTATGCTGTCGCTTTGGGCACGTGGGCTGTTAAGGCAGTTCGACTAGCTGAATGGCGGGCTAGCTGCCGGCCAACGGAGGAAATCAGTGCTGCAGGTACCTGCCTACCGCCCGCCCAGTGGGTCTCGGCGCAGCGCATATACGCCAGACTCTGGTACGGGCCCTTGAACAGGCCAAGTGCCCCACCTACTCCAGACAAGCTCAAAGCCCATCGGCCGCTCTAGCTGTATTTGGCCGCCCGCCCGGGCGGTCTGTAGTGGCAGTACTCCCGACTGTCGAAAAAAAGTTGAAGGCGGACGACGATATCGCATAGCCCATGCACATAGCATCTGCCACCAAAATCTAGAATTTCAACATGGGCGGAAAACGGAAGCGCGGCGCCAAAGCCAATGCCAGTGAGAGCCAGCCATCTCGGAAAAAGTCGAAGAATGGCGAAGCAAAGCCCGCTGCTGCGCCGTTGAACCAGGATCTCGACAAGTCGCCCTTCCCCGAGAAGCCTGCAGTTGACGACCGCAAACGCGAGGCTGAACTTTATGAGCTTCTCGGGAGCTACGACAGTGCCCAACACATTGCAGCTGCTGATGCGCTCATCACCGGGCTCCTGGCTAGCGAAGAGGTCGTTCTCGAAAGACATTTAGAGAAACGTCTTTTCCGGGGTCTCGCAAGTCATCGCAATGCTTCCAGGGTCGGGTTCAGTTTAGCTTTGACCGAGATTGTGAGCCAGTTGTATGGCTCAAAAGATCTCGCTGCCTCCAAGTTCCCAGGCCTGACTTTCGAGAAGGTCCTGGGCATCCTGGTCGAGAAGACGCAACCTAGCGGTAGTCTCCCCGGTCAAGAGGAGCGTGATTTCTATTTCGGTCAGCTGTTCGGTCTTCAATGCTTTGTGGAGTCCGGAACTCTGTTTGGCGGCGACAGTACAAGATGGGTAGCCGTCCTAGATCTGCTCTTGAAGTTGATCAGCAAGAAGGTTTGGATGCGATCGCACTGTGCCTGGGTCATCGTGCAATCCTTGCCACAACTTGGGCAGGAGAAAACCAGTGAAACCCTGCAGAGGCTGGTCAATGAGGGTCTTGGAAAGACTGCTGAGGGTGTTGGTATCTGGCTCAAGGCAGCCAAGTGCTATCCGAAATTGAAGTTGCCGACTAAGCCGTGGACGAACCCCCTATCCCCAAAGAGCATTCCTGAACTGGCAAACGTCTTGAAGGAGAATGTCAAACAGGACAGCGGTAGCCAGGAGGCTGCAGCTTCGGCTGCCGTAGCAAGCAATTGGAACTCGCAGCTTCATTTCGTCTGGGATCTCATTCTAGAGTATTATGTTACGGAAGCGAAAGCGACGAAAGCCCAGGATACCGAACAGTTCAAGCTTTTCTGGAACACAGTTGTAGATGGTAAGTCGATAGCCGCTCACTTGAACAGAGCTAACAAACCCGAAGATGGCCTCTTTTCCAAAAGTGCTACTGAACCGCAAAAGTTCCGAGGCTGCCTGATATTCCAAAAGTTCATCCAGGGCTTCGCCGCCGCAAAGGACAGATCTCTGGTCACACACGTGTTTTCGAGGAATCTCATGAAGTCATTGGTCAACCAAGCAGCGAAGGAGGATCGATACCTTCATCGTGCGGCGGTCAAGTCCTTGAAAACGGTGGTTGATGTCGTCGAAACGGAGCCAACTCTTTTGCTGGCAGTGCTCAAAGCACTCCTCGGCAAGAATGGAGGATACGATTTTGACCAGCGAACTCACTCCAAGACCGTTGAGAGACTCTTGCAATTCGCAAATGAGAAGGACGCTGAAGCTATCTTCTCTATGCTCCGTGACCCAGTCGTCTCCATCAAGAGCAGCGATGACGCCGAAGTCGAGAAGCTCCGACGTGTCTTTGCGGACTACCTATTCAAGATCTGTACTCCGGAAAAAGCCCAAATCGATGAGTCTTCAGGGGACCGAAAAACCTCCAAGGGTAGTATTATAGAGACGGCGATCAAGGAGCTGGCAACCTGCGCTTACTCGCATGCTGGAAACTACAGCCCCGAGGTCTCCCAGAAGACACGAGAGTACTGCCGAAGCCGCCTGGAGTCCGCTTTCGCAAAGCTGACAAAGAAGCGCGAAGACTATCGATACCTCTGCAATGCAGTTGTGTCTATCGAGGCATCGGCAGTTCAAATGAGTGAAGAAATTGAAGCCGAATGCAAGTCTGCCTCGAAAGCTCTGCGCAAGCTGATGAAAGGTTCTGGCAACGCAGATGAGGGAGACAGTTCGCGTCTCGGTTTCGCACTTCTATATGCCATTGCGATTCTTCAGCTGTACAATGGAGATTCAGACGCCTTGAGTACGCTCTCTGATTTGAAGCAGTGCTCCGAGAAGCTAAAGGAAGGCGACGATGCCGCCTCGGCTCTGCTCATCGAGATTCTGCTTTCTCTTGTGTCGCAACCCTCACCTATGATGCGTCAAATCACACAGCAAGTGTTTGAAGCATTCACTGCACAATTTTCCGCGGATGCGCTCGAGCGACTCACGGCCCCTCTTACCGCAGAGGAGAGTCTTAAGGGACAGCAATCTCTCTTCGATGGTGAGGAGGCTGACCTGATGGATGTCGATGGGCTAGATGGAGGTGAGAGCGATGAGGATGAGGACGAAGACGAGGATGAGATATCAGAGCTCGGCTCAGACGTCGAGTTTGTCAATTTGAACGGCGATGACCAAGCCGAAGGAGAGCCTGATAGCGAAGATGACGAAGACGGCGCTGAGGCGCAGGCCTACGCGGATTTGGATGCAGAACTTGGAAATATTCTGGGCAGTCATCGACTCGACAAAGACAAGGATGCCGAATCCTCAGACGACTCCGACATGTCAGACTCAGAAATGATGGCGCTGGACGAGAAGCTGGTTGAGGTTTTCAAACAACGCACTCAAAAGCCCAACAAAAAGAAGGAGAAGAAGGATGCCAAAGAGACGATGGTGATTTTCAAGCACCGGATCTTGGACCTGCTTGATGTCTACGTCAAGAAGGAATCTCACAACCCCTTGGCATTCCACTTACTCCTACCACTACTACAACTGATTCGGACGACGTCGACGAAGGACCTTTCTAACAAGGCTATGAAGGTCATCACGGACTTTTCTGAAGCCTACAAGAAGGGGAGGAGCAAGTCAACCGGAACCAGCACCGAGTTGCAGGGCAAGACAGGATCTTCCAAATCACACACCAAGCTCCTACGTAACATTCTCATGGAAGCACCAAGAGATCAGTCTCATGCGCACGCTCGCGCCATTACGGCATGTAGTCTAGTAGTGGCCTCTAGCTTGGCATCGCCGAAGGATGCATGGGATGTGTACGCATCGGTCGTGGGAGAGTGGTTGGTGAATGGAGTCAAGGTACAGGCCGCGATCTTCTCAGACTGGGCCAACTGGGCACAGGCACGTTGTCAGTAGTTGTCTAAAAGGTAGCGAAGACATCAGAACATGCTCAGTAATTTAAAGCGAAGAAGTTGATCGGAATAATGACGGGTTCATGACTGCTGTGATACGTAGCCTTATTATCACAATACTATAATGAAGCTATCAGGTAGCATCGCTGAGAAGAATGCTGAAGTTGTCAGTATAGACCTAGCGGTGGCGCTGACTGGCGGTCGTACTGGGCTATGCGAGAAAGCTAGATTCTTTGCATACAGTAAACTACTCTTATCAATGGATAATGAGACAAACGGGACCTGTAATCTCAATTCAAGACAAACTGTCTGGAAACAAGAAGGTATTCCATTCGATACCTGCTGAGATATTGCACAAGAGCATAGGGTTATTGCCAGAGGCAAGGACAGCTCTATGACTTCAAAAAGGGAGTCTGATTGCATTTATATAAGGCAAAATATATACATTGAATGTTCCATAAGTGTCTTCCGGGGCACTCGCGCGAAGTCTCAAAGTGCAGCTAGATCACCAACCCTCCGAGATCCGAGATGCACTTAAACACACTGGCTATAGTAGTCGTTCATGACCACGCAAGATCCACTCTCACACTCTGTGGCTCCGGTGAATCCAGTACCTCCACACTGGCCATAGAGCTTGACCTTGCCAGATGAAGCCACGCCGGAGGTAGCAGCCGCCTGGGACGAAGTCGCGGCAACAGAAGATGCGCTGGTGCGGGTGATGAAGGTGGTAGGGACAGCGGTAGCAGGGGCGCTAGTCTCCTCGGCCTCGCAGGAGTCATCGTCCTCATCGTCGCCATCGGCGTCGCAAGAGTCGTCCTCGCTGTCATCAGCAGTCTGCGTGGGCGCTGCGCTCGCGGCAGTGGAGGAGGCGATGGCCTTGCTGGTCGAAGAGGCCACGGCGGCGGGCGCCGAGGAGACAGTCACGGGAGCAGAGGAAGCGGCGCTGCTCGCGGGGACGGCGGCCGATGAGGCTGAAGTCGAGGCAGCGGCGGTGGTACTCGGGCTTGAGCCGGAGCCGGAGCCGCCGCAAGTGGCGACGCTGCCACCTGGTGCGGTGTAGGTGGTGGGGTCGAAGCCGTTGTAGACGTTGGGGATGTAGATGTTATCGTCCTCAGCCTTGTAGGTACCGGGGATCGAGATGGAGGGTGTGCAAGAGCCGGAGCCCGTTCCAGTGACCTTCAGCTGGGCGCATCCCATGTAGAACTGGGCACCCCCAACAGTCTGAGCGCCGTGCAGGGCCAGCATCTCGGATCGGAGCTAGGTCTGGTTAGATTTGCATGGTCATAAGGAACAGGGCTACAACATACGAGGTATTCACCACTCTGCAGACCGGTAGGGAGGGTGAAGGTGTAGTTTCCGCCGTTCGCTCCCATGACCTCGTTGGCCCACTTCCCATCAACGTAGTCTCGCTCATCAATCTTGAACCAGCCAGCACCAATGCCGGTGGCTTGGGATGCATCGTCGACCGGTCCGAACAAGAAGTGAGTGATGGGTCCGGGGTGACCTGAGATGTCCCAGTTGACTGTGATCTTGTCGCCTTCGCTGGCAGCAACGGTTTCGACTCCGGAGGGGACGGTGCTGCCGTCTACGTTGCAGGCCATGTCGTTGCTGGTGACATCGGTCTGAAGAACATGTCAGAAGGCTTTCCTGTATGCTGTTTTGCTGTACATGACTTACAACAGGGCTGTTGGACGGCGGCATGCGAACGCCCACTTGGTATCCGGCAGATACATCGTTAACCCAGAACTGGTGGAAGTTCTGGTGGGCTGAGACCGCAGCCACCAAGGAGAGACCGAGAAGCTTTTGGAACATTTTGAAAAGGTGAATGAAGGTAATGCGACGACCGGATCGCGTTTGAAAGAATGAATAGAACCCCGGGTTCAAAATGGGAAAGAGATGGAGCTGAAGAGAGACGGCAAGAAGACTGACGAGCAAGAGACAACGGAGAACAGTGAGAGCGCAGGAATTTTGTTCATATATACGAGGCCATCGCCGCCCAACGTCGAGGTCCACCACGCACCACGGCATCAGGGGGCCACAACTTGGCCCATTTTCCACGAATGAGAGCCATGACGACGTTGGAGATTGCGCGCGTCAATGATAGATTGAGCCTCCTCTCGCTTTTCGGGGGTCGAACCGAAGTCTGGGGACGCAAAGGGACCCACTGCTTCCAGATCGGGAATGATGGCGGGCACCGATTGGCTCTGACCGGGTGAGCGGTGCGCTTGGTGTCTCCTGAAACGGGCCCAGGAGCTAAGGTGCAGGGTATAGACACTATAACTGACGGCCTTGGCGGAGGCATTCCTCCACTGTGGCCCAAATTTTCATCAGCTGAATCTTGGTAACGTCAATGAGGCTCCGGGAAGCTCATTTCAATCTTCCAGCAGCGAAAGTGCCCTGTTGCATCGGTATTATGATCTCATGGAAACCTGCAGTGCTTGTTCGGTATAATGGGACCAAGCGTAGGCACGTTCGGAATACCACACCGCCCTCATGGGCATTAAGCACAGCTGGGCGACCCTCGCGTGGCTTACTGGGACAGAGCCGCAGAACTTAAAGTGAAACGTTGTTTCGCTTCCCTTGCTTATCTTGGTGCTCATTGGCCGTTTCCACAAACGGATAACAGTGGGTCGAAACTAAACGCCTCGGCACCCTAACCGATTCCTGCGCCATGGACCGGATGGTGCTGTTCCAACATCAGACGAGCCTCGAGATGCCCTGTTCATAGAGCTGAATCCATGGCGGCAACCGATCCTTCGGAGACATCCTTAATACTTCAGATAAGAGCTTGAGTAACTCCCTAGTTCGGATATCCAATAATGGTGACATTCCTACCTAGATTACAGCAATTCTTAGAAGTCTATGCATGGATACACAAAACCAGCATGGTTCACTCAGAGACCTCTGCGACATTAAGTAGTGCAACGAAGATCCAAAGGGAGCCCCGCGTCGACTTGCGTGGAATACTTGCTGCATGATACCACGCACATTACCAGCTTAGTCACGAAGCGATTTAAGTTGCAAGCTCTGCGCTTCGGACTGTCGTCATATGGAGGCTATCTTATTGGAAACGCCTGCATAATTGTCCCTGCCCAGTAGGAAGCAAAGATCCTGCGAGTAAGCTGACGTTATGTAGTATGGTATCTAAGCAAGCCCCACGTTCTCTAGCACTGGCCCACGCAGTATCTGTCCAATTGCTTCTTAACGGTTCGACATTGTTCCACGGTTCGATATCCGTAATTATCACACTATTCATTACGATACCACGATTTGATATAATTCCACGACTCGATGTTATTCCACTATTCGACTTTGCTCCACCATCCGACATATCCACTAGGTATTCGACATTATTCCGTTAAATGCTCGATATTATTCCATTAGGTATCCGACGTTATTCCACTATTCATTTGAGACTTTAATAACAGTCATATTAAGGGATGTCGGCAACTTGCAACCTTTAGTCGCCCGTTGGTTGACCGTTGATTGGTAGAGAGGTACCTGAGTTGACTAACAGTTGACTTGGAAATGGAGTGTAAAATATAACACTACTCTCCTAGTTATGGATTCCGGCTGAGTCTTGAATCTGATCGCGTTGGAACGTAACACATTAGTGGTGGTCTCTACATCGGCTCTTTGTTAGGCAGGCAGGCTTGCCACAAGCTTGCCGAATGTATGTCGCCAATCTGACGTGTAACCCATATGGTGACCATGGAGGCTCTAGGATTCGTTTAGAACGCGGCGGGCCTAAAGAGCTGTCAATTGCATGCATTGTATCTTCCTAGATGGAAATCTGAAGCAGCGACTGAATGAAGGAGCAGCCTGAATATGTGAGACTGCTTATCGTCTTTGAAATTGTTTGCAATGCGCTGGCGCTCATCCATGCTCCCTCCGCGATGAAACCAAGCTCGGTCTCTTTGAGGGAAGCGAAGCTCACGATTTTTCTCTGTGATGGCCTAAAGCGTTTGCAACCTCAAGGCAATCCTACATTCTTTTCTGCAGCCGCCTGCAGATTCTTCCAGCTTTAATCAACAGTCGCACTGAAAGTCTTATTGCCGCTTGCGACTTCAATTGTTCCTTTCTCCCCACAGCAACAACATGCACATTCGTGGCTCACTTTGTGGCCCAAGATCGCCGAGTCACATTCGCGAACTCTGCCCTTGTTCTCGCTGATTCGTTTATGAGACTAATCTTGGTGTCATGCAGATGCCCCTAGAGTATCACCCGCCAATGTCAAGACATGTTTTGGAGGATAGCCCTGATCGTCGTCTTGGCTACGAGCGAACCTGGTATGGGGCACTTGCGGACAACCGCAAGTTCCATGAATGGGTCACGTACCATCGGACGGACCGTGTTAGCCACAGCGACAACTGGTTCAAGTCGTTCTGGAACGACTTCATGGTGCTAGTCAGAAGCCGAACTTTGACGTCGTGGAAGGACGATCACTGGAATGCATCTATTCCCAACCAACCTGTTCTGGAACGCTCTCATGTTATGCGGGATTTGAGAGTGCCGTGCGACGAGTTCGATGGAAGCACAGCCGACTTTGACTGCGAGCCACCCGAGTTTATGAAAGAACTTCGGGATCTGCATGATAGTGCGAGGGATTGCGTTACCTTTGCGGAACGGCTGCAACAGGCTCGACAGCGGCAAGGGCCCGAGGGAGACTGGGTACAGTGGCGTGTGGACCAGGAGAATTCAGCCACGGCTTGGGAAAGCCACGAATCTACGGAGTCCGAGGGAAATCACCTTCAGGCGCCTGGAGAACCCGAGAGAAATGGCGCATGAACAGCAAGTGGAACGCCATGAGAGAAGCCGTGTCAACTTGGAGGTCATCGATATGCCTTGAAACCAGACATTAGTTGGAATGTTGGGGCCGTAATGGAACGGAGCGCTCAAGATGGCCATGCTTGATACTGAAGAAAAGGAAGACGTTTGATCAACAGTTGCTGCAACATCATGAACTACAAGAGAGGCGTCGTCAGAGGTCAAAGGAGCTACGCATGAGTCATCAAACGTGCAGCGTTCATAGCAAACGGCAATCGGCTGCGAACCTTCTGAGAATCATATTTTATGTTGGGCTTGCTCTCACGTTCAACTAGAAGTGCTGTGATGGTATCATGACTGTCACATAGAATTAGTCTATGGTCATCGAATGCATCGCCATAGTGTACAAGTACAACGCCCGGACCTTTACCCTAGGATCATCATCATCGCAGTCTATTCCTCCATCTTGTCGTCGTCCTTCTTGTCATCCTCATCGTCATCGCCCTCCAGGGCCTTCTTTGCTAACCGCTCCGCCTCGTCCTTGAGCTCCTTGGGGACCTCCTCATGCCGGCCCTTGGTGGGACCGGTGGCATTGCTGATCCATGTCATCTCGAGCTCAAACTCCTTGTCCTTGTTGTCTTGTTGCGCGACGTAGATGATTCTTGCCGCCTCCTTGACCGCCTCCTTGAGATCCAGCGTGCCGGCTGCCAAGTCCAGCTTCTCCAGCTCGGCCTTCGCTGCTTGTCTGCCCTTGCCAGTCGCGGCACCGTAGTAGCCCCAGTACATACCGCTGGGCTCGATCATGTAGAGGCCCGGTCCGCCGTGCTTGCCTTCTACCTTGCCGCCGGCGCCGACCGAGGGCCCGGTTCCCACCTCGCCATCCACAGGAGCCTCGAGCTCGGAGTCGAAGCCACCCACGATGGCCGTGATGCCAAAGGGACGCACCGACTGGTACAGAGTGTATGCCTGTAGGTAGCCACCCATGCGCGAGGCCAGGTCGGACGTCGAGATCGGGGTCTTGAAGGTATCGCGCCACGAACGGGCCTCGTCTCGTGCTCGGTCTACGAAGTGTCTGCCATCGGGGATCATTCCGGAGTAGACCTGCGGCCTCACGTCAGTTCACCAATGTTTGCCACAGAGTGCGCGATTATGGGCAGAGGTGAAACGTACGACTCCCAAGTGCTTGTCAACGGTAGCGATTCTCTTGTTGGCGCCGGGCTTCAGCAGCTTGGATGTGATGACCTTCTCGACCGCCAGGACCACGCCATCCTTGGCTCGGATGCCGACCGAAGTGCCGCCGTTCTCTACAGCCTTGACGGCGTACTCGACCTGGAAGTTCCTGCCATCGGGGGAGAAGATGGAGTTGGCAAGATCGTAGCCCGTTCCTATCGACGTCTGCCGCGACAATGTGTGAGCATGCGGAGCTGGGCGTCATCATGAATGCGTGGAAGTGCGACTTGAACATACCATTGTGTCTTTGTGGAGGGATAGGAAGTGAGCTGTGGTGGTCGGGTATTTCGAGATGAGATGGATGTGGTGGTCGTGACGTTCTGGGGACTGGAGCTGAGCAGGCCGGGGCTCGTTTGACGTCTGGGTCTGGGTCTGGGTCTGTCGGGGAGCTTCAGGCAACATGAGCTGCGTGTTGCTAAGCTCCAAGGCGGTTAGTGGCCAAAGGTGAGCCAGGCTTGCCAGGCACGCTTCACGAGGCTGGAGGTGGCTTGCCAGCTGACTTAGCTCAAGCAGGTCCAGTTACGTTATGCACCGCCACAATTGAGGCTTCGGGGTGTTGGGCTCTTTCAATCATGGGTGGAAGGTCCCGTCTCCAGAGAGTGGGGCGGGGCACTACTCAACGCAACTGGACGGACAGGTTTGGTTTTGCGCAACAGTACACAGCAGCTGAATGGAAAGTGTCGATTGGACCATCCATACTGACTAGACGGAACTTTCCCAAAGTCTAGGACCCCCCACCTGGGTAACACCAGGTTCGATTGCAGGAGTGGACAGTCATATCAACGCTTGCCAAGTCTCTGCCGCCAGTTCCTGATTTCACCATCTCACAGTCCGTTGATTACACCACCATCTGCCCAGTGCAACGCCGTCTGGTTTGGGCTTGACATGCAATCGTCAACCAGAGAGGGTCTCCTTACATCGTGGAACTGAGAGCAGCTACAACGTCAACCCGGAGCTTGAGTCTCCTGCGGAATTGAAAAGTAGGACGATCCAAAACCGGTTGATGGATGAGTCGCCAGCACGGATGGGATCTGACCAGAGCAAGTGGTCGGAGAACCGATCGCTGATCTCTGACGGCCACGCAGTGCGGATACCGGCCACGCCCGATGATCGCAAGACAGTGCCAAAGACTGTGAAGGATATGGTATCTTCGTCTGACCAAAGGTACTCACTGCCATCACCAACAATGTGGTCATACGGATCGGCTAAGAAGAAAACCCCCCTAGTCTTCTTGAGTCCGGCAACTTCGCCGACGTGACGGTCAAATGTGGAGCCCGGACCTGGAACCTTCACCGCGCCATTCTATGCCCGCGTTGCCCGTACTTTGCGAAAGCTCTGAGTGGGAACTTCAAGGTATATACACCCAGCGTGGTTCCGCCCACATGTGCTGTTTGTGTCCTGTTTGCCGCTGACAGTCTATCACCAGGAAGCTCAGACTCGCGAGGTGATGATTCGCGAAGCGGACATGGACCCGCGCCTATTAGACTGGGTGATAAAATACCTCTACACCGGGGATTGTAGGTACCTTCAGACCTGACCAATCGCACCTGGCTGATCCATGATCATGAAGTGAGTGGGCCAGCAGAGTTTGCCATGAACGATGGTCCGGGCGGGCTGCTCAGCGTATGTTGGTCCATGTTCGCCGCTGCAGACTACTTCAACATCAACAGCCTTACTCAGATGGCTCTGAAAACACTGTCCGCTCGTCTTTTAGAAACGGCAGCGTCCATACAGCGACAATGCTGGAAGGACAGGCACGAGCTTCGGAGCCCGGAATGTTACATACCGACAGAGTACTTGGATAGCTTCTTCGACATGGTCTCATCTGCTTACGAACATGAGTACGTCAGGGTTGGCAGGATCAGAAAAATGCTCCTTCGCTTCATTCGCCAGACGCATTTTATCCTGGTGAAAGATGTCCGGTTCCGCGAACATCTGCAAGAGGTGCCACAATTTGGCAGTGATCTCTTCACTGAGTTCTGCCTTGATCCTCCTCCGGACCAGCGCAAAGTCTTGACTCGGTTCCCGTCTATCTGCAACACTTGCAAGAAGAATCCACTTAACGATGATGGGTTCGACAGCATTTGGCTTGAGACGGCACGGATTATTGTCAGCACTGACGATCCAGGCTATTCCCAAAAGGTGGTCGACGAGGATGGGTTTCAACTGACAATCTCTGCCCAGGGACTGTGCATGCGCTGTGCTAGGAAACCTGCGTGTAAGCCAAAGGATCCCATCGTGATTGAGTAATATTTGCTCCATCATTACTCTGGCAAGCTCACGGCCCCAGATGCGGCATTCAGAGAGGAGCTATTTGCAAGCAGGAGAGGAGTCCGCTTGACATGTTTGGTCACACATGGCAAAGTAACAGTAACGGCTTACGAGTGAGCATGTAATGTAGCTTTGACTGTATATCATGGCTATATGGCTATTAACCACCATATATCACGGTAAATGAGGATGCTACACGAGAAATAACAACCCACTTTACAACTCTGTAGCCAAGCCCAGAGATATCTGCGGAGGTGTGTCTAGATGACTTTCAATGCTTTGCTTCAATGTCGACGAAGTAGCGAATTTTCTTCTCAGCTCAACGCTTTCAGAGACGATAATCACATTTCCCGTGGCATCGAGCGCCTCAGCGACTATATCGCTGAAGGGCCCTTTTCCAGGCAATTCCAGTGTAGTCTCGAAGGCTTGCCGGGGGATCACTTTTCCTGATCTCATTACGGACGACTCATCCTCGCTCGACCACCGGATCCGCCAGTGTGTTGTTCGCGTATCCCCATTCCAGCTGACCCAGACCGCAGTGCGTCCTTCAGCGTCCTCTTCAGCGACCAATGCCGGCGATTCAGGAGAGAAGCCCGTCCAGTTACCCTTGAACGCCCGGTAGTTCTGTGTATCATCCTGGCGGGTACCGCTCTCGAGGAATGCATGGAAGAGCACCTCGCCATGACTGCTGAACTCTGTGACTTGATTTGCAGAGCCCCAGTTCACGAGAGCGTTCCCGTTAGGGAGGATTTGTGTCGAACCCTGGGAAAACGCCAGGATAGGATGAGGTGGATTGAATGCCTGTATCAATGTAGCCTCCCACTTGTCGAAATCCAAGTGGATGATCTTGCCCGCGGACCCGGCTCCTGCCGAGTTGTCGAAGAGAGAGATGGTGTCGGGTGCTCCTGGGACATACCTCGCGTGGTGCTGGAAGGCAAACTCGACGCCTGGCCCTAAGTCGAAGTCGGACGTCTTGCCTCCGAGGCGCCACAGGATGGATCCGTCGGTCCCGTTGATCTTGTAGACCGTTGATGCTGCACGGGCAGATGCGATGTAATGTCCATCATCGCCTTTGGCGATCGAGTTGACGTGGATATAGTCCCATGCAGTTGAGCTGCTATGTCCTGATCCTGCACCCGATCCTAACGGCAAGATTGATTCTACTCTATGAATTAGGTGGAAATACCTCATATGGAAGACTGAGACGGCTTACCTTTGGGAGATGTATGGTCAAGGCTGTGCCACTCAAAAATGAGATCACCAGTCTCGATGTCGATTTCTGGTATACAACGTCAGTTCACATTCAAGTCTTGTGTGCAACTGGCCGTCTCCGAACCTTGCAAGATGTACTCCAGGACCCAAGTTTGATTCTCCGATCCCCCATACGCTGTCAGGTCTATTTCTCGGGGCGTGTAGCTGCCAACGAGGACTGTCTTCCCGTCCACGATGTTGAACTCGTGCATGTCCGACAAATAGTGTCCCGCAGACCGCACCTCGCGGATGGTCTGGTAGTGTTTGTCCAGGATCTTGTGATGTCCATGTCCATGACCGCGGAATCGGTTCAGAATGCCCTCGTACGCAAACAGGACATCCTGCCCCTTCCAAACGGCTGGTTGGAAATTGGCTGTGGTCGGTGCGATATAGGCGAAACCCGACCAAACGAGATCTCCGGTGTCGTCTAAGATGTACGGGCCCGATTGGGGGGTTCCCTCTCCACTCCAACTGTACGGGGCGATGAATAAATAACCATCCCCAACTTGAGACGTTGCTGGTATTGTTATATTCAATTGGGGCGGTGAAAGGTCTGGGCGGGACTTATACGTCTTGTCTCCATTACATGCACGACTGAGAAGAAATAGCCAAGCAAAAGCGTTGATAAACCTGGTAGTCTGCATCGTGACATTCACGCGCAGTTTGAAATTTTCTGCAAAATATGATGAGCAAACATGCGAACATCGTTAACAGCTCGTTTTCTATCAATCATAGCTTCGTAGGTATCGTTTGAGCTCATACATGGTCTAGATGGCGCAATCGCCTCAATCGTTGTATGGGACGGCTCGTGGCCTAGCCCCATTTCTCCCTGGCTAGTCCAGATCCAGGGACGGCCCCGGGGACCCACAAGGCACCCAGCACCGACAGCCGATGGTTGGGTATATTGCACTGTTACTAGCGAGGGAGGCAAGCTAATACCATAGTTGGAGTATGCGATGACGTCCAAACAATTAACTGTTTTTACACGAGGTATCTGAAGCCCTTGACCATCTTCAATGCCTCATCAGGATGTTCCATGCCCTCCATCTTAGCAGTGTGCTCAGTCACATCTGGCTGGGCAACCCAGGCTTGCTCTCCTGCCTCAAGCTTCTTGTTCAGTCTCGTCAACATGATACGGAAGAGGAAGCATCCGACAATAGTGACGCCAAACACTGCAAAGTACGATTAGCATTCTGCCCTGAGGAAGAACCCGGCATGTGGTTGGGGAAGTTGGCACTTACTGGAGGTGACGATACCATAAGACTTTCTGTAGCCATTGTCCTTGAGGTTCCAGACATACGACCCAGCAACGTTACCAAGCTGCGAGAAGGCGTTGATGAAGGCAATGGCAACGGCTCGCTTGGCAGGAGGTCGAGGGAAACTGGAAGAGATCCAAGAGTAGAAGACGATGAAACCCGCGTATGAGCTTGCTTGCAAGAACAGAGCAATGTACCGAGCGGCTGTGTTTAGGGAAGACATGCTGATGACAAAGCCAACAAGACCAACACAAATGGGGCCGACGATGTGCCAGAACTAGATTGCATGTCAGATCAAAAGTTGTAGACTGGAAATGGTATGAGTTCTTACCTTCTCTTGAGTGCGATCGGCGTGCCACGCGTTGATGACCGACACAATACACGAGAAAACCCACGGGGGAGCAGACATGAGCAGAGTGGGCACATAGTCAAACCCGAGGGTTCCGGTGAGCGTAGGCTTCAATTAAGTTAGTCCGTGGCTCGGCACAAGATAAATCGAGGCTACTTACGAAGAATGCGTTGAACGATAGACCGACCACATAAGCCGTGAAGGTCAAGCTCATGACGTAGATCTTCGAGTCCTTGATGGCCATGTTGAAACCGGAGAAGACTCCCTGGTCCTTGGAGTCCTCATCAGCCTCGCCCACGTCCTCCAGCATACGGAGCTGGGCAACCTCGAGCTCCTCCGCGGTGAAGCCGCGGGAGTTGCTGGGCAGATCGGGCAGGATGATAGCGGCCGTGATGGCGAAGAACATGGTAATGGCACCTTCGATCCAGAAGAGCCAGCGCCACGCTGCGTGGCCCAAAACGCCCTGCATGTTGGACAGGACGCCGGCGCCGATGAGCGCCGAGAAGGCGTTCGAGATCAGGTTTCCGCAGAAGAGGATGGCGTTTCTGGTAGTCAACTCTCTTCGGGTATACCACTTGGAGAGAATCATGAGGGCTCCGGGCAGGAAGGCCGCCTCAATGAACCCGAGGAAGAATCGAGTCAGGACCATGCCGGTAAAGTTGTGTGTGATACCGGAGAGCGTGGAGATGACTCCCCACACCATCATAGCGGCGGCGATGTACCAGGAAGGCCGTGAGATCCGGTTGATCAAGATGTTGGAGGGAACTTGCATGAGAATGTATCCCACGTACAGGATAGACAAGCAGGTGGAGTACTGCGTGTCGTCGAGCATCAGATCGGTCTGTAACCCTCGCAGGCGGGCGGCTGCAATGTTGTTGCGATCTAGGTAGTTCATGATGTAGAGGATGATGAAGAGCGCGCAACGAGCGTCCAGCTTCCTCTTCATGGACTTCTCAACCCTGGCGCGATGCGCAGGGTCCATGGCCCTCGCGTTCGCCAGAGTGGGCGACTGGTATTGCGGCGAGGCCTGCTCGAGAGTCTCGACATCCCGCTTCCAGTTGGCGTTGTCCGCGCCACCGGTCTTGGTGATTTCGTCGGCCATCTTGTGTAAGTCGACTTCCTCGGGGACTTCAACTAACACAAGTTCCGGCTTGGCTCAAGAGAGGAAAGGGTATGAAGTAGGGAGCCCGAGAGAAGGGTGACATGAGTTCCTCTTATTATATCATTATTTGACTCTCATTAGGGGGGAGCTAACTGAGTAGCATGGTCTCATTGTCGCCGTAGGGCGGTCAAACCCCGATCCGGTGACGATGGGTTTTTGGAATACGGGGATAAGGCACGGGCCAGATCCCCGCAGAAACCCCCGTTGAATTTTGCATCCCCGCGACGAGTCAGGCCTTTCTTCGGCGCCTTGGCACGGTGGGGGAGCCTCTATCCCCGAGACGCGACTCCCTGAGCGCCAATCAGCATCGCATTCCGCTCCCCAAAGTGGATGTTATGGGTTTTACTCTGGGGTTCGTCCATCGTGACCCCCAAAAACTTGAAAATGTGGTGGGGGTCCTCTGGAGATGGATGGAGAATGAGGGGAGCGGATATTAATGATGACGGCAGAGGGCTTTGGGGGCATGATGTGTCGGCACTGACTGATTTTCATACATGGTAACAACACAGGAAGCTGCCTCGTCGAGTCCTCAAGTTGCTCAAACTGGCGGTATCTTTGAATTCCTTCTTGTTAACTCAGGGTGAGCTGTATTATGCAAAGAGCTCGTGGTCCTGGCCTGGGCTGGCGGTAGAGTGTTTACCCTGCCTGACCAATGAACACTCAACAGACGCGGGTTAAGCACGGTTGTGCTTGACTGCTTACTTGCCGTCCGCATCCGACATCACGTAACGCAAGCCGGACTGCCCCGACTGCCCCAATTATAAGAATTGTATCTGTCTAGCTTTCCCCAGCTCCTTAAATTTGAAGGTCATGGATCATGTTGTCAGATTGCCTGTTCCGTCTACCGCTCCGGGAGCTGGGTCCCGTTAGTACGCGTGCAATGCACTACTATTACCTACAACAAACACTAGACTGGCGGTTGGGATCGAACGATGGCAGTTTAGGGTCAGCTTTGATGCAGCTCAAACCAGCAGCGCCAGTAATTGCGTCAGCTAGTTGTCTTAAGATTTGCTCCTGCTGGTAGAGTTTCACGTCTTGTGACGAGAAAACAGTTCTAGTTGCAAGCCCAGCACGCTTTCGACCTGGTATATCGAAAACACCATATTCTATAAGCAATAGATGGCGTCCGGGGGCAAAGTCTAGACCGTTCTGCATTGGTGCTCAACTAGAAGCAGTAAGCTGCGATTGGCTTCCTTGGCATACATACGAACCAGTCTGTTGGGACTGCAATGCATGCTGCCTTGCTAGGTATAGTGCTCATTTGCTGCCGTCGTCACCTGGGGATCCAGAACCAATCACTTGAGGTCTAGAACAAGCACCCAGTCGTTATGCTCAAGTGTCTGGGGCGGTGTGAAGTGACGAATATGTCCAGTGTCTTCACACTGCGAGTGCTTGAAGGCCGTATATTTACCACTCAAGGGGTCGTACCAACTCGCCTCCACGTTACAACCACTGAGGCTTTGAATATCGATGCTGAAAGGGTCTCCGGTAGGCGTGTAGACCATAATCCATGTACCCAAGCTATCAACAGTAGCTGTGACTCGCTTATCGTCAGTGCCACTTGGGCTGACAATGATATTCTGTGCCGGAACCCGATTGTAATACGATCCGCCGCCCCTGTCACTGATGGCCTTCTGTATGTACTGGATCTGGCCAGATCCTGGAAGGTGGATATCCTCAGCCCAAGAGATGGCTGGCCCACTTCCCGAGGGCTGATAAAGTTCCGGGATATACATCTGCATTACATTATCGGCACCATAAGTTACCCCTGCAGCACCGGAGAAGACCTTAATGAGTGTAAGTACGAGGCACAATAATCATGTCCAAACTACTAACGGTCTGCCAGCTGCCAATGCGAACGTCAGTAGCGTTCCAGTATGCCTTCGTACTCTTTCCGTTATTGTAACGATTCTCATAGTGAGGTTCATTGTCCAACACAGGACGTGTTCTCCCCTTGCCTGTGTCGCCAGCTGCATACATCAGTTGTACTGGTTCCCAGCCCCGGCGACAATTCCACCACGGGATGGGTGGATTCGGTGCGTAGTCGGCGTGTCCTGACTGGCTTGCATCGAAGGTCAGCCACGGACGGTCTCCCATGAATGCGCTGGCAAGTGCTATAGGACCTCCGCTGAACCACTGGTTCGTCGGATGGATGGTCATAAGTGGCCACCAAAGGGAAGGGTCCTTCTGGAAGGCCCCGGTCCAAGAAGCCGCAGCACGGATCGATTCTCGTTCCCCATCGATGATGCCACCCGCAAGTTCATCATAAACATCACTCCAATCAGTATGTGGATACTCCGGGGGCACGCCGCCTCTGGAGTAATTATCCTTCACTGCAGTCTTGTTCTGCCACCATGGATTTGTATCCGCAACTAACAATTTGGGAAGATAAGGGTAGCGCTGACCAATCAAGCTGCCGAATGCTCGTGCCGTCGTTGTATTGATGACCGAGCCTTCATTATCTGTTATGCAGATCAGGTCAAGCGTGGAATACCCCGTGATCTGACGCAAACTTACCGCTAGAGTGGACATAGTAACCCCAGGCCGGAACCATAGCCACACGAATCCCTTTCTCCCAAGCGACCTCGAGAATGGAGTCTATAAACGCCCAATATGGCTCATTAGGCTGAGTAACGTCTTCGTCGACAAATGGAAGATCACCATTCCGATTAGAGTTATTGATGCCTATCTGGGTGAAAGCAGTTGCGAGGATGATATTGAAACCCTTGTTCGAGCGATCGCTAAGATACAACTCTGCTTCTGTAAGATTCAAGCGGTGGAATAGAAGCCAGGCGGTATCTGCTTGCCAAAAGAATGGCTGGCCAGTCGAGTCCTGGAAGAAACGATTGTTTTGGGATGCTGTGATAGCATACTCCGCAGGCACTTGCCAAGCTTGTGCGACATGGGCCAAAAGGGTAATCAACAGGCACAGATGGGTCATAAAATACGACAAGGCCATTGTGTCTCGGTTTCAAGAGGGAGGGAATGCTCGATTCCTTAAGTATACCGCCGAACTACATTCGACGATTGATTTACTGTTGCATCATTCGTCTCAGGCTTGAACGTACGAAATGGTCAATCGGCAACGTAGCCTGGAGCCTGGGATCTTTGATATAGAACGGTGCGATCTCTTTCTCCCCAAGCGATCCCGTTTCCGGAACCAGGCCGGTTGCGGGGAGCCTCGCAACTCTTCATCGGGTTCCAGGTAACCGGAGAGTATTTCTCCACAGCCAGATGGAGAGGCCGACGTACATTTGCCCGAAGGCCGAAAGGAATGAAACCTAAATAGTGTACTGTGGTATAATCAAGATCGTCAAATCCAGATCTCCTATATCGTGCGCAAGCCTAGTGGTGCACCTCCTCAGTTGATGATGAATGTAAACCTTGGATGGCCGCACGCGGTCGGCTGTATTACCAGTTAGGCATGATAATAGTAATAATATTCATAAGTTATCCATATCTCACTTCAAGAGTTGTGACATGCAAATATCTGGAAGAATCGTCAATATTTACATATCTAATTGAAGTCTCCCGAGGACGCTGACTCTTCGTCTACGACCAGAGTTCTGATGTTGACAAGTCGATGACGGCAGTGGCTTTGTGCAAACATAGTGGCTTGTTTTACTTGAGTAGTTACTCGTCCTGCCCCGTAGATCAGGCCTTGCAACGAACGTATGCTCTGTAATCAATGGGATGGCCACATGGCAGCCTGGGTGTTTTCTGGGAACCCCGCCGCACAAGCCACGGTCGGGATCGCTGGCGAAAAAGATCCGAAGTCCGCGCACACCGACTTCGTATAGGCGACGTGATAAAGGTGCTACCTACACAAGAGATGATGGTGCATGATTGGCACGTCCGGCAAGACCGTGCCTTTTCGGTGCGTTGATATGTCTGGAAGTCAGTCGCATCTAGGCACAGGAAGGACACAGAGTGGCTCCGCTGCGGAGCGGAGAGAGGCTTGGAAACGTTGTCGCAGGTGATGGAGATAAACGGAGGTAGAGCTCGCTCGGCCGTAGCACTTAGAACTTATGACAGCGGAGTTCGAAATGCTTGTGCTAGCCGTGCTAGCGACTGCTAAAAACAGGGATCCAATCTCCGCAGGCTCGGTAAAGCTCCACACTCAAGGTACTTTGACAGATTAGGTGTGAGCGCGCATTTGACGAGATCCGAGAGTGATAGGCTTGATAGACTCAACCAGGGACTCGACTATGTATTATCATTCAACACGAACACGAAGGGTGCTATGCTCCCCCAGCCCAACGTTTTCCAGGTCAGGATGCGAGCCCAAAGAGAGGTCTCGGTGTCCTCGAAATAGGCAGAGTCAGCCAGACATTGGTCTTAGCCTTAGCGTTATGCATCGCGCAAGCGACGGAACACTAAGCCAGTCTCGCGAGTTTCTCGCAGCATTTTCGCAGGCTAGACCTATGGTGCACCTGCCTCTTCTCCCTAATGAGTCAACATGCAAATTGTGTCGCAGAAAATCGGGCGTTTGAGATGTCCTACCTCCGAGCCCACCCGGACTTGAAGACTCGAAGGATGCCGCATGGTTGAGCTTACGTTACAGAAGTCAATCTCATCGCTGGTGACTCAGTCAGGGGCGGCCGTTGACATCCATGGTCGTAGCTAGTGGGAGGGAGGCAGAATCAGGCGTCAGCATTCCTCCACATATTCCTTAAGCGAAATCCACGTGCTATTGTAGCTCTGGGACGGCCCTGTCAATGTCAACGAAGCACTGCAGAATTCGGGTGGAAAGAAGTGTGGGCTCCGAATGTCTAAACTTCAGAGAACACTCTGGACGAACCAGGCACTTTTGTCATCCGAAATCTCGGAGCGGGCGAATAGGTGAATCAGCTTACAAGATCTGAATCCAGGCACAAGCTTGTGAGGGCCTAAGGCTGAGCTGAAAGTCTCCGGCGTAGCGCTAGGAGTGCAATAGCGCCCTGTTCCCGGGAATTTAGGAAGCACCCCGGTGACATTTCGCCGCGCGGACTCCACAGCTTGTCCGACCCCTTATGCCCGTGGCCGTCTGGACGCAGACTTTGCGAGTAAAAGCCACGCTGCTTATGGCATGTCGTGGGTCTGGTACTCTCGGCTGCGAAGAAAAGTAAAATTAGCGACGGTATAGTTGTCGTGTGCCGTGTATATTTAATATGTCATGGGTTCCCAGAGTCCTGGAAGCGAAAAACTTCACACATATTCACACATAGTTCCAACTCAGTATCAACATTGATCTGTCTGCCTGCCGAAACGACTAGCACGCCGCCCCACAGTGACTTTTTTGCAACTGAGTCGCCGAACGAAAACATCGAGTGAAAAAGGAGAGGGAAAACGGGCTACCAGCACATCCCAAGATGTTGCGCACTCACACCTCCTTTGAAAGGACATCGCAAGCACCGACTGTCGCTGCAAGTAATTCGAGCACCATGGAGAATGAAAAGGACAACCGGGCGCAAACCTCAGATTCAGACGGTGTTACTGAGACGATCCCCAGCTTAGCTGCGCCGCCGCTTGCACCTGCACCCACCGAAGCCGAGAAGGTTATCGACTTATCGCATCAGATCACAGCACGGTCACAGAACTCCAATGCTCTACGAGAGGTACAGACCAGAGAGGATGGCACAGAGTACCCGTCAGGCGTCAAGCTTGCATTGATTACGCTTGCTCTATGCTTGAGTGTGTTCCTGGTCGCTTTAGAGTGAGTGGAGATGATGAATTACGATAGAGGTCGCTTCTTTACTAACATCGCTATAGTAACTCGATTATTGCTACTGCGATCCCCAAAATCTCGGACTCTTTCCATAGTCTGGGTGATGTAGGTTGGTATGGAAGTGGTAAGCTGTGTCCCTGTCTGTTATATCCCTGTTGCGCCTGCTAAGCCGGTGAATAGCATACCTCCTTACCACGGCGGCTCTGCAGCTGATCTTCGGCAAATTCTACACCTTCTGGGATATCAAGACGGTCTATTTGACTGCTATCGCCATCTTCGAGCTCGGGAGCTTAATATGCGGCGTTGCCCAAAACTCGGTTACTCTCATCGTGGGTCGTGCCGTTGCTGGAGCGGGCTCAGCCGGTATCTTCTCAGGCGCTCTCCTTATCCTCGCCCACAGTGTCCCTCTCGCCAAGCGACCTGCCTACAGTGGTCTCATCGGTGGCATGTACGGTATCGCTTCAGTTGCCGGCCCTCTACTTGGAGGTGTCTTCACTGACAAAGCTGTGAGTTTCCTGTTTCGGAGTACACTTTCGCATTCAGCAGCTAATACGACTACAGACGTGGCGATGGTGTTTCTTCATCAACCTACCAATCGGTGCCGTAACGGTCCTGGTCATCTTCTTCTTCTTCCCTAGCCCGAAGCTGACCAAGCCGAAGGACGAGGTTCTGTTTGAGCGTGTCAAGCGGTTCGACCCAATGGGTACCGTCGTCTTCATGCCGGCGATCATCTGTCTGCTGCTGGCTCTTCAGTGGGGTGGAACGACGTACGCCTGGAACAACGGCCGCATCATTGCGCTGTTCGTCGTCTTTGGTGTGCTCATTCTGGCATTTCTTTACATCCAGTACAACCAGCAGGAGAATGCGACTGTGCCGCCCCGTATCATTGCAAACCGCTCTGTCTGGGCTGGTAGTCTATATGCTTTCGGCACCGGCTCGGCTTTCTTTATCATGGTTTACTACATTCCGATCTGGTTCCAGGCTGTGCAGGGTGCCTCCGCCGTTGACTCTGGTATCCGCAATCTGCCTATGCTCATTTCCGTCGTCGTCTGCTCGATCTTTGCTGGCGGTATGGTTACTGCCCTCGGTCAATACGCCCCGTTTATGATTGCTGGTACAATCTTGATGTCTGTTGGCGCTGGTCTGCTTACTATGTGGAACCCCAACACATCCACTGGTGTGTGGATCGGCTATCAAATTGTCTTCGGTGCCGGTGTTGGCCTCGGTATGCAACAGCCCATTATGGCAGTTCAAACAGCCCTCGACATCACAGACGTGCCTACTGGAACTGCGATTGTGGTGTTCCTTCAGACACTTGGAGGAGCCCTCTTCGTCAGTGTTGGGCAGTCCGTCTTCACGAATAAGTTGGTGGAATCTCTCGCTGAAAACCTGCCATCCCTCAATCCCGCGGCAGTTCTGGCAGCCGGAGCTACAAACTTGCAGAACACAGTCTCAGCCGATATGCTTCCGCTCGTGCAAGCCTCCTACAGCACTGCCCTGACTACCTCTTTCTTCGTGTCTGTCGGACTGGCAGCCTTCACTATTATTGGAAGCACGCTCATCCCATGGAAGAGTGTGAAGGGCCAGAATCTTGAGATGGGCATGGCGTGATCAAGTCAAAGGACTATTCTCATACGACGTCGATTTCCAGCGATACACTTTGTAAGAATACACACAGAACAAGTTATATTTATCTGAAGAGGGGCAGCAGATAGAGAGAGCATTGCATCAAGGGGATTTGGTTTTTGGCAAGGCGTTGTGGAGTTGTCAGAGACGGAACATTATCAAGCTCTTGTGACCATACTATGGACGTTCTTTGCTTTAGTCATCACGTCTCTCAACTCATAATAGACAAGACCCTTAATACATGGTATACCTATAAAATTTAAAAACTTCGAACCTGTCAGAAGAACGTGTTGCTCGTGAAGGTACGGCAAAAGTGTATGAGAGCCGCAATCTCGCTGCTCGGACCAGTGCTGCTTTTTTCGACATCCCCCTCTGGATTAACCTCGCTTACGCTGATGAAGAATTCTTGCCCAATGTGCCAATCAAATTCGTACTGGTTACTGCCTCGTGAGCCGATTGGTCCATTAGCAACATCAATTCCCCTGAAACAGTCCGGGAACACCAAGCGATTTCGCGAACGGGCGGTTGTAGCCAAGATCATCGTGCACCAGGTGAACTATGCGATTCCTGCTATCCGAGTCTTCATCTACGCATTCGATCATCTTAGTATGCCGGTCGCAGCCGCATAACGTCATCTTGGACTCTTGAACAACTGAGCGTACCCAGCTTAATGAGCTCGACCTTCACGGCTAGAGAGTCAAGTTAAGTAGATATCACGTTATCCAGATACTTACTTCTGCCTCAGACCTAAACCATCTTTAAGAGAAACGCCAGCTTGTTGGGAGTAGGTGCTGGACGGGCCTTGCGCGAATGTTTAGGCAATCACGCGGAAACAGGGTATGAGCATAGTACGATCGAAGGTCTCAGAGGCCTACGCGACTCTATGATTGCATGCTAGTTTGTTTAATTGTTTGAAGAGCGACTATGCCAATCTTGCTTGTTGCTTGTTGCTCACCTGTAGCTTACCAGGCATGCATCCGATCTGGCAAGTATCGACCTGTACCAGGTGGATGGAACGAATTGGGCCTGGTTTTCCTGGTTCTCTAAGACTGCAAAAACAGAAAGGAAAATAGACTTAATTGTAAACGGCTCTGGGGCACCAGAGCGCCCACGAAAGGATAATCGCATGAGCGACGGCGATAAAGCATCGATGCCAAGGCGGGCGACAGGTTTATTAACGGCCTCGACAAGAAGAGTGAGACAAGCCAGGAGTCTTGCACCCTCAACTTTCAAGCGTTGCGGTCTCCGTGGTTATTCGCCCAGGTTTCATGAGGCAGTGGGTAACACGCCAATATGAGCCCAGACGCGGCAGGGATTCGCACCCGAATGCATGGGGAATTTGTCCAGTGCAAGCGACCGCAAGCGCCGTAAGGTTCGTCTCATTGCATGCTTTCGTAGCATACGAGACGAGATGAGACGAGGAGAAGATCCCGTCTGATTCAAGGACTTGCTTGGCCTGGGGTCGGACAGCCATCTTCTCATCATCGGGGGTTCGTCCCGTGTGTTTCTGACGGCCGAGTTGTATGATCGGCGTCCGGCAAAATCGGGGCCTGCCGATCAGCACCGATTCGCACCACCAAACCCGACCCCGATCACGACGAGAAGTAGCTTGGCAGACAACCATCTGTCTTGGCAGACTTCAGGCTATTCGCACATGTTCCCTATATAACGAGGAAGTCGTGACGATAGTTGTAGGGATTCAGCTATCCTCAATCATCAGCCAGCCCATTCAATTCTCTCATTCACGAGTTGATCTCGGTCGTTCAATTCCATTCTTTCGTGCATATATTCATTCATTTCACCCGCTAGCCGGTCATTAAGCTTTTTACCATCACAATGCAGCTCAAGTCGTTCATCTTCGTTCTGTTCGCCGCCGGCGGTGTCTCGGCTCTCAACATTAACAAGGCCCGTCAAAACAACAACAATGGCAACGGGTGCAACGCAAATCAGAACAACAACAACAACCAGAACGGCAACCAGAACAACCAGAATGGAAACCAGAACAACAACCAGAATGGTAACCAGAATAACAACAACCAGAACGGCAACCAGAATGGTGGCGCAAACGCGGGTGCAGACGTAGGCGCTGCTGACTTCGGTCAATGTGATCCCTCGATTGACTTCCAGCTGGGCCGTGCTGGCCGCAAGGCCGATGAGGGTACATTCCTGCCTGTCGACCCTCTCGTCGCCCAGGGCCAACAGGACGCCCTGAACCCCAACATTATCACCAACCGTGTCTGCGATCAGTTGACCAACGTCTGCAACGCCAACGCCGCTGCCGTCGCGCTGTGCGAGGATGCCCAGGCGCAGGTTGCGGCTCTGGGAACCAAGGATGCCTCCACGGCGGACGCATTCAACGCGGCATTGGGCTTCTAAGCGCATCAGTTGCCAACATAGCGCGTATGCGATGACGTTGGAATTCCCACTCGCATTGAGGGGAAGGCCTGGAAAGCTGGGGTGGCCGTTGGAACCTCCTAAGTTGAGGCGGCCGGCGCCGCGCCTCGGGGAACCATTGAATCGGGAACAACGCCTGCGCTTCAGCCTGCTGTGGTACGGGCATGGTCATCTTTTAGTTGGTGGCCAGTGAAGTTAGCTCCAGGACTAGTCGAGGTATAAGCCAACGGCGACACACAAAACAGTAATAAAAACTCGTTAAATCTCGTTCATTACTTCGAAGCATGTGAAGAGATGCGTCGTTACATGTTAGGCGTGTTGCACATGTAACAAGCCAACGATCGACCTAAAGACAAATTCCAGCCGCGCGACGGTTCTGATGTAGGCTTTTAGGAATGATCGTGCGTGCATAGGTAGGCAGTTGTAGCGTATTCTTCATTCAGCCTCACATAATACCCTGGTACAAAATTTCCCCAGCACGCTCTGCCAATAGTTGACTTTCACGTGGAATGAGGTGGTGAAGTATGGCCGCGTCGACAGTTGTTCGTCCTAAGATTGGTTTTTCTAACAAATTCCATCGCAGAATGCCCTGTGAGGCTCCACTGCCTTGCAGGTTGACCATTTCTGCGGGTACCAGGCTGGGGTCACATTCCGTTAGTCTGTCACTCGCGGAAGGTCGGCTGTCGGTTTTGCACAAGGGGTGGCAATGAAACTCTCCCTTGACCAGCATGTCAGTATGGCAATGGCCTCGAGGCGGCGCACAATTTGTCTGTTTCTTCTCCCTCTAGATGACTGAATTGTGCAGGGGAGTGCCTGTGCTTCCCGCGACCATTCACTGAGAAGCTCGTATATGATATGTTGTGTTGCCGTCTGCGACCAGCGGTTTTACGATTTTCTATGAAATCCCGCGGCGTCGTTTCAGGTGAACTCGTCGTCGGAGCAGCACATACTATAGTAGTTTACATTGCTAACCTCGAGCCGCGTCGGGTGCACATGCCTTTCAAAATCCCGCAAGTCAACCTTGCCGTAGAGCTGCAGCGGCGATCTTGATACCCACGCAGCCTTTTCGCTCTATACCCTCTCCATCTACAACGCCACCTCGGTCAAATAGGTGCCCCGGATGTAGTGCTCCAGCTAACCATAGTTATAATCGCTCGGAAACTTTACCGGCTGGGGTTCCTTACGCTAGCAAGGATACCTAGTGGCAGACTGTCTCGCCAATATCAAGTGAGTACCGCCGGTGCCCTGGTATGATCGCTGCAATAATTCATTCTAGACCCTGCTTGGCAAGTTGGCCCATTTTTTCAGGGACGGCAGCCCTTGAAGCTTGGTTCATTTGGGAGCCGATCGAAACGATTTCTCCGGTGCAAGCCAAGCGATTTGCATCTCCTCATATCACCCCAGCAAGCCAAATTTAACTGCGGAGCACGACGATAGACGACGAGAACACGACGAAATGAGGACCAGGACTTGACGACCGTGAGACCCAATGCACCTTCGTTCATTAGCCAAAGGGGTAGGAAGACACATGTCAGCTTCTGGGATATGGCATGCACCCTAACGAACACGCCCCATGTAGCCAGTTAGCTTGCTCTGCTAGCCCTGCGGGTGATATACCTGATCTGGTAGCTCCCGCCAGTACCGCATATGTATCACGTATGTTAGTCGGTCTGCCAAATTCTGGTTACGGCATGGGAATGCCTCGGTGGGAATCCAAAAACGTGACCGTGCTGTCAATCTTTGCCCAATGCTGCTCCATTGCCACTGGTTCATTGACAACCAGCCCGGCATGGGTCCCACGAGTCTCGCGATGAATGCGGCCAACTTGCAGGGGACGCTTGTCCTTGCGTTCTCTCATATCGGAATGCAGCCCACCAGGGGTAAACGACTGTCAGTAGTCTGACGTCCGACCCAACCAATCCAGACAGCTGGAACCTACATATCGAGAACTTCTACGCGCGCCTTCTCCATGTCTTCTACTTTCTTGGTCTCCTGTGGTGATTTGGTGAGAAAGTTGAGTTCTAGAGCTTGACATCTGCTTCACTCTTCACGATGCGGCTCCTTGTGGTGATTGCCTCCATATGGCTTTTTGCGTTTCCTGCGATGGCTGTAACTTCAATCACAGAGCCTCCCACTTGTGGAGTGAGTTAGACCGGCCTCGGGTATATTGACGCAGCTGCTAATACAACAGGATAGGCCAAGTGTATCCGTACCACGATTCAGACCACGGGACTCTGTGAGGTCACAGACACGGCTTGCATTTGTACCAATGCAGTATTGAATGCAGAAATCGAGACGTGTGTGTTTGCGAATTGCACAATCAGAGAAGCTCTAGGTGAGGAGACACAAAGCAGTACGTGTTGATCGACCTTTGGTTCACTGATAATCTATTACAGGGACTCAGAAATACTCCTACGATCTTTGCGGTCGCAAAGGCGAGGACAGGACGCACCTGGTATGGATCATGGGAATCACCTTTGGTGCCGTGGGCCTCGTGGCATTTGCACTCCGATGCATGGCAAGACTTCATATGGGCACCCAGACATGGGGGTTGGACGATTGGGCTATGTGCTTGGTCATGGTATGTATAATTGTTCTAACGACGATACTACGAGACTGATTGGAATTTAGTGCTTTATGATACCGCTATGTGTCCTGTCTGTCCCTCGTAAGTCGAACCCTCGTTTTATTCCCACGATTACCCTGGGAGAGCATTGGACTGACTCGATGGCTAGTTGCACAGCACGGTCTAGGCTTAGACATGTGGAATGTGGATTTTGATGATATTACTTCCATTCTCTACGTAAGTGACTCGAGCATCGAAAGGTCTAATAACGGGAAACTAACGATATCTCGCAGCTCTATTTCTGGGACGAGCTTTTCTACATCACCTCCTTAGCCCTCACCAAAGTTTCGATTTTACTCTTCTACCTCAAAGTCTTCCCGAAGCGATCATTCCGAATCTGCGTCTACATCTTGATTGGATTGAACATTGCCTACGCTTTAGGCTACGATCTCGTCCTGATATTTCAGTGCTCCCCTATCGATGGTGCTTGGCGCTCTTGGGATGGCGAGTATAATGCCAAATGCATCAGCATTAATATCCTAGGATGGTCTGCTGCTGCTATCAACATTGCTCTCGACTTGGGAACCATAATACTGCCTCTTCCTGAGCTGTTTCAACTTTCCATGTCTATGAAGAAGAAGGTGCAGATCCTGCTCATGTTCGCTGTCGGTTTCTTGTAAGTGAGAATGGTGCTCCATGGCCCCGTGGTGTCTCCTTAACTGACCCCTGAGCCAGTGTTACAGTTGTGAGTGCGATTCGGCTACGATCCTTAATTGAATTCGGCACAACGAGCAACGTAACTCGTAAGTGGTAATCGGGATGGACCGGTGCCCGCAACGAAGCTAACAGCGATGCAGAGGATTATGTCGAAGTTGGATACTGGTCAACCATCGAAGTTCCCGTTGGCGTGATCTGCGCATGCATGCCTGCCATTCGCTCTCTTTTCAGCCAAGTATTTCCCGCTATATTTGGGACAACACGGCGCGGTCACTCAGAATATGGGTATGGAGGGAGTCGAGGCTACGCATCCAAGAAGTCTGGCAAGCCACCACAAGGCAGCACAGGGGGAAACACACAAATCCGAGTTAAACAGGAGTGGACAGTGATGAGCAACGTTGTTGATAATCGAAGCGATGTCGAACTGAGGTCTTTCGAGCAGCAGATCGCGGGTGTTGAAACTCACACCAATACATCTGGCAAAGATATTGACGAATGGCCCCTGAAAGGCCCTAAGCATGGATCAAAAGGAAGCCACGGGTCAAGTAGCTTTTGAAGGTTAGTTGCAAAATATAGATATACACAACTATGGAAATAAGTCGACAAAGTCAAAGTCCACGAGAAGCCGTATTCTGCATTGGGCCAGGAGCAGTTTTTCCTACTGTTGCTGCTATCATAGCATGGTCATCGCAGCGAGGACTTAGCTCCGACTCCCGGGGAATATGCAGGTCTTTCAGCCTTTCGGGCGGCTTCAACAGCCCTGACAGGAAGGCTTAACTATCACTTACAAGGAACCCTCATCATGTAGTTCGGTTGCCTGAGGCGCTAGTGGCATGGTTTACGTTGTCACATCTTGTTACTGCGCGGGGGTTGAGGGGTCTGGATACTCCCTGACACGCTGCACCATAGTAAGCACTATCCAATTACCCCCACAATGTCAGGCCACATAAAGTGGACGTCGGTCAAGTGGCTCAGGGATTCGTTACTGACAGGGCATTCACGAAGCAAAATTTCCATTGAGGCAAGGTCTGTGGCACGATCCCTGTGAGGTGCAACTGGAGAAACCCATGTCCTGAATTAAATTCTTATATCAGCTTTATGATTGCTTACGCTGATGGCTCACTTCAATCCACTGCAACCCTGGATTTCAGCACGGTCAACTGTTGTGAAAGCATAGACAAACCAATTTTTATTTTTCCATTGCTTTAAAATTCAAACAACCTTTTCCAATCCCATGTTCCGGATGCCGAGCTTGTGCTCACTGTCTATGTCTCTCAAATGCTTGATGTAACATACAGGGTATCTATCCCGCCTAACCAGCTTACAAGACTCGTTATAACATGAACTCAACACAATCTCCCATACAGCCCAGAATCCTTGTACCAAAGAGAACGGTACTTGGAAGACGCATACGAACACATAAGAAAGTGTACATGGTATCCATTGCCATAAAATCAAACACAAATGAAACTTGGTTTCCGTTGAAGGAAACACACGATCAACCCTTGACGTACCCGGTGACGTACCTAGTCACTGGGTTTCAGTGACTCTCGTGTGGCGACATATATACCAGAGCCTTTATCTGATGGATTTCTCACGAAAACGAGACCTGTCGAGCGAGCACGCTCATGTTTTTTGGATCTCGAGCCACTCCTTGACTTGGTCCTGGACAGCAGCTTTGTCAACTGAGCTTGCATGTCGCGCACCTGATCAGCGGATGCCTCACTCGCGGCTTTGGCAAGATTCAGATCGTGCGTCACAGATGCGAGCTGGGCAGACACCACCTGGTGTTGTTCGGTGAGGGCTGGTACTTTGTCGGCCTCAGCCTTGAGTGTTTCCACCTCCGTTTTCAGCTTTGCCTCCTCGGACTTCAGTGCCTCAACCTGGGAATCAAGCTCCTTGACGCGGCGGTCGAGCTCCGCCTTCTCGTCAGCGAGCTTGGTGATTGCAGTTCCGTCTTGCAACGTCTCCTTCAGTGCGTCAAGCTTTTCCTTCTCGGCCTTGAGTTCGTCCTTCTGTGCCTGAAGCGCGGCGTCGCCTTCAACATGCTTGTCCACGTCAGCTTGAAGTGCGTTGGCTCGTTCTTCAAGAAGGTTGTGCTGCTCGCTGAGCTTCTCAAGTTCCTTAACCTTTGACGTCATCTCCGAAGTCAGCGTCTTGGTCGTTTCGATATCCGACTCAAGAGACTTGTTTCGCTCTTGAAGCTGCTTGACTTCACCCTCAGCTGTGGCTAGGCTATCGCTGACTTGGGAAAGCTTCGTGCTGATCTCCATTCTCTCGGCCACAATGACAACGTTGGCATCCTTTGCACCCTCAAGCTCAGTCTTTAAACCAGATATAGTAGCTTGCAACCGAGCTTTATCTGATTCGGCTTGCTTTTCCACTGCTTCGGTGCGCAATTTCTCATCATCAACGAGTTGCTGGGTTTGATCCTTTTCGACCTGTAACTGGTCTCCCAGGTCTTTGTTATCGGATTCGATGTCTGAAATCTTCACCTTAAAGACTTCAATCTCCCCTTTCAGTCCTTTGATCTCCTCTCTCAGTCCTTCTATGTTTGCGTTGAGGTTGTCCTTCTCCTGATTCATTTCCTGGATCTGAGTCTGAAGTTTGTTTTGAGTTTCCTCCAAAAATTCCTTTTCTTCCTTCAGTGTGGCCTGACTGCTGGTCAAGTCTTCCACCTTCTTATGATAATCCTCCAACTCCTTGCGCAGAGAGTCTCGCTCAGTCACCAATGCCTTAACATTTCTCATCTTGACTTCCTGCTCTTCCAGCTGCTTCAGCAAGGAGTCTTTCTCCTGGGTCACGTCATTGAGTTGCTTGTCCTTCAAGCTAGCTTGCTCCTCGAAGGTCCGCGATGAAAGCTCAAGTTCAGCGGCCTTGCGTACAAGAACCGCCTCCAAAGCCTTGTGCTGAGCATCTCGTGACTCCATCTGCTTCCCTAGATTGTCGCGTGCGGTCTTGAAGCTGTCTCTTGCTTTTTCGGTGTCTTCTAGCATGCCCTTGTGCAGCTCCAGGTTACTGCGAAACTCGTCGAGCATCGTCCGCTGTTTATGAAGTTCGCGTGAGAGGAGCTCCTTGGCATTTCTCTCTTGGCTGAGTGACTTTTGCAACTCCTTGTTCTCGAGCGTCTTCAACGAGAACCTGTCGGACATGTCGCTGAGATCTTTACCCAGCTGGACTCGCATGCCCCGCAGGCTATCGGCCTCATTTTCCAACTCTTCGATCTTATCTAGCAGATCCTTCTCAGCCTTGCGTGACAACTGCACTTCCTGAGAACTTGATTGGCCAGGTGGGAATATTTGAATATTGACTTGTCTTTTCTGAGAACTCTTGGTAGTCTCAGAAGGTGGTCGTGTTCGTGGCCGTGCCTTTACTCGAGCAACAGTTGGCGGGGGTACGTGACGGACATGTTTGATCTGAGTCGACTTCCTACCCGGGTCGGTGACCGTCTCATCAGAAGCAACACTAGTGGCCTGCGTGTTGACAGAGAGTTCCGAGGATGCGGACTGAGAGTCGGTCTCGTGGTCATAACCGCTCTCTGGATCATAACTCTCGTAGCCGTCATAGTTGTTCCAACTATTGTCATGACCGTATGAAACTGGTGGATAAGTAGGCGCAGGCTGCATCTGGTCTGGCCTAGGAACACGATAGAATCGTGCAGCCAGGTGGTCTTGAGGTTTCCGGGAGATTTCGGACTTGAGAATGCCCCTGACAGGAAGAGCCGGTCTGTCACTAGGTCGACTTGAGCATGTCTCTGTCTCGGAGGTCATGCCAGAAGATTGCCCTGAGGGGTGATTTGTCTGTTCTAGATATGAAGGGAAGCCTCCCGGCATGGGGTTTTCGATCTCGACTCTTGGTCGACTGGAGGATGCCATGATGTGAGATTAAGTGTCGTTGATGATCTTCTGTATTCCTGCGTTGGTCGAAGGGAGTGATGAAGAAGCGTTGTATGTAATTTCCAATGTCTGAGTTTGAGTAGGTGATCGCAGGTTGTCGTGGCTGGTCATGGCGGAGGGTTATGATTCGGGGTCGATCAAGTGGAGAGAGCAGATCGGCCTTGGTTTTGTTGACAGAGATGCTGTTGGAAAGAAGGCTGAAAGAGATTGATCATTCGCGGGTTTAGATTGCATAGACAAGTGAAAGGTATCACAGCATTATCAAATATGACAGGTTCTAACGCAGCCATGGTTGCCCAGGGCGGATGGCAGCGCCAGCTGATGGGGCAATGCGTCCCGGGCAACCTGCTGCGCGTGACTCACCTGACAGGGCTCCCAATCGCCATGAAGAATGACTGAAATCCAGCGAAATAGAAATTCTCATGTGTCGGATGCGCAGTCTGCAACATCCCATTCGGTAGGAAGCGGCAGGCATGCCACGTTGGGCATCGAGACCCAATTTTGCCCGTCGCTTTCATTGGCCGCACTGCAAACCTGATTCGCCACTTTTTGCCAAATCATCGCCAAAACGTCTATTTGGTCCATTCCTATAGGCACAGGTGGAGTCGTGTTCCGGATTTGAGTTTTTTTTTGATACCTGATGACGATGTTGGACCTCTGCGCCCTTGACGTTCCCTGCTCCAAACGCTCAAGGCTGACGGATGAGGCCCCCAGATGTATACAAGTCCTGGCACCAACGAACAATCGACTTCAATCGTTGTGCGACTTGCTGCTAGTAGAATCATCCGATTCTCCCTAACCTGGGGATTGGGGTTCCCGTCGGGTTGATCTTCTCCTCAGAAGCATCACACGTCAATTGACTGGAGAATTCGCTGCCTCGATGCAAGGTACACACCATGCGATGGAAGCTACCCAACTTTGTCTCCGTGTTGCCAAGCAACGTAGCCTTTCTAGGCAACCGCTGAGCAGATCCCGCAGAGAATCAGATCTCAAATTGAATGAGACTGCAAATTCAGGTAGGCTTGGGACTGGACCAGGCTCTCTCCAGTGATCAACATGTTAGAAGAAGGGTTGAGCATGGCACGCAGAGCTGACTAAGAGCCGGATATACATGTTCAATATTATGGGGAAACAAGCAGTATAGTGTGCCATCTGCGACGCTTTGTGGCTCTAAGCAGTCGAAGTTGCTCCCGCCTGTGATCCACGAGACCCACCCCCTAGTGTCCAGCTTATAGTCGTAGACTCCACTCATAGCCGCCGGAGGCCCTGAGGTTCTTCGGGAATCGTTTGGACAGATTCAAGATTTTGTCTCTGGCTCAGCACGAGTATGGGACTTGGGGCTTTGCTCTAGATCATGGACTTGCCCAATACTCGTATTGAGCCCAATTACTAAAGCAGCGTCGAGTCAGCTTTGCTCCTCCATTTCTGTAACCAATCAACCCACAACAGACGGATCAATTCAGAAGCTCGACCTTTGAAAAGTACTGTATCCACCAGGTTTAGGCTACCCGCCGGTATACTTACCGCACCTGATTGCAAAGATTCAGTTACACGATGCTAGGATGATTCACGTCGCTGAACAGAATACTTCGCCAACCCGAAAGCACAGTCAGCTGACGAAAAAAGCAAACGCTGTACAGAAGACCAGCTCGGCTCAGTAATACGTTCAGATGTATCTAGACCCTAGATCCACCCTGGTCAGATCTGAGGTCTGTGGTTCCGCCCTCGGACCTTGTTCACCTTGTTCGACTCGGCCACACTATTCTTCATGGCAGCGGCAGGATCCCCCTGAGGAAATGACTCCAGATCTGACATGATGTGTTTTTATTCAGGCATATTATTTATGTTACAATGTCATAGGTGAGGGTAAGCCGCGGCTAGATTCCTTAGGGTTTCACAGTTTGCCTCAAAACTTGCGGATATTGGGCCCATAGCCTGTTTCCTGTCGATCTAGATATCCCCATATCCTCAAAACACGCAGAGGAATATGGAAAATGCAAATGCTTCCCCTGAATGTCTTTAATCTCCTATGTTGCGGTTCTTTCTTCGGTGCTGCTTTATCACTCGACCAACTTCCATGAATCTGTTCCTTCCGCCATCTGCTTCGCCCGGTCCCTCTCAGACTTCTCGTTGACTTGAACTTCCTGCCGTCATAGGTCTTTGCTGCCGCTCTTGGACAGAATCAGTCCAAGTCATCATTCTTGTCCCGTTCGCTTCAACCTTCTACTTCGTTCACTTGAGTTTGCTGCCGCTCTTGGACAGACCTCCTCCTACTCTCCCCACCTTGTCTCGTTCAGTTTCGACCTGCCAGAATGGACATCGCTGATGGCCACGAAGTCCAATCTGGTCGAGTGGTAGAGACCAATGCCACAGGGCCAGCTCATTAGGCAGGAAACAGAGACGCCACAACCCTGGTCTTGGGTGTTGGACCATCTATGCATCAGACAGTTCTTATCGGGACATTCAAGGAAGTAAGCTGTCGTCTCTAGACTCAACATGACCTTAGGCTAACTCTTGTGTCGGTAGCACCCGGGGCACACGCCAGCAGAATCGCCTGTTCACACTCGAGGAGGTCCGAGACGTCGAGCTGAAAATTCAGAGGGAAGCGTCGGCGAAGCAACGCCTGGAGACCAAACTGGAGAACGCTTCTCCGGCCTCGATACCAAAGTTGCAGCGAGCAATTGGCCACCACAACCACGTCATCGAGCAGTTGATCTACAAGCTCGACAATAAGGCCAATCACATGCAAATCGAGGAAGAGGCGTTGAGACGCAGGCCTGTTACGTTGCAGCTCACAGCGCAGCCGGAAACTGTCGAGATCGCTTGGCCACGCAGACTGGACAGCCTTTTCGCCCCAGTCACTCCAGCCGCCCAGCCACCTCAGTGGCTTAGCTTGAGGTCGGCGTGAACAGAGGATGCTTTTGCTGTCATTGGACTTTTGGAAATAAAATAAACAAATTGTTACCCAATATTGAACGTCTTGGGAACGTGAGACAACGGCACGTCTGTCTTGGATAAAGCAATGCCTACTTCCGCGATAAGCAATCCCAGATAATCATCAACGAAACGACAACCAACTGAACCGTCACTGTGCGACTACCCATTTTACTAGTCAGTGTAACGAGCATTCGGATACATTCGCATAACAGCTCAACACATTCATCAGCAAGTGTCTAGTGGCATACAGTCAAACAAATCGCTCAAGACATGACGGATCGTGGAAGCGCCCATTCGATGTCACTCTCGCAACATCGCTTGCATCCACTACAGCGTGGGTTTGCTGACGACGGCTGTCGTAAGGTGATACGTCCACAGAAACTACGATAATCACGCAAATGAAACAGCTCGACCACGTCCGTCCTGACAGCTCTACTTGGTCGCACGAAATCTGGATAGCATGTGAGAGGCGCCGGGCTTTCCACAGAGTAGATATCTTAAGGAGTGACTAAAACGTTTGTATCTATTGTGTACCATGAAATCTCAACATTGCTGTGAGTGCTCCACTCAGCTCCGGCTGACCATCTACCCAAAGGCCAGCCAGAAATACGCAGTGGAGCAGAGAATCTAAATATAAACATTATGCAATTATCAATAGAGTGCGTAGCATTTCGTCACAGCCCCGGCGATCCACCTTACATCAAAGCAGCGATGGCACCAGCAACGGCAAGGACACCAGCGACGCTGCTGCCAATGATAGAGGCTCCAGCAGTGACAACGGCGCTGGTAGCGCTGGTAGTGGTAGCCTGAGTCTTGGTGGCTGAGGTAGCAGTGGTTGCCTGAGAGGTGACAGGGTAGGTGGGAGGAGCGTATGTGCTGTTTCCGCTGTGTGCGCTAGTTCCAGCAGTTCCGACGGGGTAGACACTGGTCGAAAGGGTAGCCTTGCCAGTGGGGTAGGTAGAAGCTCCTCCGGCAGGGTAGGTAGAAGCTCCTCCAGCAGGGTAAGTAGAAGCTCCTCCGGCAGGGTAGGTAGAAGCTCCTCCGGCAGGGTAAGTAGAAGCTCCTCCAGCAGGGTAAGTAGAAGCTCCTCCGGCAGGGTAGGTAGAAGCTCCTCCGGCAGGGTAAGTAGAAGCTCCTCCGGCAGGGTAGGTTGAAGCTCCTCCGGCAGGGTACGTGGTGGTTGCGCCGTGAGTCTCAGTAACAGGGCACACAGTCACAGTGGTCTTGATCTCGCTGGTGACGGAACCAACGGGGCAGTCGGTCACGGTAGGAGCGCAGGAGGTGACGGTGTAGACACTGGTGATGTACTGAGTCGAGGTCGTGTAGCCAGCAGGGATACTGGTCGTGGCCGGATAAGTGGCAGTGGTCTCATCAGTGCAAGGGACGACAGTTGTGGTCGTGTGGCCGTAGGGGCAGTCGGTCACGGTAGGGGCGCAGCTGGAGATGGTGTACGTGAGAGTGGTGTAAGCAGTCGAAGTGCTTCCAACAGCAGTCGTAGCACTGGTTGCCGGGTAGCTGCCAGCGGAGGTAGCGCCGGAAGTGGTGGCAGCGTGGCTGGAGGTGGACGACACAGCATAGCTGCCAGTCTCGGACTCAACCGGGCAGTCCTCCTCAGAGCTGGTAGAGCTGGGCTTGGTGGCCGAGTACGAGAAGCTGGACGAGGTGGTGGTGATAACGGCAGACGACGAGGTCTTGCTCACGCTGTAGCTCTCAGTCTCCTCCGGGGGCTGTTCCTGCGCGTTAGTGATTTGGCACGCGGGATACGGTTTAGGAAACTCTTACGCAGTCATCCTCCGATGAGCTGGCAGAAGCCGAAGCAGACGCGGAGTAGGAGAAAGACGAAACAGTGGCAGATGGGACAGAGTAGGACTCGGTCTCAGGCTCCTGTGAATGTGTTAGTCATGTTGCCATTGGAAGCCTGTCTGAGGAAGGCTGAAGGACTCACGCAATCATCCTCAGCTGAGCTGGTCGAGGTGACGGCGTATGCGGAGCTGGTGGTACCGGCGGCCGGGTAGGAGGCTGATACAGCGGCGACCAGGATGGCTCCTGCGCCAGCGTACTTGATAAGGGCAACCATTTTGACTGTTTGGATCGAGTAGCGAATGACTGAAGTTGGACCGCCTAAGAATTATTGACCTTCCACGAGATAGCCGGACGTAAGGTGTGGGAGGGATCAGATTGCAACGCAGGTGGGCGGCAGCCAGCCGATATAATAAATAAGAGGGCCGGCCTGCGGAATCATTGAGCGATGGCTACAGTAGTCCGCAGACCAACGGGCTGGAACCGTGCAACCGTGGGTCGGGCCCCATGTCGGATAGGTTGTTCGCAGACTTGTTCTGCAGGGATAGGTATATTCTGGGCCAAGTAGTGCTGTCAATAATGGGACGGCGATACGGGCTTTTGGGCTTAGGCGGGTACACGTGCGTGAGCATCGCAGTCGCTAGCCAGGGGTTGCTGGACCGAAGCCCACGAATGAGGTCAGTCGAATCCACGCCTCGCGCCGGTTTGGGTAAAGATGCAGAAAAGTCGACCGGCCCATAGTTCGATCGTGTAATTTCAACCGCGAGGTGGAGATACTCGCCGAGCTGGCCGAGACCCAATTGGCGGAAAGCCCGCGTTCAGGGCTTGGCTAATGACCGACAAGCACAGTTGCCGGTTCCCCTCGCGCTGTGCTAAGGCAGAGGCAGGATTCCGTCGGGGTACTCGGGCCTACCGGACGGCGGGCGTAGTTCTGTCCAGACTGGCAGAGGATTCCTGAAAACTGGAACCTGGGAGTCGGACTCCTGAATACGACTCGAGAGCCACTCTGCCGGTTCGCTAGGTGGTAGCATACATCATCGTGTGCGGGGAATGGTTCCTGAGCGTGGCTGCAACCTGGCTGCCGTGTCGTCCTCAGCAATACCGTCCTTCTCAGCCCAGGCGCATACGCTGTTTGTCGTTACAAAGAGAAGCAATCATCAGCGGGCCCTGATGATATGCTCGGTGCTAAGGAGCAGCCGTACCGCATTGCATACAGTACTGCCGGTTACAGTTTGCCAAAGATAACGAAATTGGTTCCTCTGGTGCTCTACTATGGTACTGTGTACTGTCAATTCTAACTAAAGTCAATTTGCGGCTCCACACAGCGAACCCGGGAACGTGTTTCCACACCACAGTACGAGGCGATATCCACCAGAGGGACTGCTGACGCACGAAGAAGACGTGTGCTAACTCACATTGCGTAATGACTCGCACTGCCACACTTATTTACCCGAGGAGCAATGGCCAAAGGATTCATCTTCTGGATTTTTTTTTTGGAGCCAGGCAACCAAAGGAGCCTTCGTTGCTAGCCTACACAGTACTGTAGTGGCTGATCGCCTTTGAGAACAAGATACGTTGTGGCCCCCGGGTGCGGATGCCCTACTTTCTAATCGGCATGCGCGCCTCAAGTCGAGATATGTGCCTTGCAGCGTAATTCCCCCCAGCTGTAGCTATTTCCGGCAGGTCAAGACTAGCGTGGCTGGGTTGCCTGTCTTCTCCAGTACTGGTGTTCTCCAATTTCGCTGGGGTGGCATTGCTGGGAGCGCCCATGGTTCGTATAATTTGGGACCCATCATGCGAGGCCTCGACGATTTAATTATATTGAAAGCTTCATCTCGAGACGGACTCGTATTTCCTTCGAAATGGCAAGTCATGACCAGCAAGTCAAATTTGGCTTTTGCTTCGCACCCGCAGCGCACTTAGGACGGAGAGCACGGCGCGGGTTTTGATCGGCAATTGCTTCTCAATGGGGTTCACGATAGATACAACAATCAAGCAAGCAATACAAGAGAGGCGCTCAGCACCGACAGAGCGTGGCCAAGTTACCCGGCTTATCAAGCCACTGGTCCTTGTCGCAGCATCTGACACAACTGCAACGGTCGTTGCCGCGCCGTTCATCTGGCAGCGTTGAGGCTTCAGCGTGCTCGAGAATGTGGGTGCTTTGCCTACGCGGTGATGACGACGGGACGGCTCACGCCTCACCTTAATCAACTAGCTAGAGGGGCTGAGCCAGTATCTTTCCAAGCCCTACCGCGCCTCGAAAGAGCCGTCAAGTTTCGGCGTTTCCTAGACAAGGTAACTGTCCGGTAAGTGTCAGGTTTCCGGCGCGCACTCAAGACTCAGTAGCTGGCCCTGTATGCGTGTGTGTGTATGAAGTAGTGTACGGACAACAGGCTGCTGCAAGGTAGATGATGGCCCTGAAGATTGTGGAGCTCCAAGAGTGAGAATAGTATGTAGTGGATGCAGTGGACTTGTCAATATTCGCAGGGGGGGCCAAGAGACTGTGTGGTTTACAGTACAAGACAAAACGATCGTCCAGAATGAAGCTTTTCTTTCATCTGATCTCTTCCGCCCAGACAAAATTACCCGGCTGGCTGGACGGTCTTTGCGACCCCAGAAAATGGGCCCATGGGCTGGCCCAGAATTCTCGCAGTTGGGACCGCTTTGGCCAGGACCTGGCTCGCGGGCGTTGGGTGCGTGCTCGGTGTGCAAGCGAGCATTGGACCGTCCCAACCTCCTGGGCCGTGTTATGCAATCAGCACTCGGTTCGGAACAACGTGCTTCCCCGGGGAATACACGCCTCGGGAGCTCGTCGCTGTAGCAGCGCATCCAGCGGATGTGCTGTGCCGGGTCGCTGTCCATGTCGGATTTCGGCATGGCGCATGACGTCGGGCCCCTTTGGGAGAAGCACAGAATCCAAGATTTTGCTGGTAGAAAGCCAGTGAGGAGTGAGACTCATCTAACAGACCCGCCTTTTGGTTGCGAGGGCTTTTCTGCGGTCGCGCAGTCTCGATTTTTCCCTCTTCAGCTCCTGTGTCGCATCAGCATAGAAATATTCATAAGATCGCATTGTCCAGCAACTCGAGCCGCGTTGCTTTGCTGCTGGTGGGATTGCAGTGTGGAACCCGGCTCTGTGTCTCCTGTGGGCTGTTGACATCTCTCCCCGGCTTGGCACTCATCATCGTCCTCGATCCTCGCTTTCGATCCAATCTTGGCACCAGGAACGACGCAGGGATTCCGCAAGCGCATAGCAGCCACTGCGCAACACATCGCCGCGTGTCGCACTCGAGCTTAAGCCTCACCCGGGCCTATTCTGCCCGCGTCGCTTCGGGCCAGTTCACAACGTCGGCGTAGTCGCGAAGGATACTGACATCATCGTCTAACCGCCGCCAGCATGTCCACCGTCGATAGCTCTGCTCCACCAGGACCCGGCCAACCCGGCGAATCCAGTGTCGATGGGGCGAACACGAGCAGCAACCTCCAGCAAGTGCATGATAGCCAGCCGCCGCCACATGATTCGGCGCAGCCTCAACCCAATGGTGGTGCTGAGAAAGAAGCTGCCCCTCATCGGCACAGTACCCTGGATGTCAAGGGGAAATTCAACCATCAAAAAGACCGAATCAAGACCAAGGCCAAACCACCTGGAGGCTACGACTCCACCCCTATACCAGATGCACCGCCCGGTTACACGGTCAAGTTCGTATTTCACAGTGCAAGTAACCTGCCCGTTGCCGATATCAGCACTGGCGCTTCGGACCCCTTTGTCGAGGCTACATTGAGTACTGCGTTACCCAAACGACACAAAGAAGATCCTGATCTCGTCCACCGGACCCCAACCTTGAGGCGTACGATAACGCCTGAGTGGGAAGACGAATGGATCGTTGCCAACATTCCGTCATCAGGGTTCAAGCTCAAGTGTCGCCTCTACGATGAGGACTGGCCCGATCACAATGATCGGCTTGGCAATGTGACGTACATTGTTAATGGCATCGACGAGCACTGGGAGGGCGTTTCGCACAAGGAGTTTGAGGTGAAGAAGCGTGTGGGAAGTAAACGGGCATACCTCCTCAAGGCCGCTACTTCCGCATTTCACAAAGATGTGTCGATGACACCTCGGCTAGTCTTGACCGCAACTGTTCTGGGCTTGTCAGACTCTCAGCCGAATGCCCAGGTTCATACGGTGGGCCCGACCTCATACTACAGGCACTTTTCACCCGTGATAGGGCGGCTTGCAGGCGTTCAGGTGAACAAGAACGAGGATGATGACTCTAATGACCACCAGGGGGAAGCTGCCAATAGCAATGGCGATCAGGGAAACAACAAACGAACAACGAAGTATGACTTTCAGGCCATCGAAATGCAACTGCAAGGGCCCGTCCCAGAAAAGCTCTACCACCGATACGTGGAATTTAGGCCAGTCATTGGCCTCATGTTCAGTCGGAGTGGTATTCGTGGTCGTATTTTACACAAGGCCTTGACCCATCAACACAACCGCATCTACAACTTCGACAGCTCAACCGAGTATGGCCGATTCAAGCCATGCTCCGAGGAAGCGAGCTTGCAGTTCCTGAAGATGGCACACTTTGACCATGGAGGCCGCGTTTTCACTTATGTCATCACCCTGGACGGCCTTTTCCGCTTCACCGAGACTGGCAAAGAGTTTGGCATTGACTTGCTCAGCAAGCACACGATGCACTCCGACGTGGCGACGTTCATAGCATGCTCAGGCGAGTTCTTTATTCGCCGGCTGCAGAAACCTACCGCTTCCGAAGATCCTGAGCCAGATCAGCCAACTCATCCCAGCGAGCCGCTGCCAGGGGGTCCGCCTAATGATCAACCTCCGTCCAAGCCATCCTACTACCAGCTAGTAATTGATAATGACAGTGGGACTTACAGGCCCGACAAATCAGTCCTACCTCACCTTCAAAAATTCCTAGAGAAGAACTTTCCGGGACTAGGTGTTGTAACTCTCGCTTGCGATGATGAGGAAGACCAAAAGCTGAAGGAGAACCAGAGGAAGGTCAAGAAGGAGGAGGGCAGCAACATCCAGATGGTCCTCAACCGTAGCCCCAGCGCCAGCTCCTTCAGCTCCGACGATATCAGCGATTTGGACGAGATGGAACAAGCCGGAGAAACGGGCCGCAAGAGTAAGAGGGAGCGAATGTGGGATATGATAGAAAACGATCAACCTCTTGAGGCCCTTAAGGGCAAGGTTCGACCAAATCGTGATGAGAGCGGACCGAGCAAGGCAGCTCAGCCTTCTTAGGGCCGCCCATGCTTCTCTGTCTTGCTGCATATTTGCTTGCACGCGAGCTGGTTCTGTTTCGTATAAACCACCAGTGGTCACAAGATTTTGGTTCCTGGGGGATTCTATTCAGGGCTTCATTCAGGATGCAGGGAGGTTTCGTACAGTGTTTTTGAGATATCCTTTAGTCCATATCTGCCCTGCCTCAAACCGTGGCGTGCTCATTAATAATGCTAATCTTGAAGATTTGGTCTTGATGCTATGAACTTTCGAGAATGTGTGTGGTTCTGGATCACGAGTACGTATGTATTCTTGTTGATCTTCGTATTTGGTTCGTTATAGACTCCTACAATTCTCGAATACATGGACCATGAGGGGTGGGAAGACCACTTCACGATGCCTGGACTTTGGGAAACGATTATGAAAAGAGGTAGGGTGAGCAGTTGGATGTCTCACCTACGAGAGTGTTGGGCGGCCCCACCGGGTGCGAGGTTCCCCGCCATGAACCAACACGACAGTAGCATGCCAGTGATTTTTTTATCTATGTTCAACGGCCTGTTGATACACCATCCAGAACCATGATAGCTTGCTAGGTTCTATATTCTTGAACAAATTGCAATTCCAATCAGGAGCATGGCTGTCAAGACTCTGACTCGGGTCATCTTGGGCGCTCTTGTTGGGGCCGTCGCATCCTATATTGTCTTCCTTGCTGTACTCGCCTTCCCGCACTGTCAGAACCAGGTCATTTACCTGAATAGAGTTTCACTCACCTGGTTCCAAGACGTCAGCATACCGGAGCAGTGGGGCTTTCTTCATAATCAAGTTTCTTCTTTTTCACTCAATACTCAAGATGGAGAGACTCTGCAGGCTTGGCACATCCTGCCCCTAGGCTTGTATCAGAAACATGAGCATAGGCTTTCAGAAGAACAGCCGGGGCAACGTAAGGAAATAACGACCAGTATCTCATTCCAACTTCTACACGATGACCCGGAAGCGCTGCTGGTTCTGTACTTCCACGGCGCGGCCGGGACGCTGGGCTCAGGCTGGCGGCCTCCTAGCTATCGAGCTATGTCCGCTGCTGCACCAGACAATATTCATACAGTCGCTATAGACTACAGGGGCTTCGGTGCGAGTACCGGAACTCCTTCAGAACAAGGACTTCTGACCGATGCAGTCACGCTGACCGAATGGGCTCTAGAGGTTGCAGGCATACCGGCGTCGCGGATTGTCCTCTTCGGCCAGTCGTTGGGAACGGCTGTCGCCATATCTCTAGCGCACCATCTGGCAACAAGGCCAGATCCAGTCCTTTTTTCTGGAATGGTGCTGGTAGCTCCCATGGTCGACGTGAAAATGCTCACAGCCACCTACCGAATCGCAGGGGTGGTCCCTATCCTTGGGCCTGTTGCCCGATTCCCAAGGATTTTGGCATGGCTTAATACCTTCATTCGCGATAAATGGTCTAGCAAGGATAAGATGGTTGAGTTTGTGCATATATGTGAGCAATTGGAGGGGAACCATTCAAAGTACTACATCGCCATTCTTCACGCAGAAGACGATTATGATGTTCCGTGGTTTCACAGCGAACTATTGTTCTGGCAAGCTGTGAATGCGTCTCAATCACATGGAACAAGCCCAGAAGCTTTAGATGGGAAGACTCAGCTCACCAAGATCCCCTTGGGAGCTGCCGGTTGGGCTATGAACCAAAAGACGAGGAGAGGGGCCATCAAGAAACACATATTGAAGCATGGGTTCCACGATAAGATCATGTCATATCCCATCGTGAGTTTGGAAGTCCTGAACGCGTTCAGGCTGGCGTCCAACGGAGCATAGTAGTCCTGAGATGAGGCAATTACAATCACAGATCCAAAAGGACGAGTAGTCACCAGATTTGTGGCCAGTTGCTGAACCGCGTCAGCGTGGAGTGGTATGTAGCACATCTTCCAATGATATTTGGCTACAGATAATGAATGGGTTCATCAAAAAAATATTGGATGTTAATCACCAAAAGAAGATTACACTCAAGGATCATCTGGCTCACCCTCAATGATTGTCTGAAGGCTAGCGAAGTAAAATATTGCAAGGTCAATAAGCAGTTTTCTGTTGCTCCGCCAGCCATTGTTCAACAGAATTTCATAGCTTCTTGCTTTGATTGAATTAGAGTCGTCTATTTTTGCCACGTAAACGTTGCGGTCACACTGTTTTCACAAAAGGCACGGTGCTTGGTTGCAAATCCACGTGGCAACACACAAGCTCTTGCCGCAGCCACCGCAGAAGCATATCATTCTTTCACATTCGAAATCGAGTGCTACAGGCATATCCCATCTCTTTCAGAGGCTCCCCGCGTATCGCGATGTCTGATCACCTTGATGCACCTGACCCGAGTCGAATCTCGCGAGCTCACAGAGGCACAAAGCGAGAGACTGCCTACTTGGAGTCACAACAACCCCTGAGCAACCCTCCCTGGCCAACTCAGCACACAGGACCTCGAACGTCGGGCAAGAGCGGATCTGAGGGCTTACAAGACCCGTATGAGCAGTCCGCTCGTTCGCGTAGCAGTAAGCTCGGCACCGTGAACCACTCCCCGCAGAACCCAGTCGTTCCCTCTAGAGACCACAGTCCTACAGCTCCGCGAGAGCATCGTCACAGGAGGCATAGAAGACGCCATTCGCGTTCAGCAGCGCGGTACTCCACCTCACGCAGCCCCCTCCGCGGCCGCCTGCGTAACTCGTCAGTCCCTCGCGGCCCGCGCAGTCCCAAAGCTAGCAGCAGATCCACAAAGTCACCGTTCCACGCCGGATTGCAAGACATTCTGGAGGGGCTTTTCGGCCATGGGGCGCGTGGACCCACAGGCGATGAATTGCGGAAGCTAGCAGACGACTTCGGCGATCTCATAGTTGGAGAACTGGTGGATCGCTTGGTGGAGGAGCTCAAGGACGGACTGTTGGAGAAGTTGCTCATTGAGTACTTAGAAGAGCTGGTCACGGGGGCCGTGAGGAAGAAAATGACCAGAAATAGCAAGGGCAAGAGCAAGGACAAGGACGATGAAGGAGACTGGAAGAAGGGTCTGCTGAAGAGGGCCGCGCTTGTACTGGCCAAGAGGTTCACGCACTGATCTTGAAATTCCGTGCGCGATTATTTGACAGTCTTGAATTCATATGAATGAAGCGATACTTCCTGCGTGGTATTGAAATCTCACTGGTTATTCTAAGGTCTAGCCAGTATAATGTCATCTAACGTTGGTAGTATCTCAACCTCTACCCTATAATACCGTACGCCGAATACTCGAAATAAACAGAAGGCTAGTATGCCTATGTTATTTAGGGGGTTTTTTCCCCCGCGGATAGGACTGCAGTAACTAGTCAGCATTCTGAACCCTCATCTAATTCTCGAGCACGTTCCTAAAGTCCGAGGCGTTGGGATCGTTACCTAACATGAAACCGCCCGGTAGCACTCATAAAAGGCCACTTTCTCTCCATGAGTTTATCAGAAAAGAATTTACTGAGAGAGTGTACTGTAACCAAAATCAAGCTCCAGGTCGCGAATATGCATGACATGACTAAAGGTCTTCCAAAGACTCGGCACGTTTAAAGCGTAACGTCGAGGAGCATTGGGCGTTCAGGAATACACAAACGTGCAAAAAGCTCCCATATCTTCAGCGCTTTTCAGAAAAGAAAAGCTGCATTCCCGGACTTGTCGTTTCTGTTTCTCAAACACCTGACCGAGGCCAGGGGTACGTCTGTGTACCGTTCCAATGCCAGTAAGAAAGCGGGTCTAGTCCACTTGTTAACAGCATTGATGTCTAGTCCAATTGGCTCAGCAAGGTAACCTTGAAAACGGACCGACAAGACTGGACCAAGAATCGGCGATAGAACACCTTATTCGCTATTCAGCCGCCTGAGGTCTGCTTTGGTAACGTCTCTGATTGGCGGAAGCGACGACTACCAAGGAACCTGCGTCTAAGTCCTAGTTGATGTGGGCAGGTTTGTCACCTCAACCCCTTCATCCGGCAGGCCTGGAAGCCTTCCGGAGATGCGCAGCTGCATGGCCATGCATACCAGCTTCGCCGGGATGCTTTATCACAGCACAGAGCCCGTATTTATGGCAATCAAGGCCGATGATCCGACGACCCCGCCTGATGTACAATATTAATAGATCATCAGTTCAGCTTTCACATTATGAAAGTTCAAGTGCTTGCCAAACTTCGCTATGCCAGACCAGGAAATCTACCGCGACGAGGACGCCGATTCCAACCCTAATGTACCTCCGTATGGGATGGACGAGGATTTTCTATACCTTGCACCCACCGCCGCTGCGCCGCTTCCTGTCCAAGGCAGCCTGGTAAGTGTTGCAGACGACAACAACCAGGCTGGGCTGCGCAATATACATGGCTACATGGACCTACAAACCCTCATGCCTTTCGAGACTTTCGTGCCTATGCAGAGTGGGTTCATGTCTCACTTGATGCCGCCACCACCAATCCCTCCTGTGCCATCCCAAACACCTCCATTTGGAGATTCAGCCAACCAGTCGGCCGAGATTCAGCCAATTCCTGTTAACGCGGATAATGTGAGTCGCTATAGCTCGCGAAACCTACCTTTCCCGTCTCAAATACTCGAATCCCGGAATACGCGTCAGCCTTGTGTTAAGCAAGAAGCCCACGTCAACGAAACCCTGCCAAGCTGGTATGATCCGTACAAAGTAACTCCCTTCATCCCTGACGAGGTCATTGAGGTGGATCCGAAGTTGCCAAAGCGTGCTACAGGTGCATTCGCCGCTCAGTCATCGAAATATGGCGAGGTTGATCCCATATACTGGGTGCCGGAAGAGTTCACTCGTTCATCGACTGGGCTATCCGTTGTAGACTCGGATTCTATTCTTGGAGATTCGGGAAGGACGTATAATGGGTATCGCGAGGGCAAATACTTCCTGCCCAATGATGCGGTAAGCTGTGCCTATTGAGACCTTACAAAATACAGTGACCAACTTTCCTACAGGCCGAACAAGACCGATTGGACTTGCAACACGCCGGGCTGAAGGTATTGTTATCACACAAGCTTTACCTGGCGCCTATTCAATCACCCAGATACGTCTGCGATCTTGCGTGTGGCACGGGTCTATGGACATTCGAATTTGCTGAGGAACACCCTGAAGCAAAGGTCATTGGCATAGACCTGAGCAGTATCCAGCCAAGGAACGGACCCGAAAATGTGGAGTTTATCAAGGGTGACTGCGAAGACTCGTGGGAGTTTCCTTTCAAGTTCGACTACGTACACGCTCGAGCAGTGTTCACCTGCTTCAATGATCACAGGACGGTGATGCGACATGCGTTCGACAATCTTAAGCCAGGGGGCTGGGTCGAGTATGGAGATGGCAGTATCGAGGTTGGATGCCTAGATGGTAGTACCGAAGGTAAGAGGGCTTTCATACTCTGGATGAAGTTCGGCTTACAATGTACTTCCCAGGCACGGCCATTAAGAGATGGGGGGAGCTTATGCAGCAAGGGGGTTTGGCACTCGGTCGGGAATTACACGTTGCACAACACTATAAGCAGTGGCTTACTGAAGTGGGATGTAAGTCGTTATTGCTCATCATTTCCGCATCATTTCGTGACAAGAACTAACGTCAACATGACTGGCTAGTCGTGGACGTCGTCGAGAAGAAGCTTGCATGGGCATTCGGCCCGTGGCCGAAAGACCGCAGACAGAAGAAGGCCGGGGCATACTGCCAAGCTGACTTGTACGAGGGCATACGAGGCATCAGTTGGGTGTTTCTCAACGCCTTGGGCATGTCAGAGCTGGACATTGATAAGCTGGTGCTGGATGTGCGCGCTGATCTTGTCAATCCTGCTGTTCATTCTTTTCTCCCCATGTAAGTTGATCAATTCCAAGGCGCGGAGGAGAAGCTCGCTCACGATTACTTGTAGATGGGTGGTGTATGGCCGAAAGCCATTTGACCACGAGATCGAGCATCCGTGGCAAGAGTCTAGTGTTTCTTCCAGTGCGATGTAGTATGAGTTGTTGTTCAGTGTTGGCGCAAGCCTAGTTTGATGTGACTTCATAATTGAGATACCTCCGGCATCAATACAGTGAAATTGATCCATGGAAGACATGTCAGTCGCATACGGAAGCTTGTTTCCCTGCTATCATAATCATGCATGCCAACACCAGTACATTGGTCTCTAGCATCCAACTTGGCGGAACTTCGACTTGGCGAAATACACAGCTGGATTGAGCAAGTGCGACCAACACCAGTAAGCGTGAATGACATCACGCGTAATAATCTGGCAGAAGCAATCGAGGTTCTCCCCGCCAATTTGATAGACGTTCCCCGCGCGGAGCTCACGTCGTCGAACACCCGCAAGAGGAATCAAACACTGACAGTCAGTCACAACTTTCCCGGAAATACCAAATACAACGCGCCCCGAGGCCTATGGTGCTTGGCGATCCACCTTGACACTTAGTTCAGACACATTGTCAGAAATGGCCCAGTACGCAACTTACCCGAGCCTCCGCGGAAAGACCGTATTGATCACCGGTGGTGCTGAAGGCATCGGAGCAGCTGCAGTTGAGCTATTCTGCAAGCAGGGGTCCAAGGTTATCTTCTTGGACTACTCGGAGGCTTCAGCAGCAAGGCTCCTCGAAAGAGTCAAAGGGATCTCTGAAGCGGCCAACCCTACGTTCATGTATTGCGACCTAACAAACCTAGATGCACTGAAGGAATGTGCCGAGCAGGTTCTTGCTGATCACGGAAAAGTTGACGTACTTATCAATAACCTCGGTGCCGCTGGTCCAAAGTCCCGAGTTGCGAGTTCAGAGGTCACTCCCGAGTCCTTCGACTACGACATCAACGTCAACCTGCGCCACCAGTTTTTTTTTGACACAGTATGTGGTCCCGGCCATGCAGAAGCAGGGCTCGGGAAGCATCATAAACATGGGTTCAATGATCTGGCGCATTCCCGAGACAAGTGCGCCAATCTACGCAACCGCCAAGGCAGGCATCGTGGGAATGACCCGGGTTCACAGCAAGGAGTTTGGCAAGTATGGCATCCGTGTCAACAGTATCATGCCGGGAAGCATCGCAACTGAGCGACAGGTCCAAGAAGTCTTGACGGAAGAGTACGAGGCGAATACGATGGCGGCGCAGAGCCTCAAACGGCGCCTGCTCCCGGAGGAGGTCGCTAGACTGATGCTGTTTCTGGCGGCTGAGGATTCGAGTGCCATTACGGGTAGCAGCTACGTGATCGATGGTGGATGGGTCAGCGATAAATGATTGGGGCCTGTCTGTACGTTCCCTCGATAGGGAGACAAGAGTATTATACTCGGAACTTTACGTGAACACATTCATACAACACAGCCAGTCTGCCTTCAATAACGCAGTGCACGCCCATCCAGGTTTGCTAAGTTGAGGTCCAGTTGTCGCGAGAGTCGGGCCCCAGGCAAAATGCTTTCTTGAAGCTGACAGAGAGAGGCGATACTTGCTAATTTCTATGAACGGACGAAGTATTAGTCATTTCATTATAGGCTGTAGATCGCGGGAGATCTTCCACACCGTCAAGACCGCTGACAAGCCTGGTAGTTTAGCCCTTGTAACACACACCCTCTGTAGTTAAGTTAGTGGACTCAGTTTGCCAGTTGCAGCAGTGCTTGGGCACGGCCAGATCCTGGCCGGTGTCCCGAGTCTCTACGCCCCACGTGTCTGACCACCATCGGGTGGTCCCACCTCAGAACTTTAACAGTCAGACCCTGGATCGTGGTACTGGGAGCATCGAGAACCTCCTGCAATTCTTATCTTTCTTACTTCAAACGTTTACCCCCTTGATAGCCCCATGATGGTTTTGCAAGCTTAACATCCGCTCTTTCCACACATCTCCTTCGATACAATTCCTGCTGATTTCTGTCGCTCCTTGCAATCCTTACTTTACTCGCTGGGGATTCTCTTCCGCCAGACCCCTTTCGCGACACCGGAAACGCCGTAGAGGAACCAGTTCCGAGCCCAAACGTTTGCGGCAACCATGGCTCGACATCTTTCTGTGATCGTCATTTTGGCGATTGTAGGTTTCCTCAGTCTGTCGTTTATGATGTCGTTCGGGGGCCGGATGGACACAATCCCCCAGACGTTCACTGCACCAGACGTCTCAAAGACCAGCAAGGAGAGCGTGGCCAAGGTGGACCCCATGGCGCCCGTGGTGCCGGTCATGGAGGGGACCACGGGTACCACGGGATCCAAGCTGGCTGGGCTCGAGATCACGGGCGATCTCTTGACAGGCGATGTGATTGCACCGAAGCTCGAGAATGCGACTGCCAAGTACGTATCTATACATGTCCCCTCGCCCGACTGGTCGGGCCCGTGGCGTCCCCCGTGCCGGACTCTTCGAAACTCAAAATGTTCCTCTGATACTGACCGCTTTTCTTTCTCTTCAAACAGGGCTGAGCTCGGCCGTGCTTCGTGGAAGCTCTTTCACACGATGATGGCGCGGTTCCCCGAAAAACCGACCGAGGACGACTCGCTCGCGCTGAAGACGTACATCCAGCTCTTTGCGCGCCTGTACCCCTGCGGCGACTGCGCCCGGCACTTCCAGCAGATGCTGAAGCAGTACCCGCCCCAGGTCGGCTCGCGCAACTCGGCAGCGGGCTGGGCCTGCTTCGTGCACAACCAGGTCAACGAACGGCTGAAGAAGCCGATCTTCGACTGCGCCAAGATCGGCGATTTCTACGACTGCGGCTGCGGTGACGATGACAAGAAGAAGGCGGAGGACGCTGCGGGAGAGCTGAAGAAAGAAGGGTGAGTGCCCCTGGCGCCTGCAGGCCGCTCGAGGTCCAGTATGCACGTTTGCTAACGATTGCCAGGCTATCGTCATAGGTTGGCCCAATGATACCCCAAGAGCATGGCGCACGGCGTTTACAAGGATCGGTTGTCGTGGAGGTCCCATAACAATTCATCTGTTTTATGTACAACTAGCTTTGGTATACTAAGCATATTGGATTTCAAGCGCGTTCTTGCGTGTGTAAGATGTCTCAATTTCGACCTGCAGTGCAAGCAAGCGACCATTGCCATTGTACATGCCATGTAGTCGTTCCCAGTTAAAATCTGACGTTGCTAGGCATTTGCTCTGGTGTGGATGAGGAATTAGTTCGGTGATAAACGAAGCATTTTGTTTATCATCGCCTTATAGTATTGAATCACTGAGATGCCCGAGTCTGAAGGGCAACTCGACGAGCACGACGAAGACCGGTAGTCTTGGACTATCGATGCTTCGCTTGGCGGGCGGCTCTCGCCTACAACTTGGGCTTGAGTACATTAAAGCCATGGCTCACTCAACCATGGTATCAAAGCTCGAAGTTCTCATCTTTACTGCGTTGAAAGGGAAATGGTGTCCAAGGCTACGAAGGCCGTGATGAGGCTACCCATGCCACGTAAGTTACCTACCTAAGGTACCATAGCCTTGCGTAGAATGGGTGGGGCACGGGCCACTTAGCGAAACATGCACTGGGAGTGGGAAGCCAACGCGTGCTGAGAGCTGCCTGAGCTCCATCCATGATCCAGCCCTCGTCAGTTGGAGCTTCACCAATCCATCAGACCCGACAGATACCTCCGCCACCTTCCCCGTTTCACCCCGCCATCAGACGACGCCCATCACGAACGCTCCATTGCACAAACTCACATCCTTTGCGATAGAACCAAAACTCAGAGGCATACCCACCCACGGCAGACGATAGCCAAGATGGAGTTCGGCAACCGAGGCGTTCTGAACGAAGGTACGAGCAGCTGGCCCGAGGACGGCGCGAGCATGGCCCAGAGTATGCTGACGGCAGGTAACCACAGATGGAATCCACGTCGACATGGACAGATTAAAGAAGGGCGAGGTCAAGTGAGTTGGGAAGTGTGCTGTACTGATGGACCTTTGCTAACCGTCCGCTCGCAGTCTTGGTACCTCGATGTAAGCATCGACGCAGATCATGGCACAGCGCGCGCAGCTTGGTACTGACATAGACAACAGCATGGCAGTCACATTCAAGGACGGCGTTATCCTCGGTACGTATCGAACCCTCCAGCAGGCCATCGCCGACGTACCGGGGCCACCAAGCTGACCAAAGACCATCATCATTACAGGCGCCGACTCGAGAACCACCACGGGATCCTACATCGCAAACCGAGTGACAGACAAGCTCACACAAGTGCATGACACCATCTGGTGTTGCCGATCCGGCTCGGCAGCCGACACGCAAGCTGTCGCCGACATCGTACACTACCAGCTTGGCCTGTTCGCCATGCGCAACGGAAAGCCCCCGACGACCCAGACCGCCGCCGCCATCTTCCAAGAGATCTGCTACTCCAACAAGGATAGATTGAGGTATGGTGCCACTTGCTTCAATGGAAGAACGGCCGAGGCCACGGTCGCAGCCGGACCGTGGTGACGGGCTGTATAGTCCCAGCTACAAGCATGCTAACGCTTCTTATTCATACAGTGCCGGGCTGATCATCGCCGGCTGGGATGAGCGACACGGAGGCCAGGTCTACTCCATCCCTCTTGGCGGCTCGCTACACAAGCAAGCATACTCCATCGGCGGTTCCGGTTCGACATACATCTACGGTTACTGTGATGCTCACTGGAAAGAGGGTATGGAGGAGAAGGACGCGGTGAACTTTGTCAAGAGCGCTCTACAGGAAGCCATCAAATGGGACGGTAGCTCTGGCGGTGTTATCCGCATGGTGGTGCTGACCAAGAAGGGCGCCGACAGACATCTGTACTTGCCCGACGAGCAGTACAAGGTCAAACACTGAGGGGTGTTGATCGCCGGCCTGGTGGGATAGTTGTGCCGTCATCAAGCGGAGCATGTGTACAATACCTGCCGTCTAGATGGCTACCATGATGTAGTCCGGATGGCGAATGTTATGTGGCGTTGGGATTCATAGACCAAGATTAAGAGATCGGTGTTTGTCTATCGGTCCACCATACCTACGGCTGCGGCAGCCACTATCAACTCTGCAGGGTCAAGGTCATATCATGATCTTGGCATAAAACGTGCGACCCGGCGGTGAACGTATGTTGCAGCAAATCATGGCAGAGTGTCGGCATGTCACCCGGTCCGTCGTTGCGCACAAGTCTCAATAGGGACCGCATGTCCGGAAAGAGGCGAATCGGCTTACATCCCACATCCAAACGAATGCACGACCCGTGCCGTACTAAACCCTGGAGAACTTGAGGACTTGCTACTTTTGGTGAGCAGTGCCAAGCCAGGGCCCCCCATAGTCTAAACTACTGTGCGAGTGGTGAGCTCTCGCGATTATCGTGCTGTTCTGGCCGTATGCGAGACGATGGGGTTTGCCTTCAATACTTAGGTCTGGCTGGGACAAGTCACCTGATGGACCTTACGATTCTTGGGCCATCCTCATCACGAGGGCCGAAGAGGCTTTGTGGGGTTTCTGGGGGCAGCTGAGGTCTGGAGCGGACGAGTTTCGGGCCTATCGAACGGGGCCGGGAATAATGTCCCAAACGGTCTGCATACTGCAAAGACCGCAGCAGCAGGCTGGTGCACAGAGTTGAGACCTCGGCGGTGAAAGCGCGGTTTCATACAGCAAAATGCTCTGGTGCGCAGGCGATCGCTTCTCTTATTGTGTGTGTATAGCTGGATGCCATACTACTTTGGACGATGGAATAAAGCCGCTCCATAGACAAGCCCCGTGTCGGTGTCTTGAGTCGGTATTGGTAGACAGCTTGCTTCTCGGCAGTGAGAAGCACGAGCCAGCGGGTGCCACGACTCAGAGTCCAAGGCGCCCCTGGCCCCCGGCACCCCCGTCCAGGCCGTCTCCTTTGGCTTGGGGGCCCGAAGGCCTGGAAGTTGGGGCCAACTGGCAGCCAGGGCGTCTCGCGTGGGATGCCTGTCTGCCCAGCGATCTCCGGGCCTTCGGCTGGGTTCCTGTCCTGGACCAGCGCCGTTGTTGGGTGCGATCGTGGAGACAAAAAAAGTACCTAATAGGGCCCGTGTACTATCCAGTGCGCGGTGGGCGCCTTGCGAAAGAGACCCCCGTGCGTGCCCCGACCTGGAGAGTCCATGTGCGTGGGATGAGTGGATCTGAGGTTCCTTTTCCGGGCCAGTTGTCGTCGGACATGCCTTTTCTTTTGTTCCCTTTTCCACCGCGGACGTCCCGGACTAGGAATAGGGACGGACGTCGTCAACAAACAAGAGTCATGATGGTTGCCCAAAAAGCAACCGAGGGTGGCCGCGGTAAGGTTAGCGAGGTCATAGTTGGACCCTGGTTGAATCGCGAACACCCTCCATCAGGACGTCGAGCTAAAGTTAGCCTGGGGCGCCGCTCGATAATTACCCGCGACCACTGATTACTCTCTACGTACAATTGCAATACAGTATGCAAGTACAGAAAATGAGTAGATACATCTTATCTGCCATATCCCAAGAGATAGATACTGTAGAATTGAATGTCTGAGGAGTCAGAGAACGGGGATATCGCAATTAATATCTCGTACATATATTCAACGATGGGGAATTCGCACACCATAGCTGGCTCCGCGAACGGCCTTCTCCTTTCGTAGCCTGATCTTCACTGGGCTTGCCATGTACCAAGGTACTGTGTATCAAACCGCGACGGCACCCTGCGCCTGTGGTGCACGATAAGGGAACTGGAAAAATGGCTGAGCCAGCCGGTCATAAGCAACCACGCGGCGAACAAAGAGAAGTACATATCGGGAGGGTGCATGAGTTGCACTCTTCTCGAATATACCACCACGTCTGATGACGGAACGAGAGGCAAAGGTGTCGCCTTTCGAATCATTCTGGAACGTCCAGACCCTGAGGAAGTTGCTTCGACCCGTTACTATTTCGTATCTCGACCTCCATCGTGCCCCGCCGCCAATCACGTACAGCGCAACTCTGCCGGATCGACTACTTGCACAGCCTCAATCCGGCCCATCTCCTGGGATGAACCCCCTTATTCTCATGCGCCTGCATCTGTCCAGGCTAAGGTAGTCCCGCTGCCCACGCCAGTGAGAGCTGGGAAACACGTGCTGGGAGCGAGAGGTGTGGGCATCTCGTCCCGGAGAGCTGCGTGTCTGTCAGCCGGTTGGGCTTTGGTCCAAAAAAGGCTTCCTTGACCATCTTCTCTTCCTCGCTTTCACTCACCCCCCTATTACTGCCTCTCCCCAGGCTGTGCCCATCTGAGCGATAGGGCCTCTTCCTCTTGCTGCTTCTCACCGCCGAGACCTCACCCCCTTTCGGTGCATCGCATCGGTGCCTCCCCCCAAGAAGACCACACTTCTTGGTCTCTTCCCCGGACGCTGGTTGCGACCTCAAACCCGAGGCCCTCGCGCGTTGTTTTGTCTATTTTTAATCTCGCCCGGTACCTCCAGCACCTTTTTTATTGGGGCGTCCTTTATCGGCCAAGAAAGGGGACCCTTTATCGCCTGTTCCCGTCTCCTGACGCCTGCTGCAACGCACGCCTGTCCTGCGCCGCATACCGCTACCGCTGGTTGCTGGGGGTCTATGTCATACCCGCCCGCCCACACGATTGCCTGCCTGACGTATCCTGATTCAAACCTTCGCCTCCCGCCTGCCCGCCGCCACCAGGCAAATTCGGGGTCTCCATAACCCAAGACTTTTGACCAAACAACACCCCGAGCTCGTCCCCCCCTCCCCCCATCCAACTATCTGATTGAGCATTTCTGGCATCACACCTCCCACCAGCGACGATTTTCACGATACGCAGCCTGACGTTTACGAGCGACGCCCCCGACATTCATCCCACGCGCGGCACAGTTCTTGGTGGTCTTGACTGATACTCCAAGACTTGATTTATTGCACGCCTGATTAAGCCTTGCAGCGACTTCATCACTCCTGCAGCCGCCTTATCTTAAGAACAGTAAGCCAATTCCCCCCCTCCGTCCAAGGCATCTCCAAGGCGAGGCGCATCTCATGGGTGTGTCGCCATCGCGCGCTCGTTACATCCATCCCTCTCCTCTGCCAGCCCTGAGCCAGTAACCCGGAGGCAAGTGCAGTTGTCTTTTTGTTTTGTTGTGGTGTGAGCAGTGTTGTAGATCCAACATCCGATCCACATCCTGGAGAGCATCGCAAGCCCACTGGACATTGTCGCCTTTCGGGCCGCCATAACAACATTGCTTCCACAGCCGAGTCCCAGACTATCACAACATCGCCAGTCAAGTCACTGCGAGCTCTGTCTTGGGTAAACCCATCGCCTCGTCCTTTGTTTTTGTTGGTCGAGAGGACTCCTGGCCATCACCATACCAACCATCGGGCCTTGGGTTGCGACGATCTATGCTGCTGTGATAACAAGTGTCGCTGTTTTGAACTCATTCGCGTCCATCGTATTGCATTGGGCTGCGCTCTTGGGCGCCGTCTCCAGGCCCTTGCGGCACCATCACTTGTTTCCCTTATGCGTCATTCAGCCCACTGTTTGTTGAATCCACTCTCGATGAGGACAAATACACTAACGCAGATCAGTTGTTGTCTACAGGCTTCTGAATTCAGCTATTGCTGTCTACTTCCTGCACCTACAAATTACGACCTAATATAATACTGCGCGGCACCAGACGATGCTATGGCTGCCGTAATTGGAGACTACGCCGCGGATCACTCGAGATTCCACCATAACATGATAGCGCCCGGGCTACAGCACAACCACTCCCACCAGCGCGAACCCGCATACAGATCGACTTCGAGCTCGAGAAGTCGGCCAAGAGAATCTCCGGGGCCTGCGCAAACGCGCTCGCCGACTACCCCTCCCAAGTTTAGAGCACCTGCACCCAGCGCGACTCCGGCTAAGCGATCGTGGGAAACCAACGAGTCGGAAACGAAGACCACAGTGGAGCAGAAGCCAGTCTCAGCGAGCGGGGGTGCCTCACGGTTCCCGTCGCCACCCGACTCGTCTTCGCCGTCGGCAGCCCAAGCACAGAATGGGCAGACAGCCCACGCAACATCAATGACATCTCAGACACAGTCGCAAACTGTTGCGCCTGCAGCAAACAGCTCTGCGCCATCAGTAACCACCCAGCAGCTCACACCTGAGGCCGAGCCGGCGCCAAACTCAGCTGGCACTCCAGCGACGCCATACAATGCGTCATCTCCGAGCCAGGGACACACCATTGTGGTGCGGGATCTGGCGCACATCCAAAGTCTTGCCCGAGCCGATATGATGAACGGGGGTAATGGACCCGGCATCTTGAACGACCCGCCCCTACAAGCTATGAAGTACGAGATCAGCGGCATGCCCATAGGCGATATTATCGAGATGGTGGCTGCGCTGTTGACCAAGATAACAACTACCAACGATCTTCAGCACGACGCTCTTCACAGGAACGCCGCGCACCAGCAGACGGCGGCTAACCACAACAACGACGGCGTTACCATGAGCCCACTCAGTAGCTCGGTATTGGCGTTCCACGGCAAGAATGTACCCGCCATTACGATCCTAAGTTACCTGAGCCGTATCCACAAGTACTGCCCTACAACGTACGAGGTGTTTCTGAGCTTGCTGGTCTACTTTGATCGTATGACAGAGCGTGTCAACAACATGGTAATGCAGGCTGAGGAGACTAGGAGGCAATCTCTGTCCCACCAGCCAGCGTCTTCATCAACGGTTTCAAAGTCTGGCAGTACAGTGGACGCCGAGATGAAGGATGGAGACAGTGCCGACAGCGACGAAACCGACTCGGATTTGGCTGATGATGACGACATGTCGTCGGAACGTAAAGAGCCTCAGACAGCACCAACGTCATCTCCTGCAACATATTTTGTCGTCGATAGCTTCAACATTCACAGGTTGATCATCGCCGGTGTGACTTGTGCAAGCAAATTCTTCTCGGATGTGTTTTACACCAACTCGAGATACGCGAAGGTTCGTTTCTCTTCCACCCCTTTCCAAACAGCATGTTACTGACACATGACTCGACAGGTTGGCGGTTTGCCGTTAGCGGAGCTTAATCACCTTGAGCTTCAATTTCTTATCCTGAACGATTTCAGGCTCGCTGTCCCAGTGCAAGACCTGGAGGCATACGCGACCATGCTAGTGGAATTTTATGCTCGAGAGGTCGTCGCACAGCAGACACGGCCTGACTCTAATGCGGAGTAGACACTAGCCAGAGTTTCCAAGAAACGGGTTACTACAAGTTTTGGCGAAGTGTATGTCGTGCGCTCGAGTACCAAGCCAGAAAGTCTCGTGGTGGCAGAAATGTCGCTCCGGGCGCTTGGCCCTATCACACGACTTCGGAATGGTGCGTGCAGATACGTTGGAAGAACTGCCACGGACAGGCTCAGAGTTCAGAGAACAAGGCTAGGGGGTTGGGATTTAGACAGGAGACCTGATGTTTGGGCTAGACCACCAATGGCACTGCCTAGAACGCAGCATCACACATTTTGATACCCGGATAGATTTCCTGGGCTAGCGAAGGAATCGCGCGAGTCATTTTCGGGAACAATCGCCAGACCTTTAATGATTGTTCCCTCTACAGAAAGGGAACCGAGGCATGGGAGGATACAATTTAGATGCGCTCAGGGGTTGCGTACCAGCGTGGGTTCGGGCACGCTCAACACGAAACGGGCGTGTCTATGGGCTCGATATGCTCTAGTCCCGTCACGAAACGGCGTTCAAGAGGCATGACATTATTGACACAGCGGCGATTGGGTTACTGCTGAAGTTCGAAGCCAAGAGACTGTTCATACGTAGTACTTTTTTATAGTGACGTGGCTGGCCTTATAGAACCTTATCATCTTCTCTTCGCCTATGGACTTGCTTTCTGCAAAACATCACCGTGACTTTGGACATGATCCCTCAACTGCCTAGCCATCATCGCTCGCTTTGGCCTTCCCGAGATCAGTGATTCGCTTCCTCTGGACCTGAAGTAACTCGTGCTGTATCCTGTTTTCTTCCATCAACACCTTCTTTTCTTCCACCAAGGCCTTGTTCTTTTCTGCCAAGGCATCCCGCTGCGCTGCTACGTCCGCGAGCTGTCGTTGTAGGTCAGCCACCTCTGTTGACATGGTCTCCCTTGTTTGCTGGCGCTTGCCATCGGGAGAGAAACTGCTGCCCTGCGTGCTCGACCCAGCCTGACGTTTCCGGCCCCTGGCGGGTATCTCTACGGTAATGGCGGGAGACTCGCCGATGCCCTGGCCGTGGACTTTCCGCATGTGCCGCTGGAGGTTGTCCTTCCTGTTGCACGGGTTCCGTGGCCCTCGTTTGCACCCGGCCACCGGGCATGGGAACTTGGACCCGTTGTGGATGGACTCCCGGTGGCGCTGGAGCTCCCGCTCCGTCCCGAACTCGACGTCGCAGTCGGGCTCGGGGCAGCAGAAGGCCTTCGGCTGCTTTGAGGGCAGCGAGGTGGCGGTGGCAATGGAGGAATCGTCTAGGGCTACGGCTTGGTTTGACGAGGTTGAGGTCGAGGTCTGCTGCGTTGACCCTCCTCGCTCCTGGTATATCGGACCTATGGGCTGGCTTATCGAATCCAACACACCTGCGTTGATGGAGATGCCAGAAGTTGATGTCGGGTGCGTAGCTTCCACCAAACTTGGGAAGTCATCATAGGAGTTGACCAGCTCATTCAAGTCGAAGTTGAAACCAGTGTATGGATCAAAGTAGATCTCATTTCCGTGACCGGCAAGATCGATGGGTCCTTCGAGGTTGAAGCTTGGTAACGCCGACTGCGGAGAGTCATAGAACATCCAGCAGACACCCCAGAGCACCACCAGCGACGGTCTTATCGCCCATGGCATTGTCGCGCAGGTGATGTGCCTGGGCCTTCTGGACCGCGTTCCTTCGCCCAACAGGAACAAGAACGCCCTCAAGATGGCGGTCCATACGATGGAAAGCAGCGGTTTCTCCGCCAGCCATGCTAATCATTCGCCGATCATCTTCTCTACTGTTTCTGCAACTTTTTCGGCCTGGAGGCGATCTCGATTCCACGTGTCTGTACCAAAGCTCATCAGACTCACCAGTCTTCGACTAAATAGACCCTGTGACGGTCAATTGGCCAGTGACTTACCACCTGGGTCGGCAAATTCGTCCCGGAACCATGTATAGGTCTTGTGCAGAAGCTCAAGAGCTTTCCGTAACTTCAGAACTTCCTGTACCATCACTACAAGTCTTATAGCCGCCATCAAATCGTAGGCATCAGGTGTCATTGTTTACGAGTAAATCTTTTAAGATTGTGAGTGACTATGCACACATGTGAGGAAGCTAGGTATGTAGGCTGTTAATGAATCCTCCTATAAATGGATTGCATTTACATACAAACTCCTAGGTATGCTGGCGGTGCTGAGATTGCACTTGGTACATCTGATCCTTGCTATTCCAACTGCGGCAGCGTCCTCCGTTCTTGGCGGATCATAGAAGGAGAGCAGCTGATTATGAAGGGAAGCGTCGACGGTCTACGCCATCCAGTTATCGGGTTCCTTTGCTCTTTATGTCTGCTCGAATTATTGTATTGGCGTCTCGAGCTGTGTAGGGAGGCCAGAGGCACAGGAAGAGTGAGGGCTGAGGCGCTACCCAAATGACTGGCAGCTACAAGTTGAGGCCGAAGAGGCCAGCGCCCCTTACGTGGGTGACCAGGAGTGAGGCGGCAGTAACATTGGCACCCCTCCTATTTGGGCCAATCGCAGCGGAAGTGGCGCACTCTCAAACTGCGGTCGCCTCAAATTCCATCAAGTTTTGTACAGCTTTTGCCTGTATCATATTCACTGCCGCACAATCCAAGCACGGAAGAATATCTAGCGGCCTTGAGTAGAAGTCGCCAACTGGGTTCGTTTTTTCCTAGTTCCTTGATGTACTGTGGCTAATAGGAAAATGACTTCAATGACGCCGAGCTGTCATTTTCTGCCTATGAGATGGTACTGGCACCCATGTGCAGGCCTTGCAACGACCTGTGAATTTACCCCAGATTGCTGGTTTAGGGTTCAACTCAGTCGGGCCTCGATTTCCTCCTATTTCAAGTGCATTTTAATTACTCGGATCAAATGGATAACCCTTTCCGTACATTAACGATTCTTGGGGTCGCTTTGTATTGCGAGTACAGCGCGACTACTAGAAGTCAACTGTATACATATTTGTGGGTCCTGAGACGCTCATTTGGCCCGTGCAATGCGATCGGTCCACTTTTCTGACATTCAGGCAGCACAATAAACAAAGGAGCAGCAATGTCTTCAAGTCATTTCCAGGCATTATTGATCATCTTTGTTTTTCTGCCGTATTCATAAGAACGCTGAGTTGCCTCGTTTTAATAAAACCCTACGAGATTTGTGCTTGGCCCTCAACGATATTCCTAAGAAAACAGTGTTTTGCTATCCCTGTTTTCCGCATGCACTCATTCGACGCACTGGTTGCATTCAAGTACATGACCATATTGAGCTAGCTCATCGATGCGCAGAGATTTCAATTTCGAATAAGTCTCTATATTGGACCGCATAATGGACCGGTTTCTTCTTGATAATGCGGCTCTGTACCGGACTCTGGTGAAAGGGTTCAAGCCTACGCCTGTACCTCGATCAACCTCAACAAGTCCCGACATCATAGTGAGCGCTAGGGTCCGGCCTCTGATAGACGAAGATGTTGAGGCAGGATTCCCCAGCGCTGTCTTCCCACGCTCTCTTGGGACTGGAGTGGTAGACATTCACGACCTCTACAATCACCCCAGGGGACGACCGATCCTTAAGGTATACATAAGAATTTGGCACTTGAAAGCAATCATTTCCAAAGTCACTAATGCTCATAGTAAATTTTCGTAGTCTTCTAACTACCAGGTAGACAGACTGTTTGATTCCCAGACGACAACAGAGGAAATTTACGAAAATCTTGTTGTGGATCTACTCCCTTTCACGTGGAACGGTGGCATTGGAACTCTTTTCGCCTATGGTCAGACTGGGTCCGGCAAGACCTTCACAGTCAGCCGTATAGAGCAACTGGTTGCCGAGTCGCTGATGAAAGGAAACCTCGAGGGTGAAAGACGAATCTACATGACTATTATCGACCTTGGCGGCAATTCCGCCTATGATCTGCTCAACGAGCGTGAGCCGATATCCATACTTGAAGACTCTTTTGGAGTCACACAGTTGGCGGGTGCGGTCGAGCATATCGTGAAAGACGAGCATGATATGATGAGCCTTATTATGCGCGCAGCATCTTTTCGACGGACGGCACCTACATTCAAGAATGATGCTTCATCACGTTCCCACGCTATTTGTCGTATTCGCATCTACAACCCAGTGACGGACTCTGACGGATATCTATACCTCATTGATCTTGCGGGTTCCGAGGCTGCACGTGATGTGGCGGTACACGGCGCGGATCGCATGCGCGAGACGCGTGAGATCAATATAAGTCTGTCGGTGTTGAAAGACTGCATCCGCGGCAAGGTCCAGTCAGACAGAAGTGCGAAGTCGAGGCAAAAGAAGCCGCATATACCGTTCAGATCAAGCGCTCTTACAAGGGTCTTGAAGCACGTTTTTGACCCAAATAGTAGCCGATCCTGCAAGACGGTGGTCATAGCCTGTGTGAACCCAAGTCTTGCCGACACGGGGCCGAGCAAGAACACATTACGGTACGCAGAGTTGCTGCGTGTCCAAACTTCGGCAAGTAACAAGACGGGACCTGATCTGAAGGCTCCAATGCTTTGGACTAATGCACAGTTGAAGAGTTGGATCTCGAAGAATGTAAGTTGCCGATAACCCCTGGTTTTCTATATCATCCAAGTCCTAACTTCCATTCTCAAAACTTCAGTCAGGAACTCCTTCAATCTCACCAACCTTGTTGGCGCCTACCGAATCAGGCGCTCAGCTATTGCATTTGCCGTCTGCAGACTTCGAGAGCCGGTGTTTGAAGACTCCAGGGGTCAGCATCGCGCAAGCCGGAGCCTTTCGATCCAAGATATGGCAATTGCATGTGGACTCCCAGCATGGCGGCAGCAGCTTGACCAAGATTGTTGCCAAGTCGGGCGATTCGACAGAGGCTGAGACGACGCCCGGTAGCTTTGGATCCCTGAACAGATGGTCGAGCCGAGACTTGAACCCCAATGCTACTGGACTTCCATTCCAGGAACGCATTCGCCCCGGGATGGTTGTCAGCCTGAAACAACATCCAGAAAGTACTTCAATCGACAGTCAACCAGAAAACACCAAAATGGTGGTCATCCTTTGCCCATCCGAGGCTGCACCGAGCGATGTGAAAGACAGACCTGGGGATATGACGAATTCCAAAAGCAATAAGCAGGCTGATATGGAAGAAATTGGTGACCCTAGAGGGAAAAGATTTTTATGCGCGATGTTGATGCCGGGTCTTACAGCCGATGCATATGAGCTAAACATTTGGAGTCAAGCTGTCATTGATGTCAATATGATGGAAAAGGAGGTCATAATTGAGTACGATGCAGGAACTAGGTACTATTACGTCTGTCTATGAAAGAGCCAGTAATCCAATATATTAGCTTACTGCTGAGCTCGACTGTTGAGGTATAGAGCCCAGTCTAGTAAGGGATAGCATTGTTATATGATTTGAAGTCAGTCTCGAATATATTCTCTAATGAATGCCGCCCTTTTTCTCCACTCACCAGTCATGAAGCATTGCTGATTTGTGTATGGTGCCGTATGTGAGGTCAACCAACTTTCAGTAAAAGGGCACATCTTCACATCTCCACAGGGAACCAATACATCACGTTGAGTAGTTTCTAATACAACTTCGGTACACTCGTTCGTCCATTTTATCACTCTGGGTCCCTACTCGCTGAATAGAATCCTGCTCAAGTCCAGCATGCATGACTAGCCTTGTTGCCATCCGGGGAAGTTGGATGCCCGTAGTTCCTCGTCTGTCCAACTCCAGAGCTTTGAGGCCAGGTCATCGTCCCTGGTGAGCTTTCCCTCGCAACCGAGCAAACCGATTGGCTCGTAGTATTCACCACTCTTGACGTCAGGGCTGAAGCTACACCAGAGCTGTGTCTTTGCGCCCTCCGCGGGTGATATTCCGGTCAGATATACCACGGGCTTTATGACGAGATTGTAAAGAAGCCAATTGACGCCCTTCTCTCCTTCAAATACGTTCGTCTTTACGCCACCGGGATGTAGCGACACAGATGTGATCTGTGGGTACCGCTTCGAGAGTTCATGTGCGAACAGCGTCTTAGCGAGTGTCGACTGACCGTACAGCGCAAAGACACTGCGGCTGGCCATCGGGGTCTTCAACTCTCCAAAGAGGATCCCTTCTTTAGGCGACAACGCCTTGTGCAATCCAGAAGCCATGGACACAATCCTGACGTCAGCATCGGGAAGTGCTGCAGTGTGCAGTAGCTTTGGCATTAGCAGCCGTGTGAGCAGCGCATGTCCGAGGTAGTTTGTAGCGAACTGGGTCTCATAACCATCTGTAGATGTGGCGTGAGGTAACAATCCGACACCTCCGCTAAGATGGACCAAATCCAATCGTTCCGCCTCATGGTTCAGTTTAGCCGCAGCTTCGCGTACGGACTTGAACGACGAGAGGTCGAGATCGAGGATTTCGAGATCGGCAACTTCTGCCACCTTAGAGGTTGCTCGAATACGAATGATAGCGGCGTTCGCCTTCGCTCGGGAGCGCGCTGTGAGATAAAGTTTCTTCGGGTTGTGCTGAGCGAGTGCGATGGCCGTGGCCTCGCCAAGACCAGAAGTGCCTCCTACGACAAGACAAACCCGATTGCCAAGGTCTGGGATATCCACTGAGGGATTGAAGTTCGGTTGACCCCGGCGCGGAGAATAGGTTGCCATCTGGGAAGTTTTTGCGTCTTGACCTCGATCCATATATGCGCAGCTGTGTTTTTCGCACGATTCTGAAGGAATTTGAATGTGTTGGACTAAGTTTGAAGGCTTCAGAGGTCGTAATTCGCACGCGTCACTGCCAGGCGTTGCATCTGTTATTGCCTCTCCCTTGCATTTGACTCTGTATCCCTTACCGTGGGGGCTCCACCTATGGACTAATGTAGCAAACCGTTGATTGGACTGTCCTCATTGTGACACGCTTTGGAAGAAATTGACACAGATCGTTCATCCTTGAGCCTCATTTCTTTGACCATCTTCTCAGTCTCGCCGCCAGAATTCCGCTATCCGTAATCGAACATGATGCTTCTGATGTGTAACTGGGAGATGTCAGTGATTGAGCGAAAGCCGAGTATCGGATGTGGCACCACATGAGGCCTCTAAGCAAAATTTGCAACATGGTCGTAAACATACCCTGAAAGAATATGCCAAAATGGATCAGGGAGCTATAGGAGGTACACTAATCATCCATTTGACTTTGACTCTGACTCGAATGAATAGTGTACACTAATTTTCCCGATTCAATTCAGCACAATATCATTCAAGCTGTCACACCATGTGAGCGAGCCAAGCTATTGTGAGTTGTCTTAGACGAAGCATGAATAGTGGTACGAACCCAACAGAAGTTGAAACGGGACGGGTCAACCTGAGTCAAAGGACGTTTCAGGGGCTTGATATGGAAGCCCGGTGGGTTGACAGTAGTAGGAACAAGGTAAATATGCCATCAAGAACTACCTCGAGGGCGTAGTAATGCTTCTTAACACACACTTTCTGAAACCTAACTATGTGTTCTAGGGCATCGTCTCAATATAGCGTGGGTTTTGTATAACTACGTTATACAAAATTCAGAGTATGCGACTAGTGCTGAGATCTTTGAATAGGGCTGGTTTCATCACTGGTTTCAATCCAATCCTAAGGTCCTGTGAAGATATAGAGCTTATCTTATTCCTGAGTTGACTGCCTGCTAACGAAGCAGCCAAGAACACGACAGCATGGTTAACACAAGTATGGGAAACTCCAAAGCAGATCACTTTATCTCAAGGTAGTAGGATTAGGTACAGTCAAAGCAAAGGTGAGGTACGCGCTTTGGTTTATCCGGCCGATTATTGAAATCCAATGCCGGTACGGCCCGCAATTTGGGTAGTATTCCATCCACGTTCCCGCACTCCGTGTACTTTTGTAGCCCCGCATCCGACTCCAAACGATTGCATGAGGCAACCCGACGTGGCAAACCCATATGGACTCCTGTGACTTACCCGCCATTTCATGCATATGCAAGCAACTGGATAGGCAGACCGGTAGGCCTCGACTTACGGCAGACATCGAGCGGGCTACTGCCGTTTGAATGGGCGCACCTCCACATGAACGCCGCAGGTTCTTATCAGGGAGTGTGTGCTTGCCGCGCCGGAAGTCATGCATAAGCGACGACATCCGATCTCCCCGCGGGGGACGCCATCCTGAATCTGAGTACCAGGCTATCCGTGACAACTCAACACGACTGTTCTCACGGCGGTAGCTGCCATTAATACGAGCCTGCTTTACCTGCATGTCACACTCCCACATCATCTGAGAGCCTTGCCACATGCGCCAACATGCCAGTCATACATTGAGTACTATGATCGATCAAGCGGCAGGAAGTGCGTAGGCCAGACCATTTAAACCCACCAAGGTCCATCTGAACCCCGGTAAAGATGTTCAGTAGCCACGGCATCATTTCTTCCATAATTACCAGCCACCTAGTGAAAGGGTTGAGAATTCGCAGTTGAGTCGACAAACAGGATGGCGGTAGTTCAGACCAACCATCAGATTGCGCAAATCTTGCATACGGTTCTTGAAACACAGGGAAATTTGGCTCATTTTCGGGATGAAGTCAACGATCGCCTTAACATCGCCAGTCAGGTCAACGTAGCCAACCTCATTCCTTGCATATAACACAAGTCTGGCTAAAACCGAATAAGATTCAAAATATCATTACGAACGCACAGAATCACATTACAACCTTGTTTCAAAATACAATTCAGGCATTACAGAATCATGTGGATGAGAGACTCGAGACAATTCAGACCGATGCGGCAGCATCGGAGGTGCGCCTAAATGAAAAATTCGCGAGAATAGAAGAATCACAGGAGCGCTTGACAGACGGGATCGAACGTATCAGTGCGGAGATTGCGACATCCCAAGAACACCTAGATGGTGAAATCGAGAGGATTAGACAGGATATAGCTGGGTTGCAGGCCCATTTGAACGGAAGGCTAGATGGCATTCAAGCCAGAATTGGAGAATCACAGGACCATATAACTGGAGAGATTGCAAATATCCATGGGGATATAATAGCGGCCCAGGGGCATCTGGACGGAAGGCTAGATGGCATTCAAGCCAGAATTGGAGAATCACAGGACCATATAACTGGAGAGATTGCAAATATCCATGGGGATATAATAGCGGCCCAGGGGCATCTGGACGGCAGTATTAATGAAGTCCAGATCACAGTTGCCAACGCATCGCAAGAATCGCAGAATATTCTGAATAATATTCAAGGGCAGTCCGCCGCAACTGGGCAGATCGTGCTGGGCCTTCAGTTGGAGATACGAGCAGGGTGAGTGCCCTACTGGTCATTAAGATTCAAGCTAAAAGTCCAGTCATTTCAATAACGCTGCGCGTCTTGTCAACAAATTCACCAGTTGCTGCAATAACTCGATAGTTGGGTTTCATGATCTTAACAATCAACGAATCCACCACTTCCCAACCACATATTGCGATTTCAATGAACTTCAAGGTACAAATCCCTTGTTGGTAAGCATTTCTGAAACTGAACGCAGCAGGGACACGACTCGACGGTATTATGGACGCCTTAGGTCTCGACCGAAGTGAATCTACAGCAAGAAACAAGAGACGCTTGAAGGCCTTCCTAGGATTGAGAAAGTAGAGGGATGGCGGAGGGATGAAGATGGGATTATATGACGCAACAGAAAGCCTGCATTATACAACGAGCAATATGTGCTCTAAGATATCTCATGACTAGTATGCTACATAGGAGGTGCTTTGGCTGGGACACGGTGGCAAATTCAACAAGGGCGACGACAAACCATATATAAGCACTCAGATTCAGTACTAAGCAGTGTGTGAAGGGAGCAGTTTCTCCAGAGTTTGCAGCTGCCATGTCTAAAGGATACTACAGCTTGCATTCAACGTATGATGAGTGTTCATAGTTAGAAGGCGCAGACAATGATTCTCCAATTGGAATTTTGAATCTACACTAGCCAGCCTTGAGTATCCAGCCATGTTGGTCTCTGAGATGTCTATCAAGATGGACCAGCCTTCTAAAACTTTTGGTCCCTCCTCGCGCAAATTTGCAGCCCGATTCCACGCAGAAAAGTGTGACTGTATCTGCACTTGGATGCTTAGAGTTCAAGTGGCGACGGACATCTTTCTTGTACTGTAGGCGTTGATTGCAACCCTCGAGGGGACAGACAAAAGGCGGATTGTGTTGCCGTTGATGCGTACTATGATCCACTTTTAGCACGCTGACACTCCTACCAATCTTAATACACGGGGCGTCACTTACTTCAACTTGTGCCTTTTGTCGAACGTCTTGTGACACTTCTGACATGCAAACACGGGCCCTCGAATCGAGGGTGTTTCACTTGGCCCTGGGGTGACTGAGTATGGACGTCGTGGAGTGTCGTGCTGTATACCAGGAAAAGAGCGGATAGGGTAAGTTTCTGTTGATAACTGTTGCTGAGTTGTTGACTGTGTCTCTCCTTGCGGATCACTACCTTGCCCAGCAGGTGGTAAAGCATTGGACAACTGGTCCCAGTTGTAGTCTGGCAACGGCCCACCATGACCGGAATGGAGCCAAGCAGGGTTAACGGACCAACAGTCTTCAGGATCGTGTAGGTGATAGGGTTGAGGATCTTCTAGTCCGGTTGAACCTGCTAAATCTTCGCTAGAAATGAAGTGCCGATGCGCAGGACGAAGGTGTCTGTAAGCCCACTGGGAAGAATTGGGACCCTGCTAGGGGAGCAAGTCAACAATGTAATGGAAATGAATGAGTACAGTCAATTGGATGGTAAAGAGCGTGTGCGGTTACACCACCAGGGTTGACCGTGAAGAGGAAAGGAAAATTGTAGCCGGTTGAAAGTGAGAGCTGGACGACTATTATAGTTGATTACGCACCTTTCCATCCTAGGCGGCCTGTAGTTGATTGGTAGCCTTGGGTCATAGGCCTCAAAAAGCGGACGAAGCCCGATAAGGTTAGAAAAAGTCTCACTATTCATACGATTAATGCACAAGAAATCATAGGCCTCAAACTCTAAATCTGACGAATGGGACAGGCTAGTTGCGGCAAGGGTGGTCTGAACGTGAGTAACTGCTATAGTCTATAAGAACCCATCTACTACTGAAGTTAGGAAAATTTCGGTGACGCCAGAGCCATTCTATCGTCCCCGATATACTCTCTACATTCGTCACAATGTCATCCCTGTTTTGCTGCGGTTCTATTCAGCCGTTTCGGCCACAATATCTCATACACCAATCCAAGTTCACTACATTCCTGGACTGGTCTGCCTTTCCCAAGACAAGCAGTCTTCAACGAGAAGTGAACAACTTGGATGATATCAAGCCGGAATGTGTGATCCAGTTGGTCCGCCAGGTTAATTACGGCCCGCTGGAGAGTACTCGCTATTTCGTCAAGGTCGATAACCGAGAAGAACCTTTCATCGAGATCGTTGAGAAGGATCTCGTCAACGCCAATTTCGAGAAATTGAACTCGTGAGTCTGCAAAAGCCCCCGAAATGAGACGTATCAAGTAACATATCCGTCTCGCCCAGATACAAGAACTACAGATGCGACGAGCATAATAAATTCTTCGAAATCAACATTTACGAGAAGAATCCCATTAACAAACATCATTGGAGGGTGAACCTCGCACGCCCTGGCAGCTCTATTAATATTTGGTGAGCTCATCGCCATCAATATGCTGGAGATTGTCATGGATTCTGAGTATGATAGGGGCTGGTGGTAGTATCAATAGTTATCTTTATGAGATCTTAGCGCAACCTCCAAAGGTGGATTTCAAAGTACAGTGCACGTTGTTGACTTGATTTGCACGTAGTAGCTAGGACACCTTCGAGTCTTGATATATCGATGGGGCCCACGGCTTTGACGAATGCAACTTCAACATAGGGTCCTGCCAACACAAAGTTACGTCAGGGAAAGACGACATTCCGGTACAGGCTCCGGCTCCGGCTCGGACTCCGGCTTGTGCTAGATACTTGGGTGGGTGACGCCGTGGGAACTGTGTTGTCTACTATATCCTGAAAGCTTCCCACCGAACGGGGAATTTACGGATCGCTTTTGTCTGGTCAATCAAATTCAATGAGTTATTTCGTGTCAAAATGAGAACGTCTCGCAAACCACACAGTGCATCCCCAAGGGATGAGTGGTCGCTGCCCGAACAGGACCGGCCGGTATCCTACTATCTCTCTCGCTGCAAATATAAATAATTTTGAAATTTGTCATCATCAATCCAAAAGCAACCCATACAATAGGGCAGCCGAATTGGTCTAGTGGTAGGATACCTGCTTCGGGCACACCCATTCATGTGAAGTGAATAAGTTATGCAGGTGGTAAGTGACTCTCACAGTTCCATTTCTGCTCTCTGGCTTATTTCCGATGCTGTGTCAAGAGCTTCATGTCTTGAACAAGAGATGCTAATCACTGATTGTTTATAGGTCCCCGGTTCGATCCCGGGATTCGGCCCAATCCTTTTTGTTCCGTTCGCTTGTCCAAGGAGCCTCAGTCGTTCCGGTCCAAATTGATAGGAACCTGCTTCAAGATATATGAATTTACATATGTGGAACTCTCAAATATTCGCGGGCACGTTGACCAGTTGTGCAATAGAGTATAAGCCATCAAGCTTAGGCATCAATTAGGGGGAAACAGCATGAAACACGTGCCTGTTTGGCACAATTGAACTTGAACTGCTTAGCACTGGGCGAGGACTTGGTTCCAACATTAAATGCATCTACACATGTGCGAAGTTTTAGATTAAGGCATGCTCTTCAAAGTCTATGATTAGCACCAGGTCACGAAGGCACCTGTTAAAGTGTGGCCTTGATATGAGTTTTATCCGGGCTGTGCACGATACATTTCAAGGCATGGAGCAAATACCATATTCCTGACCTGCAAGGACGGTAATTTAACATATAATGGCCATAATAAATGCTCTACAAATTTGTCTTCAGTTTGACTGCGCGTTCATGTAGAAAGCGGCTCTGGTCCGAAGGGCATTCCATGGCGGCTGCTTGCGCCGCTTGTTCGGAACAAGCAGTTTCATTATTGCCTGCGCAATCTTTCAAAATAGCTATGCATCCCACAGGATCACCGACCGAACACTCGACAACTCCATTCGGGGCAAATAAGCCTATCGCTTTGTGGGCACCGCATCGCTTACAGAAATGCTCTTCGAGATGCTTTATTTCCAAGATTGTGAACCTGCACTCATCAAGAAGCAACCATATCGTGATTTCGTCGTGGATTAGCATCAACCGACGGATCTGGGTTTCCCTCAAATGGATCATGTAAGGCCCGAGGCGTTTAACTATCGGCTGATCGCGCTCCTGCTCAACCATGCCCAATTGCCTTGATTGATCTCTGTTCTAACTTACTGTAAGATAAACGAACATTGCGTAGATAATTGTGATCCAGCTCCCAAGATAAGCGCTATTCTGTGACAAGATATGTGTGATGAAAGTCGGCAGGCGCGATGATTGGCTGGGCTGTGCATGGCTCGGCCCGGCCAACCCCTCGGACCAACCGGAAAGAGATGAATAGAGTTCCCCCTGCATATATTGAACTGATAACGTTTTCTGCTACGCCGTATTGGCACATGTGCCCGGCGTCTCACCGGGCGGGCGTCAAAGGAAGAAACAAGCCACAAGCTGACATTCGTGCGCACTCCTTTTCCCAGAGCCCAGTCTTTCTTCTCTGTTACACCACCACACGTATCGCACAGCACAAAACTTTGGTCATCATGTCGTCGTCGTCCTCAAGAGCACAAGATCCTCAGGATAGCGTCGATGCCTCGAATCAAACGCACACAACACCGCCTCGCGCAATTTTGACACCGAAACCGAATTTACACTTGACGTCACCTCGAAGAAACCCAGAAAGCCCTGGGGACCCTGATACGATACCAAAGTTCACTTTCTCTGCAGGGAATGAGCCGTCGTTCGGTGCTCGCGTGACACCTCCTGCACCACAATTTGCTGGTTTCGGCGGAGCGGGCCGTGATCAGGGTGACCATGTATTCACATTTCGCTCTCTTTACAACGCTACACCCTCTCCATCACCTCAACCATCGCCTCAGGCAACACCTACACGAATGCCAAGGCTCTCCCGAACCGAGTTCGACTTCACAAGACTGTCGATAAAGGAAACCTCGCCTCGGCCTTCGAATAGTTTGCAGCTTCAGGTTGCTGCAACTGGGCAACTATCAAGTTTTCAAGCTGTCACCGATCAGAAGAGCCAGCCAACTCCCTACAGCGTTCTGGATGAGGAGCCTCCAGCGCATCCGCTGTTTACCTCAGTGTTTCAGTCTGCTTTGAAGGACGGTATTGCCGTTTCAAAGGACGCGATGACAATCATCAAGCATACAAATCGTTTTTCGGATGACAGTGACCTTTCGAGGCTGCTTCATGACGCTGAAGACCTCAGCAACTTTGCTTGCTCTGGCACTAAGACAATTGCTGTTCTAGGAGACTCCGGCCAAGGTAGAGTTGTGCTCGCAAACTCCAAGAACCAAAGCTGATTGTTTTTAGGCAAGAGTAGTCTCATTAACTCTCTGCTTGATTTCCCAGATATTGCCAAAACAGTATGTGCGTTCATCGCGTTCTGGTCTGAGCATAATCATTGACTATCGTCTTCCAGGGTGATATCGGTTCCGCTTGTACGTCAGTTGTTACTGAATACAAACAAAAACGGAAAGAGCACGTTGCGCCCATCACGATTGAAGTAGAGTACCTTTCCGAGATAGAAATTGAAGAGATGGTGAAGGAACTTTTATGGAGCTACCGACAGCTCTTTTTGCCTGGCGTTGATTCCGATATCACGTCCGACGCCGATCACGCTCGCTATACTCGAGAATCGGAGCAGGCATGGTGTGCATTGGAAGCCGCCTTCGGCCACCAGCCGGGGTTCCAGAAGTCGATGTTACAAGATATGTCAGAAGGGGCCCTAGGTATGATCGAGGAGCGTTTGATAGGATGGACTCGCACTCTCAACTGGCCAACTACTGACAAAAAGGGATTTTGGACATCGACTGCTTTGACAGCTGATGAATGCTGGGAGAAGACGAACATCTTCATGCAAGATCGTTACTGGCCATTCACTAAAATTATTCGGTGGGTGGCTAGTCCCTGAGACGCTGTAGCAACGCTGCTAACTGACGAAACAGCATCTATCTGAGTGCTAGCGTCCTTAAGACTGGACTGGTTCTGGCAGACTTGCCTGGTATGACCATATTGCCCTACATTTTACCATTTGAGCAGCGCTAAACCATCGTGAAGGATTACAAGACACGAACTTGGCTAGGGTTCGGGCCACGCAGGAATATTTAATGAAATGCAGCAATATACTTCTTGTTACTAACATTGCTCGCGCAATAACAGACCAGTCTTTGAAGTCATCGCTGTATGCGGTCTTGACCAGGCATATTCCCCTCGCGTGGGAGGAATCAGGGGGTAAGGGCCTGAATATCGCTGTTGTCTGCACGAAGTCTGAGGTAATTGAAGCCCACTCCTTCGGGTTCCGTACACTGAATATTTCCAGGAAATAAACCTCAAGGCTGCGAGGACAGAGTTCTGTGGCCCCAACAAGGTTATCTCCAACGCCATTATGGATTCGCTTGACAAGAACCTGGAAGAGGCGAAAGAGACGAGTGACTACCACCGCAAGAAAGATATCAAGCGGAAGTATGAGTGCCATTCCAGAAGCCTGCACTTTCTTTTTGCGTGATCAAATGCCTTAAACTTACTGGATTATGCAGGCAACAGATCTTGCTCATGGATGCGAGGAACAAGCACGTCAAAGAAGGTCTGCAAAAAGCCTATGCTTCGAAAGTACCTGGTGGAAAACTCGACGTCTTCTGTGTCTCCAATGTCATGTACGAGAAGTATTCCAGGAAAGGAAACACAGAGCTTGTTCGGGCCAGCTGTATCCCGGAGGTCCGCCGACTGTGCTATAGCATCACTTCAGACGCCCAATTTGCGGAAGGGAATCATTTCCTGCGGTCGGAGGTGTCCAATTTGCTCACTTCTTTAGATCTTTGGGCAAAAAGCGCTTCAACTTCGAAGCAAGAACGTGACGACGGTCTTGATGATGTCAGATACCGTATATTTGACGACGTTGTGAAAGAAGTCTGGCTTAAGAAGTCCCCGCTGCTATCGTCTACCAATAGCTAACGCGTGCGAAGGTTTTAGCAAGCGCTTCGCAAGTTCGCATCAAGTTCGACGAGTGTTTCAGAGAACAGGTACTTGAATTTTTGGGTAAGTCTTTCTCGCGTCGCGAATATGCGAATAATGAGAAACTGAAGGTATCGCAGAGAAGAGACATCTGGACTGGGAGAAAGCAGCCATCGTGGAAGGAAACCGCTGGAAACAGGTGAGCCAAATTTTCGGCTACAATTGATTTTCTAACTAACAACGTTCACCCTTTAGTGGCACTGGAGCAAGTCTGCCCCTCTAGATGGTCGCCCTTCATATGCTGACAACGACTCCGACATAGCGCAATACTACGCTTTCTGCCTCAACAATGGTCATCACGTGACCTCGATGCGCGAGAGAGAAGACTGGAACGCCAAGATACTGTGGAAGATGCGAATGGAACTAGAATATCAATGGGACCTGGTGGAAGATGAATTACCCCAATTGTTCACTAGCGTGATGGATACAGTGAGGATCGAACTTGTTTACCTAAAAGATCAGATCCAAAGTAAGTGCAATGAAACAAGATATGCGATACCATCATCTAATATGTCACAGATTCATCCTCGACGAAGATTTGCAGCATACTTCTCGAGGGGGTTGATGCCAGAATGAGGAGCATCGAGTACAGCATTGAGCTTGTTAAAGAGACCTTGACAACAGAGATAAGGTACTATGCAAACCCCTACTATAACTCCACTTGTCTTTAGTTATCGATTATCATATATGAAGGCTCATCCGAAACAATGCGTCAGAGTCGAACTACAACTCATATATCCTGAAAGAGATGATTCCGGTATATCGGTCTGCTTCCAGCCAATGTGGTAAGTGTCTACACGCTCGAATTGAGCAGTCCCCACGACGCCGGCATCTGTGCCACCGCTATTCATCTAACATGCACAAATCAAATAGGTATTGGTAGGGATGGCCGGCAAAAAGAGGTTGTCCACGGAAGACTCGAAGATGGTACGATCTTTCCAAACATATCGGTCATCATAGCAGATAAGATAAAATGTGCGATCAAAAGAACAAAGAAGGATCTTACTACAGTTCTAAAGCAGCAGATGACTCTCATCAGGAACGACATCGATCTGGCTATTACGGCGCAGCAAAATGATGGCAGTCGTCTGTCCAGGCAGGGGCCCGCCTTGGAGATTGAGCGGTTGAAGGAACGGCACTTTGCGCTACTTGAGTCTTTGTCATCTCTTACATAGGATATATATGACTTCAAATTCTTAGTCGCACAAAATTAACACAATCCTGTGACTATAGTGAACCTGCGCCCCGGTAAAGGCACTTTTTATCTTGACTTATGATCATGTTCCTAATTGCTCCTGGTAGCGCAGGATTGATTTGTGGAGGCAGAGCAGGGGCAAATGAGACCAAGGTAAATTACCAACACACAATGCTAAGCCTCAAACTACATGGCATGTGTCATTATTACGCTGAACAACCCGAATAGTCCCTCGATCTTAAAGAATCAAAAATTTCAGGTCCACAATTTTGAACTCCACCCAAGAAAATACATATCAGTCTTTTCATATGGCCGATAAGGTGGCTACGGTGGCAGTTAGGAAATAATTTTGGACTCCATGCTGACTCAGACCCAACGAATCCTACAGCGCCATATGATCTCAAGGAACACACATGACAAAGCGCAAGTATTTCAAGTGAGAATTGAGCTGTAGTGTTCATATCTCCGATAGACAAGACTTCTTTATCGAAATTCGACGTGCAACAACTGTTTGTCCTTACAACGTCCTATTGGGACGTGCAAGCTTTCCTTGCTCATTCTACAAGGGTCAATGATTGACAACTGAGAAAGAATAATACCGATACTTGGAGGACACGTGCTTTGGGTTTGAAACCGAAATACTGTGCACCGATCTTCTGAAGGAAAGTCTTTTGAGGAGGCTCGGATAGTTACGTTGGTCTAGACTGCCACTATTTGCTCTGCCCTGACGTGGCCGCATTAGCGTGTGCCGTATGCGGCGAGCCGCGCCGAAGTCACGAGGCTGGTGCCGTCAGCACAACACAAATCCTCTCAGCCTTCTGATGACTGCACCGCAAAACGAGTGGCTCAGATTCTACGGTAAGCTGACAGATGAATCGAGGCTCAGGGGTGCCTTTCTACCAAAGAGGCAAACGTGACACAGCTGGTTCACCGGCGTTACCCGGTTGTCTATACGGCCATCTAAGTTGCGAGGTAGATGCAAACGGTGAGACAACCCCCAAATCAGCTAACTCACGTGGCTAGTCCTACAAGCCTACGCTTTTATTGTTCCGCGCAACGTATGCCGGACTCGTCTCTTTGTTGACGGCGAACGCGAATTGCCCGTCGACCCCACGCCGCAGGCTTAGCCCATCATGTGGAAAGCATCGCCTGCATACGCCTTCTGCATCTCGATTCTCCTTACACCGTGCTGAGTAAATTGGCTAGGTTTCCACATCTGCTATGCCTCCATGTGACTGATCACGTACTATTATCAGCTGACTCTGTAACTCCATTCTCATTGCCAAGTTATATATAAGTCAAAGCCAGTTCAGTTCAGTACCGTGATTTTCATTCATTATCCTCAAAGCACGAAATCACAATACTATTACCAGATTCAACCCAGGTCAACTACAATGCATTACATTTTCATACACAACAAGTCCGGCAAGGCACAGGTCAGTTTATTCACCATGATAAGTATTTAATTCATTCGCTCACAAACAGCAATAGGAGTTCCAAGTCCATGGCTTCAACGGCGACAAGAACATCACTGTAGCTCCGCGCACAAAAGCTAAGATTGAGGCTCCTGACGGAAAATCCGGTGCCATCATTGCCGTACACGAGGGTCAGATCGGCGAGCAGGCCGAGATCACCAAGAATGGCTGGGGCGGCAACGACACTGTCGACATCAGCAACATTTGCGGCGCTGGCGGCAACATGACCGTCCAGCAGGTTGGCGACGCGCCCAACAAGTTCAAGGGTGACCAAATATTCATGCAGGAGTGTAACACTGCTTGGCACAAAGCCAGCCAAGACGTGAAGAACGCCATCAAGAGCCACGTTTTCTTGGACAGTAAGGGCAACGTCAAGCGCATTGGAGCACCCAAGGAGAACCAGGCTCTCGAGAAGTTTGTCCGCACCTTCGCCCAGGGTAAGACCTACATCGGCGTTGGTGCTTGGGGAAACAGCAAGGGTGATCCAGGTGACAACGCCCAGAGCTCCGCTGGCAAGGGGAACAAGGATATCCTGGTCACGTACAGTGACGGTGATGCATCCCCGGAGGTGCCCAAGGCCAACGTCCGCATGGCTGCTGTTGTTAATGAAGTCAAGGAGGTTGCCGAGCCCGCTGGTGATATCTCGGTTGCCTCTGCAGAGCCTTCTGGTGATATCTCGGTAGCCTCCGCTGAGCCTGCCGGTGAGTTTTCAGTTGCCGCCGCATCTAACGTGCAGGCACTCAAGCCAGGTATCGTCCTCTACAACAAGGGTAACAAAGAGGAGACCTACTACTTCTACGACAACTACTGGAACGGAAACGGGACTGCGGGAGCCAATTTCGACCACCCGTTGAAGAACGTCAAACTCGCCGCCGGCAAGTCCACCCACGTGCCGCTCGACCTCAAGTTCAAGGGTCGGGTGCAGAAGGGCACCCAGCTTCCCGCCACGTGGGCCGAGTTCCAGGTCCGCGCTGACAACGACGGCAAGGCGCACGGAGACATCAGCCTGCAGCAGGGTTGCGACTGTGCGGCCGAGATCGCCTCTACTGACGGGACCAACGTCCGCAACGGTTTCTCCAAAGACATCCTCAAGGACGCGCCCGCTGCTGCTATTCGCAAGAAGCCCAACGGCGAGAAGGCCCTTGATACCACCGTGGGCAACTGGAACGGACCGGCCAACCAGGCTACGATTGACTACGAATACAAGGTCCTTGGCCATGGAAAGGCTTACATCACTGGAGGCACTGGTGTCCCTGACATTGCGTCCAAGAACAACTGCTTGGCTGTCACTTTCTACTAAGTACGGCTGGCTTAACTTTGTTGCATCCAGCCTTGTAGGGAAGTGAAGGACCAGATTGCTCAGGCATAGTGTTTGGAAGTAGATTCATAGACCTGTCCGTGTATTGCGGTTGATTAATTAGTACCCCTTTTCCTCAATGTTCATGCTGCGTTTGTAATACCGTCAATCTCCATTGTAGCCTTGGTACCATACTTAAGCATAGTGATGATAGTAAAGCTGCCGTTGGATACTTTGAAGTGGTATTTCACACCGACGAGCTTTCCAAGGCATTCAAGATGCAACACGTTTCCTCAACCATACCGCTTTCGATTTCCATCCTCTCTCAATCTAGCTTGAAACTTTCTCGGATGGCAGAGCCAAATCGCTCAATTGCCACGGCCATCTGCTCCTCCGATGCGGATGCAAAGGTGGTCCTGAAGAAGAGTGAAGGCAATGGCTTGTCATGTTCAGCGCGGAACCATGAACCTCGGCACGCCAGAACACCCTTGTCAATACACAAATCGAAGATCTCCTCCTCAATATCCATTAAGCTCTTACTTCCCACCTCGGGGTGGCGAGACTCATCGACCTTAAGCCAGAGCTAGTATGGGGTCAGCCACTGATTCAAATCAAAGTACGAGAAGGTGCTTCAACTCACAAACATTCCTGCCGCAGGCGGAGTCCAGCTCACGACCTCCGCGGGCAAGAACTTTTCGCAAGCATGCAAGATTGCATCCCGCCGTTTGGTGTACTGTAGTCGCAAATCCATCATCCACTGTAGATAGCCCTCGTGTCCCCATTCTTCATCCAGGAGCTTGTACATGGCAAGCTGGCTGAATCCGGACGGGCCCTGACTGCAGCACTCAGCATGTCTGATGTATCTCTCAATCACTTGCTCGCTGGCTGTGACCCAGCCCATGCGTGAACCAGGTACCACAACTTTGCTAAACGAATCATGGCGCATGACTCGCCCATCCACATCTATACTCAGTAGACTTGGAATCAGCCCGTTAAGGAATTCCTCCACATTGGCTGGTGGCGGCACGTCTGGACTGTCCTGACCGGCATAGGGTTGCATTTGTAGGAAATAGTATGGCTCATCCTCTAGGATGAACACGTCATGCTTCCGGCAAACGTCATATATGTCCTTTCTCCGTCGCTCCCCTTGCGTAGCACCTGTCGGGTTCTGGCCAGAAGGCACGGTATATAACACGGTGGGTTTCTTGGCGCCACGTTCACTTTCATCCCATGTTCGGAGAATGTCATCCATACTCTCCGGCAATAACCCTTGCTCGTCCATCTTGATCCCAAAGACCTTGATGCCTAGAGGTTCGGCGGTCTCGAGCGCTGTGCTGAAACTGTACTCCTCGGTTAGGATGCTGTCGCCTCGAGCACGGTCGCAAAACATCCTATAGGCAGCTTCCAGACTTCCTGTACTGCCTATCGTCAAGGCACAACGCCAATCCGCATAAGGTGGTCGATGACAGAGTTCTGTGTGTTCAGTGACCCAGCGAAGCACCTGTGCAGAACCGATTGACTGTCCATAGTTCAGACCTATACTCAGATCAAAGACGCTGTCCTTTTCAACAACGTCACGCTTGCCAATGGTGGTGATCTTTCCTTCTCTGTGTGTTGCTTCTTCCGAAAAGTGCGGTGGGACAGGGATGCGTAAGCTCATGGAGTCGAACGGGAAGTGGTCTGCGGATGGCAACCCGCCTCCAAGCGAGACCAACCCAGGCTTCTTCAGATGTTTGGCCGCTTGCTTCAAAACGCAGGGCTTTCGAGCTCGAGATTCTGCACTTAGGAGGTCTTCACAGTTCAGTTAGTTTGCGTGACGATTACGACGAGAGCAGCACTTACGGTCCCATCTCCGAGCCTTGGGGTTTTGGTACGCATGCTGCTTGGAAGTCAGAGAAGGTTGGCCGTGTGGGAGTTTCCACTTCCATGCTTACCGGCGACTTGAACATATCACTATCAGAATAGGCTGCAGTACCAGCTACCAGCTTTCCTGCCTTCGCACGCCGTGCCTTGATGCCCTGGATAGTGAGGGGCTCCGGGGCTTGCTCCCCAATGGATGCATCCTTTGCTGCAAGACCTACACCTCCAACATTGGAAGGCTTGCAATTATTCGCTGTCGCGGAGAAGCGCCTGGTGTTGCTAGCATTACGGAAGCCCGACTCAACGAGCTTCCACGATCGTGTTACCCGAGATCCCCTAAGTGGGTTTGAAGGGCCGAAGCTTGCCATTGTATCATTCGGCGTCGACGCCAAAATGTTGTTGATACAGCTTTAGAGAATGAGGTCAGTATGAAGCTTGGCTGTGAAAAAAGGGTTTCTTTTTCGGGCAAAGGCGAGCTATGTGTGTATGTAGTACTCTTGAGGAGAAGCATTCCAGTCATTCGTAGCTGGGTTCAGTTATTAATGCAGTTACAAGGTTGTCATCTGACTACCTCCTGGACTGCGATAACGGCGGGCGGGATAAGTGGAGACCGCAGATAACCGCCCTTAACCAGCCAGTGTCTTGCTTCAACTCATCCTTATGACTCCATGGGTTCTAGAAAAGGCAATGTTTCTGACTCGAGAGACATAAAGTATCGCATGAGAGGGGTCGTAGTGTAGGTCTGCGGTCTGATCCCACATAGTACACGCCCATCTCAGGGTTTGAAGTATAGGCCAACGAAGAGACAGGGGTATGGCGTGGTGGCCCAAATTCTGCACTACGCAAAGGGTAGCCCAATTAATACTGCACATGGCGTATGAAATATGGAAACTCAATAATTTTGCTTGACTGATAGGAGCCACTTGGGTAGTGGTCAATGCGAATCTGAGCCATGAACTTCGATCTTATTCAATAATCATGAGTCTGAACTCGGGTATCTATTCTCCTGTTCAATCTATGCAGGACATCAACCTGCCAATATTATGTCATATGCCACAATGCTTCTATGTGTTCAACGCTCTTCGTGTGCCCATATTCTCCCAATAAATTCCAATGCTTATGCAAATGCCCAATGCTTGAATAATACAATACTGCGATCCGTGTCGGGTAAGTTTCGTTGAATCGTTATGTCGTCGTGCAACTGTCGCTAGTTGTTAATCATCCATTCGACAGGGTCCCTTATAGGTCTTCTGGTTATGCTGCTAGCTTGCTGGTGCACTTTTGGGGGAACCACAAAACAAGGTGGCGCTTTGCGTGAATGTTGCTTTCGGGATCCAAGTATTATCAGACCTGTTTCTGATCTGTATCCCAAACGCGTCGATGAGGCTCCCCAAGTGGTTCGTCCTCCTCCAGTGATCCAGGGTTCTCAACCTGGTCGGCGACTTGGTTCAAGGCCGCCGCCAGTCACCTAAAGAGGCAGCCAGAATGGCAAAAATCGTAGGGCCAGCAAGAAGCAGCATGCTGGGACGTAGAGTTTCCGAGGAGGCAGAGTACGCCGGCCTCACCTTGCCGGAGGAAGTCATGATCCATCCGGAGGGCAGTGATGCGCTGACAGTGCCGGTGAGACCGACGACTGGCACGGTCGCAGTTGCGGTCGAGTCTGCGGTGGCAGTGACCGTCAACGACCCGGCACCATTCAGATTGCCGTTGACTTTGCCGCCCTCGGACTTGATGGATTCCCAGTCTCCTGAATGGTCGCCGTAGCTGTAGGAGCTCCCTGTGCTGTAGTCGGTGATCTGAATATTCTTCATATGCATGCTGAAAGGTCCCTTCGTATAGTCGGTCGGACCGCGCGCCCACTCGATCGTGCCAGCGGAGTTGCTGGAATCACCACCAGACCAAGCGCCGATTTTGATCTGCATGGGGGTTTGGGGATACTGGCCCTCGTCGGCATCCTTGTAGTTGAGCGTGCGGACCGCAGTGTCTCCAACCATCCATACTATTCGCTCGCTTGTCCAATCAATGGTGTACTTGATGAAGCTGTCTTGGTTTCCTGCCGCCGGATTCCATTCGCCGCGGTTGTAGTTCGTGACCTGGCCCTTGCCGAAATAGTTTGTGGCCACCTCCGTAGTGTCGGCCCCTAACCACTCCAGGTCAATCTCATCGAGGCAGTCTGATTGCAAGACGACGGACGAGACAATGCCGGCGCCTGGTGCAGCCTTCAATTCAAACTCGACTCGGCCAAACATGATGTAGAAGAGCGAGTTCAGTTGAGGAGCATCTCCCGACTTGGCGACGGTGAAAACGACTCCGTCTGAGCCGTACGTAGGAGTTCCGCCAGATGTGGAGAAGGAGTTGACCTCTCCTTGGGTGAAATCAACATCAATTGTCATTCCAAGAGCGGTGTTCGCCTTGCATGCTACCGAGCCAAGTTAGCCGTTGTGTCGGAGGGCATCGAAGCAAGATCAGGAAAACTCACTCGTCTGAAGGGGATTACACGAAGTATAGGTTTGCGCGAGAACTTGGCTTGTGAACAAGGCCGCCGCGGCTGCCACTACCCGCCTCAAAACCATGATGCTTTTCAAAGTAGCCTGAGGCAGGCGAACAGGAATAGTGAGAAAATTCGAAGATGGAAAGCAGCGCAGAGTGTTTTGCTCCAGCCAGCGGTTGACTACGTTGGGCTGATGATTCAATAGATGTACAATAGAGAGGATGGGTCGGAGGATCAAGACTGTGTGACACGACTGCACAGATCTGATCTACTATTCCTGTACCATGCTATTATGCGTCACGGGAAGTACAGAAAGAAAAGAAGCGCATCCAAGAATTCGGGTGGTCTTAAGGGTAAATGCAGCCCCCCCGCTGGGATCAAACGGTGCAGATTCGGTTACCAGCCACCACTTTCTGAGGCAATCGTCATCGGCGGATGCCACTGCAAGCAAAGCCCCAGGCCTTGTTGACGCTTGCGAAAACAAGATTGAGTGGAGCCAGTCGCCCGTAGCCATAGGTGCCTGAGAAGACGCCGTAGTGCCCAAGGGACAAGGCCGCCCTCCCTTTCTTCGCGGATGTGTGCCGGTGCAGCGACATTGATGCCCTGCAGGCCCGTGTGTGCTGGCCAAGCGTCAGTATTGGCGATTCGCTGGACCCGTCGAGTCGTTGACCGAGTAATCTGGAGGTTGGTGATGAGCTGGGGGCCCTGCGGTGGGGACAGTTAGCGAGCTTCTCGAGGTTGGCTGGTTGGCAGCGTACGACGGGCCACTGACTGCGCAGCTTGCAGACGAATCCCTGCGAAAAGCAGGTGGTTGGCATGCTGGTGTTACCCGCGGCGCTGGCCTGGCCGGGGTCTACCCGCTAGACCCCTGAAGCGAAATGCGCCGAACAGAGATCGTGTTACGCTAGAAACATGCTGTTCCTGATTTCCACGGCCAAGGATCCAACGTCTCGCGAAATAACATGACGCCATTGCCCGTCTGTCCCTCAACTCTGTCCTTGGATCCTCGAGCACCTACACCGAGCTCTGGGCTTTCGACTTTGCTTGGTCTCGTATGGCTGTATCTGGAGGCTTGGGAAACAGTCGGAGAATCTCATCAAACGACGCTTCCGGCTTTGTCGGTCCACATGAAGCCGCGAGCCGAACTGTGTCATTCAGCTTCGGATCACGGATGGATCTCCAGGATGCCGGCGTCTCAAATTGAGCGCCTGCCTTGGCCAGTTCGCCAGCCAGTCGGTTTTGGTCTCGTGTGGTCTGCCAGATCATGATCTCGCATCCGTGGATCGCGTATTTTCTCAGGAGCCGGAGAAGGTATTTCCACAGGTCTTTGTTTGCGACTTTATCCCCCTTGGCGTTGTGCCACTCGTTTTCCACCCAGTTGAGAACCAACTCGGTGGCACCTTGTTTTACATAGCCGGAATCGGTGGCAATGACAAGACCATCCCATCCCTCTCTATAGAAACACCGATACTCCAAAGCTGCAATCAAACCCCGTAACTCGGCTCTGTTGCAGGTTGCCGCCGTTCGATGACCAAAGGGTCCTTCTGACTCCAATGCATGTCGAACACAGCCCCTCGTGTTCTCACGGCCGGGCGAACTAAAGGCAAACCCGAATCCGCCTCTGGCATTTGGTTGTCCATTGTTCGTGCAGGACCCAGCCGTGTAAATCAGCATCATCTTTGCAGGCATACGAGGGCCGATCCTCCTCGTCTGGTGGTAGACGAATCGGTAAGGTTGAAAGTCTGGAAACAGTGGGAACTTACACTGAATCTCCTTGAAGAGTTGCTGGGGGTTCTCATCTGTGGTGAAGGAGTTGGGTATAAGTAATTCACCTCGGCGCATGGCAGCTGTCGAGCTTGCAACTCGATAGTCGTAAGGGGCTTGGTGATCGCTCTGATGTAAAAGCATCCAGAACTCATCATAAGGATATTTGCCATGCTCGATTAGTCTGAGGACACATGATTTACAATCACAGTTGCGACCAGAAATAGCACACATGTTGTGAACGTGTAAGTGCTTTGCGGCCTGTAGAGAGCATCGGATGGTGGAGCCAATGCGCATATCACGATGTGAGAAGGGCTTGCTGGTCAGGCTTGGGTCAAAACCCGCACGGCTATTATGAAGCACGTAAGAACGACTCTACAGCCTTCATCCGAATTCTCTCGTGTGCGGTGAGTTTTGCGGCGGCGCGCTGCAGAAACTCTAAATCCCAACAAGATGAAGCGTCTCCAGCGCGGTCAAGTGTAAACATGCTCATTTTGGCGCTTGGAGCTTGAGTCGTTTCGCACAGATGATGTGCACTTGGCTTATTCTGTCAACTGAGACTGTTCAACAAGGCAAATTGTCACTTCAAAGCCAAGGTGGGTGATTATATCGGCCTTTTACAGATTCATTACAGCTACATTAAGCGTACGGTAAGCTTTGTTTCGTTCCTCTATGGGAGCTGTGGTCTGATATTGGTGGTGAATTAATGTGTGATGGATTGTGATGGTCATTTATCCTTCTGATAAAGTCTCGAGTCCTATAACATCGCTGTGCTAAAACTCTAGTATCATGAATGCCAAACGCCTGTCGAAATCGCCAAAGTTTGGACTGTATTGCCAAATCGCTTTGCCAATGCAGGATCTAATATATACCGGTCTATTTATTCTGCGCCATATGGTGCAGGTTCTCTTTTCCGATGCCTCCTGAGATGTCTGTTACAGTTGATGTGAAATAAAGGCCTAACAGTAATGGAGTTTCTAGGCGAACCACGAAAAGTGTTTGCTAGCTGTCGCAAGCGCCGCCAATTATAATCAGGTCGATTGCGATATAGTTGTGGGAAATCCCGGAGTAGGTACGGGTACAAGATGGGCAGTCATCAAGTCTTTGTATTCAGTTGGTCTAGGTACAGCTCTGGCTTCCGCCGTGGGTGTGAGGACGCCAAGGACTTCCGGGACGCGATCTTGGGTGGTTTCCATAGCATTGAAGTGACCCATCGTTGGAACTCCAAAAGGCTCGGGTGGTAGAGTCCCATGAGGATGGTGGACTGACTCGTCCCGTCTGTGACAGAGCAATGTCAGATGAACGGTCGCTCTGAGCCTTCAACGGCCCGGGCCCGCTGAAATGGCGAAACATGTCGGGATCAAAAGCGCGAATAACTCCCGGAAGCACTTGGAACCCATTGTTCCCGCTACTTCCATCCGAGAAGCCCGAGGCCCGGCGTGAGACGGTGACTTCCAACAAGTCAGAGAGTCCTTCGGAGTTCGTGGGTAGCGCTCCGAAGAAACCCCCAGAGTCGCCAGTTTCAGCCAGACGAAGTTTTGGCATTCCAGCCGCTACTAAAGCGGAGAGTGTGAAAAATAACGGCACTCTATGAAGTACGAAGGTGACGGAAATGCCAGGGAATGGGAAATATAGTAGTGCGGCCAGGAAGAGCAGTGCAAGAGAGCCAGGAAGGTTACTGAGCCTGGTGTTAGCCTATTAGTGGTTTGAATTGACTTGGAGGACATACTTCATGATGTCCTGCCTGTTCCAGTAGACGAAATGAGCAATGAAGGCAACATATAGGGAGAACGTCCTGTGAACGGTCAATCATGGGGCCCCCAGTCTTCTAGGCAATGCTGGTTCAATACAGGTAATAATAAGAGCTCGAAACATGTGTGTCCGCAAACAGGGGTAAGAGTCCTGATAGAGAGATCATCGCCCCACGAGGCAGAACTTTGCTCAGAAACTGGTACCAAGACTCTCCAGGCTCGGGCAAGGCCGACGATGCTGTATTGACACGTTTTTCGGCCATGTTGAAGACCGCAATGCTCGTCAGCTCACGTACGAAGGCTACGGGCCTATACCCGATATGATAGATCAAATTATGGCACACACGTGTAGTCGATGAGTAACTATGAAGTTTCGTTGGGTCTGGGAGTGGGAGGACCGGACTCTTAAAACACGGCGACTAATCAAAGGTCCGCTAAGGCTGGATGCTGCTCCCCGCAAAACGCTCGTGTGGTATAGGTGCGGCATGCCGGCCCAAGGCATATAAACACCGTCGAAGTCCCTCAATGATACGAGAGATCTATGCATGTTCTCCGTCCTGTGCACGGCAGATACTCTGAGGATTCATGCAATACGGCCCAATTGTAAGCCATACCTTTACATTCGGGCGTATGACTGGATAGATTCTTGCCACGTCCACTCACGTAGGCATCAGTGTTGCCTTGGTCTAGTTTGCCTTCTTTCAGAAAGGCTCTGGCGGACCACCAGCCTGGATTGTCTGTTTTACGCTATTGGCTGTAGTCGGTGTCAGCAGCCTCGCGGAACGCCTAACGAGGGGTAAGACCGCCCGGTACTACAGCGATTGTCTGGAAGCCTTAGGGACCAATGGAATGTCGCCCGTAAGAACCAATTGTGTGATTCCACACGTCTAACGAGTAAGTTTTGTTCCACGTATTTGCTCACCGAATTAAAACAAGCCTCTGCGCCATATCTAGCTGAAAGCAGCCGCCCGCCTTCATTGGAAAGGTCTAGATCCGAAAAGGAATGCCGACCAAGCAGGTGACCGGGTGAATAGCCTTTTCTTGGGTTCACCAAAACGTTAGCCCGACTTACTTGATGATTCAGAGTAGAAGGTTTATAACAAGACGAAAGAATCAGGATCTCTACGTTTGCTCGAACCGGTCGATTCATGTCTCTTAGCCTCTGTGCCAATGAACTGCCTCTCTTTTTCCCCTCTTTGCAATGGACGCACTGTCATGTCGCTCACCCCTATTCCTGGCGGAGGGTTCTACCTTTTGCAAGGGGCTGAGAGCGTTGTCAGAGCTGACAGAAGTCGTCCCTGCCATGGCCTGCTGTATGGTTAGCACTTCATACATCATTCGAACTGAACAGCCCGTGAGTCCATCTGGAAATTCAAATTATGTCGGTACGTGATGACTGACTGACGCCCTCGCTTTCACCGCATCAGTTCACAGTGTCACCTATGCAACAAAGTGCTGATGCTTTGAACCTTGGTTTTCTTACCGATCCGTCGCCTGGGTTGATGCTTGGTTCGTGTCTTGGCTTAGGATGCTGCCTCTCTTCCTTTACCCACCGCCGGCAGGACCGAGATAGATTCCAGACTGGAGTGTTTGTTGCTATGGCGTTGTGGGGAGTGGTACTAGGTCGAGGGATAGGGGCGAGTGCTAATCTGATTACACTCAGTCTTGTGCCCGGAGCCTTATGTACTGCGATGCTCCTAAGCTTCACGCTCCATGAGTCCGCGCGCTGGCTCATTCGGAGACCAAACAAACTAGAGATCCGAACTGCTATCGCAGTTGAAACGTTCAAAGACAAATGTTAGACACCCTACTGTGTCTAGGGTAGTTACTAGGCCCTGTATAGTCTCGCGCTCTTGGTTATTTACGTTATTCTTCCTCTGGTTCACAACTAATACCATAAATTTTCTGAAAGATATCAGTCACATAGTGCTTAATTCAGAGATCCTGGGATGAGATGCAATGGATAGTGAGAAATTGTTAAGAAAGTCCTCAACTCACTTATCGCCTTGAAATTCTAAGATGCAGATTCAAATGTTCCCCGAGTCTCCAATGGACCCGTGAATATAATGGCCAAGACTAGAGGGAATATTAGTCGAAGCCACTGTATCAAAATATAGGCCTCTCACACAACCTGTGTATCCACCAGGAGCAGTCCATAAATCATTTAAGATCGTGCAACGCTTCGGTAATCAATTTCGTGCACAGTTCGACTTGATACCCTTCTATATTCCTGTGACAATCTGTGGTATCAAACCTCTAATCAACCAACGTAAGGCTAATGTCCTGTTTCTTCGTCTCTATAAGTGACTTGCTACGGAGCCCCCTCTCCTTTCTTGGCGTCCTCCACCATCCGCGCAACGATCTTCTCGTGGATCTTGCGCCAGTTGCCCTCGACGCTGCCCTTGACGATGCCCATCAACATGCGGTTGCAGCTGATGTGGACGTCCTCGACCAGCTCCAGCTGGCCCTCGCCCTCGCGCACGATCCACGTCGTCTCCATGACGACGCCCATGGGGCTGCGGATGCGGACCCAGACGCCGTCGGCGAAGTCGACAAACTCCTCGGTGCTGAGCACATTGCTATCCCAGACGGGGTTGGGCACGTGGTCCGTGACCTCGTACAGCTTGACCTTGTGGCCGTCCCCGGATGCCGCGCCCAGCGGCACGATGTCCGCGGGCACCTTGAACGACTCGTACGGCTCCGTCGGCGGCGGCAGCGCCTTGTAGCCCGTGAGGTGCGGGTCGCAGTGCAGGAAGAAGTCGTGGTCCTGCAGGAGGGCCACGGCCGCCGCCTTCTTGACCGGGCCGGGAATGGGCGTTGTGTTTGTCAGGTCGTGGGTGCCTGTCAGGACTACATTACATGGGCATAGTGGTCAGCGGCTGAGGTGGGGCGTCCTGATAGTCACATCTGATCAGGGGTCTTGGTTGAGGAGCACCCAGCTGATGGGTCGATGCGGGGAATGAGGCGAGATAAGGTTGCTTACACGACATGGCTGCTGGGTAGTGGTAGTTAGATTGGTGTGGGAACTTTGCTGAGTGAGTGACGGGACGAAAAATAAATAGGCTAATCAAGAGATCCAAATCATGAACAGGAATAAGTTTTGGGCAATGCTTTGTTGAGACAACATCCGTCTCGGTCGAAGGACTGTCCTGTCATAAGGCAATCTTCAGGTTCCAGGTCAGATATGTACTTACATACGTACTAATATCTCTCAGGGACCGTGACACCCTGGACTAAGAGCCGGGTAGAGCCTGTTCCGACCTCATGGATCCGCAGCAGGAACTAGACCAAAACCAGCAGCATAGGAAGCCATGAAATCTCCATGCTTGGTGATTACCAAAGAGGAAACAATGATTGCTTATTAGTGATGCGGTCATGATATATATCTTTTTATTTGTGCCTTTACACTGTAGTAACGATGGCGGCTTTTCTCCTTGGCCAGTCAGGGTATCTCAAATCAAACACAAGCTCCTGCTCGTCTAAACACTACAGGTCGGAAAGAGCTCTTGATCGTTCTTTAGCCCAATCGGACAGTTTGAGCATGCTAATCACTCCCTTTGCTCCTCTCCTAATCATCAAGAACCACCAGGTTCTTGACATCTTGCTGTGGCTGGCGTGGCTTATTGGCCTGTCCATGCATCATTTTTTGGTTGTTCACCTTCGACGTCGGCTGCTGATTCGCCTTCGGCAGAGGTTTTGTCGGCGGTTGCTTGGACACAGATGGTGAAGGAGGCTGAAGTACGAATTGCCTCATAGCTTCGTCGACATCTTGCAGCAAAGTGATAACGTTGTCGTTGGCCTCGCAACTTGCGCTATCCCCAAGGCTTTGCCATGTCTTGCCCTCCTTGCTCCATACCTTGGCCAGAGCCGCCTTAAGGTTGTCATCGGGGTTGGCGTTGGACCCCGGCTCATTCCTGGCAACATGCCACCACAGAGTGCCGCGTCGATCGCGAAGTTTTACGGATATGTGAAACCGCCTTGGAGGACCCTTCGCCAAGGCTGGTACCGCGTATCTGATGGTGAACCAGTCCAGATGGCCGTGGAATATCTCCACGCGACCTTGTTCCATTGTTTCAAGATCTTGCCACGAGTCTTCTATATGGTCCAAGGCTTTGAGGACGGGAAGAGTAAACCCCAGGTATTGTGGAACTTTGGTGAAGCCAAGATCTGAGTTGAGCAGGTTGTTGAAGCTGTCGAGAGCTCGGAGGTGCGGGTTCCCCTTCTCAAGAGACATCTTGATCCGATCGGCCCGCAAATCCAAGGATGCTTTCCAGCGCTTGATATTGGCCTCTGCGGTTGAGCTGGCAGTACGCCCTATAGCGTCACTATATGTGAAAACGACTTGAGCGAGGGTGATGGTCTCGCACTTGATGTCGGTGTTGCTGCGTCTGATAGCGTCCACACAATCAACCAGTCTCTCGATTGCCTGGATGCGGCTTGCTAAGTCGTCGAGCATCGTCTGGCCAAGCTCTGCCTTCAGTCGTAGAGCAAAGACGCCGAGGCGTGAGTTAAACGCAACATCCTGTTCGACATTGCCTTTGAGGAGGCTAAACTTGGAGCGATCTGCGACCTTGAAGCGGGCATCTGCTATGATAGTGAGACGGTTGTCCTTTGTGTCATTTTCAGAAGTACCAGGAGTGTCCTTGGTCGAGCGCGCGATTGCATTCGCCCGGGACGGCTTGGCAATGCCCCTGAATACAATCTGCACATAGTCCGTCGTCCAGGAAGCAACTTTCCTGGCTCCAGCAGGGTTTCGTTCACCCAGGACGTCTGAAAGGCACATCCAAACAGCGGGGAGCCTCATATTAGGAGGCAATGAGTAGTTCATGCTGTCGGTCATAGCGTACTTGACATGGCGTTGATACAGTGTCTTCACGTCAGTGACTTGAGAGATCATAGCCGCGCTAAAGATGGTGAGGTTCGCGAAGAATGTATCAGTAAACTCCGGTGTTCCTGAGCTGAGTGGTAGTCGTGCGTGGTTTGTTATTCGAGATGCGACGGCAGTCTTCGAACTGTACAACATGTCAGTATCATCGGCCACTCAAGCGAGAGGGGAAATAAAGGATACTTACACCTCGATCAACCACCAGGTATCCCCAGCCAGACTCAGACTCACCATGAGGAACCAGTTGGCTGGCCATCCTCGCCGCTTGAACCACAGGAGCTGGAAGGGCTCCTTTGTACGTAGTACTGGTTTCAGCTCTTCTATCCTGACCGGAGGCTTATTAGGGACAGCACCCCAGCCCATGCTTCTTCCGCGCCGGTTTATTTCTTCCCTCGTGTGGTAAAACCTCACGCCTTCCAGTGCAGTGAGCCCCTCCTCTGTCGGGTCCTTTGGTTGACTGTTGAGTCTGGCCTCCAGTTGATACATCGGCATTCTCTGTGGTGACATGGCAAAAAACCCAGTGGTTGGCGCAACCCGCACGGTGACATAGTCGCTATGTCCCAACTGCATCTTGAGCGCTGATTCTACTGGCTCATCTCGTGAGACCTCTAAGCTAAGAGCTGCCTCGCGCCTGAGGAAGCGGCCCTTGGATTGAAGTTTCCCATGGATGGTCGAGAGCATGTACTCAATGTGTCGCGCGATCACCTGCTTGAGCAAGGTCTCAGTAGAAACCGTGGCATCGTCGATTGCGAGATCGGTGTATTTGACTTCCTTGCCATCCCTGAAGCATCTTATCATGAGGCGGCTCGCCGACCGAGGATCAGCAACAGCACCAGGTTTCTTGCCACTGTGGACGCCGATCAAGAACCAACTCTTGGGACTTTCAGGCGGGTATCGATTTGTCCAATACTGAATAGCCATGCTGCGGTTAAGTCGCTCGATCTTCAGGGTGTCAACCCAGCCTGCCCTTGCGAGTTCATGCGCTTGTCTGACGTATTCCGTGATCTTGTGGGTCAAGACAAATTCGTGAAGAAAGTTGAAGCAGCCTTGTAATCCTTCCTTCTCGAGCGCCTCGTTCACGCGAACCTCGAGAAACATGCGAAGCGTCTCCGTGAGTTCAGCAGGCGCGGGTGAGAAGGAGAAGCGGAAGTCCAGAAACCAAAACTGCTTCTCGAAGTCTTCATCGGCTATCGTGAGGTCGACCTCGAACTCTCCTTCTACCGTGAAAGTCACACGGCCAGAATCGATGGTGTAGTCTCGGAACTGATGTGGTATCTTGTCGTGGTCCTCCAGGTTCAGGCGGAGGGACAGAAGGGTGTTGAGCTCGTCAATCCACTTGAGCTGCTCCTCGGCTGATAGGGGAGGCGGCTCGATATAACCGAAGTCGGGCAACCACGAAGAATCACCAGTAGAAAGCACCTGGAGCGCCGTGTGTAGGTCGGGATTGGGCAGCCTTGCGAAAGCCAGGTCCCGTTTGATGTTGATCATGTAGTCAAACCCATCGGCGTAGGCCTTGCGCTGCATGTTGAAATAGTGCATCAAATCGATCAGCTTGCTGACAGTCGACGCTTTCCGGCTCCAGGCGGCAATGACCAAAGCCTTTGTCCATCTGCTGTGCATGTCCTGAATGAAGTCGAGCAGCGTCTTCTTCTTGGCCACATTTTCAGGCGTCATGTCGTCAGGAGGGCCGCCGGAGTGCGCCGAGTTGCCGTTCAGAGCCGGAGCTGGAACCTGCATCTTGGCAAGTTCGAGGATCTTGGCCTGAAGCTGATTGTGGGTTCTCTGTGCCAGTCGTGAGATGAGCAGGCCGAGGGGCACATAGCCAGTGGTGATGTGCTGGATTTCGTCGGGAAGGTCGTTCATGCGCGACGATGGCGAGGCGCGGCCGACTTCCCCTGGCGCTCCATTCACCACCATGTCTTTGCCCGTGGCAGCTCCCAGGGGTTGGTCGCCCGGGACCCCATTCGGCTGGTTCGAGGAAGAGGCTTGCGAGACGAAGCTGGCACTCCCATTCACAGCGCCGCCTGCGTCTCTGTCGTGGTTGGTGGGCAGGCCATTCTGGATGCCGTTCTCCATGGTGACGACACCGGGCATCGTCTGGGTGTAGACCTAGACCTGAACCGCCCGTCCGCCGCGCGGCGCCGTGATGCTTGAGTTGTCGCCAGTCGCGGAGACGACCCTGCGGGTGAGTGGGCGGCGCGATGCAGCGTCTTTGGGCAGCTCGACGAGAGGCATGCGCTGGTCGTCTGGGGGCTCCTGGGGGCTCCTGGGGGCTCGGCGATGGGTGGGACGAGGCGGCTTCTGAGGTTGCTTGACGCGCCCTGAAGCTTTGTTCTGCGTAGCTTTGACCAGTGGCTGGTCGCTAGTCGCCGATTAGAGTTTGGGCGCCCAGGGGATAATTATTGTTGCGGTAATACTGTCGCAAGTATCAAAGTCAACTGGGGGAGGTAATGACGCAGATGCGCGCAGGGCGGTGCGGTGCGGTGCGGTGCGGTGCGTCTTGGGCGGTCGTCGTTCTTTGTCGGCGTCGTTGCTGGGGGCCAAGGGTGTGGCGGGCAGATGTCGAGACGCGATGCCAGGAAAAATGCCAAAGGAACGGCCAGTGCTGAGGTGAGGTGAGGTCAGGTCAAGCCAGGCCAGGCCAGGCAATCGAGGCGAGCCAGCGAGCCAGTGAGCCCAGCGGCATTGATTCACTGGGCAGCAGTTACCGGCGGCGCCCGGGGGGTGGGCTCGATACTAATCACTGCAGGTGGGCTTGCCGGGGAAAAGAATGGCAAGGCCAGGACCTGGATTGTCTTGGCAGCTTTGCCTGGTTGCCCAGGCAGTCATGGGTTTGCTTCGCAAGCGGGCATCAAAAGTCACAGGCCAGACGCCAGACGCCAGTCGCCAGACATCCATGGGCATGGGGATCGAGCTGTGGCTGGCCCTCGACGAAAGCAGCCGGCAGCCACTTTGGCTTAGGTAAGGAAGCTAAGCTGGAAGCAGTGAACGCTTGGGAGCCCCAGGAAGGGTCCCTACTGTACCTACACAGTACCTAACTGTGGTCCCTTTTGCTTGGTCCCCGGGGGCCCCCCAGCCGAAGTGGGGTACGTGCAAGTGGCTCGCTCTTGGCTGAGGTCCCCCGTCCATCCTCTTCAGCGGGCGGCGGGCCGGACGAACTAGAACTCGACGACGGGCAAACCGCCATTCCAGTCAAGTCGTTTCGCCAAACATGTGTGGACGCACCCGACGGCATGTACATCTACATATGGGTGTGTAGTACGAGAAAATTGGTCAAAGGCTCCTCTACACACTCCCCGGCGCTCGATCCCCGATTTCGAAAGCCTCCGTCGATTCCAGCAACCACTGACACGAGAGAAATTATCCTGTCGAGGCTCGCTGCGCACCTGCAGCTTACCCTTGTGTAAGCTATATTGCCTATGCACAACTATCTGGACTAGACGCCTTTACTGGCTCGCCCATGCAATCAACCTCGTAATCCTAATCCTTGCTGGGCAACACTACGCCGGGGTTGGCATCTAGCCAGTGCCTGCCCTGGGGCGTTGACTAAATCGGATCTGCAAGCGTTATTCTCATGCCCAAAGGAGAAACAAACGGTGGTTACATATGCAGACTACTGGATTGATACTGTTATCTACCCGCGACAGCCCCCGTTCCCAAGTAAACCGTATAAAGCTCGCTTCCAATGTGCTGTTTCGACTTATAGCCCATCTGTGTTTCTCCCGACAGACTTCTCTTCGTAGTCTCCAGTGAAGCTGCTGTAAAGATGCGGTTTCCAACTCTCGCCTTGCTTTTCGCCGCGTCCCTCGGTGCGCTCGCAACCCCTTCTCTCCGCGGCCATCGCGTCCGCCAGGAAAATACTACTCCTACCCAGTGCACATCGAGCGCTGTTCAAACCATCACCACCATCAACCGCGGAAACGAGGGCATCTGGCACGTCAAGGCCAATCAGACCGGCTTGAACCAGCTATACAAATCCACTCAGACAGACTGGCTCAGCAACAACAAAACCGCCGTCCTCGACAAGTGCACCAGCATCTGCTTCGCCGGCAACAACACCGAGACGCCTGGAACATGGCTTCCGAGTGGCAAGTACTTTGAGGGAGCCTTTGTCAACACCCCGGGCGGCTCCTCGCAGCATCCTGTCTGGCAGTGTGCCTGCTACGACAATACGCTGTCGCAGTCCAACCTGGCGGCTGGCGGAGGTGTTGTAAGTCCATAAGCCGGTCTAGCTAATAGAAAGGAATGTACGCTAACAACAGGTCTTTCCAGTGGGACAATGCGTACGCATTCTTTTCATTCTCCCACACTAGCATCACACACCATGAAGACCATCTCTCTCAACCCCTATTGACTGTTCCAGTATACGCCTAACTACTAACTTTAATTATGTAGGAATCCTGGCTCCGGAACGATCATGAATCGGTTGTGTTGAGCGATGGACATTGGGTCTATAGTTCTTGCATAAGAATATAGTCTCGGTGCTAAAACAAAAGTTTCTTAACTCACGCTTACATGGTACCGCTATCATTTGCATCAAGCATCACTAGAACACAAGTCTAGCACGAAGGGTGCATTGAGAATCCTCAAAGACCTCGTAGATTGCAGGTAAAGTTGCATTATTAATCAGCTGCCCTAGTGCATTCTTGCTTGAGGTACATACCTATCTAAACCACAGATTCACCGCCTGGTTACTTGGCCGTCTAAGCATTGCCAGCCTGGATCGCTGCAACAGCGCGGTACAGGACATCGTGAATGACAGAGTCATCACCAGCAGGGATACCACCGACCTGGACGCGGGGGTTGACAACGACGCCGCTGGCCCCAATCTTGTGCGACATGCCAGGCATGCTCTGGCGTTCCTCGACATAGGGGACACCCTCAACACGGCCATTGCCGCCAGGGGACGCCTTTTCGACCATCGGGCCGCCAAAGATGCCGTGCTCACAGTGCTTTCCAGAGCGGCTCTCGATGCACTTCAGCGTAAGAAGACCAGGCACCTCGGGGTAGATGGTGTCGCCGGCCCGGCCGGTGCCGCCGATGGATGTGGCCTGCTGGCGCTGCTCGACGAGTGGGCCGCCGAAAATACCGTGCTCGCAGTGCTTGCCGGAGCGGCTCTCGATACACTTGAGTGTGAGAAGACCGGGAACCTCGGGGTAGATGGTACCGCCAAGCTCACCAGTTCCGCCGACGGTCTTCTTCTGCTGCTGCTCGGGGGCGGGCTTCCAGTCAGTGGCAGTGTAAGGCAAGTCGTTGATGCCAGGTAGGGAGTTGGCGTCGACCACGACGGTCGAAGACAGGGCCGCCATCTCGAACTCGGCCTGCGGGTTCTCGACGCTGCTGATACCCTCAGCGCCCAGGCAGAAGATGTGGCCGACACCATAGTGGTTGGCAATGGTGGCAAAGTCGGCGACCACGTCCTCGTAAGCCGAGAGGTCCTTGGCGGGCTCAGTTGTATACTCGTAGGCAATCATCTTACCCTCAGCGTTGGCCATGAAGTAGAGGCCGCGGAGGCCCTGGGTCTTGGCTGCCTCGCGGGGGTCATGACGATGAAGTCAGGGGTCTTGCCACCTGCGACCTTCTCATAGACCATAACATGACCCTCGTGGCAGTCAAAGTGCTTGTGGATTAGGTGGATCGAGAAGACATGGTTGAGGTCGTTCTTGGCAATCAAGTTGAGCAGGGCAGCATGGGCCTCGCGGTGCTTCAGGGGCTCGAGCTTGCAGCTGTGGATGTGCGGGAGCGCATTATACTCTGCGGCAGGGAGAAGAGCCTCGGAAAGGTTCTTATTGTTAAGGGGTCCGACAGTGGAATACATATTGGTTGCAGTATTAGTATTGTTTGTAGATGTAGAAAGCCTCGTGCTTATGGTGTCGTTTATTGCAAGAGACACTGAAGCAGTTAGTGTCGAGCTGTATATATATATATAGATTACCTGTCCGTGATTCACGGGTTAGTGGCATTGAGGATGAAGGGTGATAAAAGTAGTGAGGTAAACTTTTATCTCAGAGCTGGTCTTAGGCCATCCGCTGGCGAGGCGATGATAGTTGTCTAGACCGCATAGAAGAGTCTTCAGCCTTAAAATACGGCCTCACTACCCGTAATACCCGTCGTTGAAGGCGTACTGTAGAGTACAGGTAGACCCAACAGGCACCTTTTCCTTTATCACTTGCTGCCATTCACGTCGAATACGCCATCTGCGTTATATCGCATGTGATGGATTATTTGGAAGTGAGAAGAAAACGTTCATCAGGGAAGCCTTCGCCAGGCTACCTGAGAATCCACCGTAGCGTAGCAGCTGCGACATATCGTGCAAACTTGACAGCGCATCTCAAAAGATGTTTCGCATCCGTAGTCGGTAAGGTTTGGTATCCATGGTTACAGGATGTAATTTCCGTTGTCGGAGGATTGCGCAACCGGAGGATGCATTAAGAACGCCAGCCATAAAACATTCCCCGAACTCTTCATCGACTCACTCAAACCGAACAAATTGGTGACGACTGTGTGCTGCTCTGTGTCACCATCTATACGCTATAGAAATACACCAGTCGCATGCACTTGTTCTTGCATGTGTTTTCCATTCTTGAATATCCTTGGTATGAACAGATAATCAGGCATGCTCACGCCTGTATTAGGGAGCAATCACTGATTGCCACGAGATCAATACTGCACATCCAACCACACTCTTGCGGGACTGTAGTTTCCGATATCGAGATTTCTTTCAATCTTTTCGTTGCTAACAGCTAACGATCAAATTCTGCGTGCAGATGTGAACACAGCCAGGAGGATTGGGTAGGAGATCCATTGTATCACCTGCACGTGCCACGTATTCGCAGGAAGTCGAAACCCGCACTAATGCTGAAAGTTTTCGGTTCTGATGGGCCATAGCCCTCATTGACGGGCAATTCATTGGGAGATTTGGCTGGGTTCGTGTCAGTTGCAATCCTCCTGCAAGGCCCCTGCATTATGAGGCTTTGGCGTCGTTTTCCTAATTCAGGGTGTTCTATTGAGCCCCTTGTTCGCTAAGCGAGTTTTAAAATTTCTTCGGATACCATGGTTATTGTTTGAGTCGTGTACATAATCGTTGACCTCTCCTTCAGCTCCATGGCAATAAACATTGGGTCTGGATGATATTCTCCTAATTACTTCTCACCGCGCAGGTCGCTTTCGCTTCTATGGGTTCGAACACTACTTATGAGATAATTCCTTTTCATTGGGGCAGTCGGGATATATGGATATCGGACTGGATTGCTATGTTCACTCTCGGCCTGGCTCCCTTAATCGCACATATTTTGTCCGGAGCGCCCCAGCCGTCGTACTTGACGAATAGTCGACCGAAATGGCATGACGTGTTATGTCACTACAACCCGGCATCGATTCTGTGGCGCTACGCCGCCATTGCCGACAGACGTATTCGATCTCCGACGTGGAACTCCGCTGATATGGCTGTCGCGAACGCCATATTCTGGACTCAAAATGGATGGGACGGACAGGAGTCTATGCTTGGACGTGCCCTGCCACACGCCTCACGGCTGCCGGACCAACCAACAGTCAAGTTACTATCATTGGAGATGCTGAAAACTATCATTGTGTTTCTTCAGGGTGTTCAAGCGATTACTTCTATCCTTGGAAACTTCACATCTTTCGGGGATTATACCACAATGGATACGGTTAGCGGCTTGTTTATACCACTGGGTGCTAGTGGTCTTGCTAGATTGTGGGCTGCGCAATGGCTTACAGACGACTTCGCGTTCATAGCCTCGGATGACGTCGCTATGCGACCTGGTCCATACTCTGAGAAGGGTTATGACCTCAGGGTGTCCGTTGACAGTCTAGTCTATGACCCTGATAGCATGTGCTTGACGCCCAAAGCTACCTACCGTATTTGGCGGAGTAGGATATTCAGGGCACTCTATATGGTGCCTGTTCTCAGCTGTTTCGCTCTCGACATATTGTTCCTTTCCCCATGGATCGGCACCTTCGGTCGGAAGGGGGTGTTCACAGTTTCGTCCTGGCTGATGGGCTTCTACTACATGACCATCTTGGCGCCTACAACGCTTATTCTGGGAATATACTTTACTCGAGGACCGCTACGCACGACCATTATTCCTTGTATGTCGACGGTATGGTATAAGGCGTATTGTCTGTTCTTGACCTTTTTCACGGTGGTGTTGATTGCGGTGGCTGCTATCGAAACCAGGAAAACGTTCTGCGGCAAATATACAACTTTACCACCGGAATTTGATCATCCATGTGCCATTGGTCAGCAGCGGATAATCATACTCGACTCTACTACCAACGGTCCGTTTGGGTTTGCGCAGGGCTTAGAGGCGGGCGGCCTGTTTGAGGTCGCGAACTTTACAGGTACCTGCCTAGGCATTCCAGATCCAGCATCTCTATGGCGGAACGCAACCATCGCTAGTTGAAAGTCAGAAAGAGACGTCTTGAACAATTCAGACACAAATTGAGAGTTTCTGCGTAATATGGGAAAGGAAATACAGGAAAATACACTGGCTATATGAGCATTCTGAAATACGCAACAAAAGAACAAACACATCGCAGCTTCAACTGATATGTCATCTTATCATACGTCTACGCTTTCAGTACGGCTGCAACCGCAGAGTATTGATCGACATGGGCTCCCCTGGGTAGCGCCTTTCCAGCCCTACTGGACTTGGGGGGTCTTCCTGAAATGTGGTATGTAATTTTTGATCGAATCTCTCTTCATCTTACTCGTCCGACGAAAGACACGACTTTCTCGCCATAATTCTACACAACTATAGATTCGTGTGTACAAGACCTCAACTCAACAAATGCGCAGCGTTAGATGAAGTTTATATGTTGGCCCAAAATGGGGTCGATTGTCGATAATACCATTCTCGATTTTATTTTCAATTGTCTCTTGGAAGCCGTTGCTCTTATATGGCAAGAATCATGAAACCTGTGAGGCTGTAAAACACTGACCAATCACCCCATGATCGAATCTCCAGGAAAGCCAGCATTGGGCTCACAACTTCTTTCCGGTAGACATCATGTCACTGAGGCCGTGATTCGTGAAGCAATCTAGTATTATTCGCCGCGTTTGGGGTAGGGTTACATCTGACACGCTGCTCCGTAATTATTCTGTTTACCAGCCATTTCAAGTTACTGCAGATGGTCGGCATTCCGAAAGACCTTCTCGCCGCGCGGGTTCCGACTTGAAATCTGCCGTTACTAACCACGTCGTTTTGGAAAGAAACGTGTCTCCTGGCAGGCGGTGGCAAGTTGACAGGCTGCGTCTTACCATGTCCGTAGTTGGTGCGATTGTTATCGCTATTCTGTCGAGGTGGCCTTCGTTGTTATGGGAATGCTGCATAACCTCGTCTCCGTTCGAGCAATGTCTCCATCATTATCTCCGCCATAATTGTCTTCATCTCGTCTCGGCTTAAACCACGTTCGAAATCCACCCTCGCAAGGGGATACCGGAGTTGTTCAAGTTCATCTGGCTCCGCGCGGCGTCTATCTCGATTAGCATCAGTGGGCTGCCGGTTACGGATGGTTGCGATGGATTTTTCGAGGAGATTGCAAACGATCATGCCTCCGACAACGATGACTGGCACCGCTATAAATACGATATCTAACCAATGGCTCATACTGCTCTTCCAGTGTAGGTTTCGAATTCTGACTGCCTTTACGGTCTTATGGTCAAGCTACTGTGTTGAGTGACTTGTGGTGGTAGCAATTCAATCTAAAGCGGTGTGACATCGCTTTATACAGACAATATGATCAGCTGTTTGCCAAGCCAGGCTCAACGGCTCGAACCCAATGAGTCTAAGTAACCGTGAGACCAAGTCACTGTATTTCTTGTTCTGGCTGCCTGGACGAAATACTCATCACACCTCTGGGTAATTCAAACAGTTCCGCGAATTCTAGGGCGAGGCGAAGGGTCTTACTGGTCGGATAGAGAAACACGCTTTGAGTGCCGCCAGGCCGAGTCAGCGAGAGTCAGAACAAGTGGCATATAAGATCAAGGCTTTGTTCTCCGTTGGCCTCGTCCAAATTCTTCAACTCGCGTCAAATCCTATGCTCTAACAAGTGTTGTGTCTTCCCATGGCCTCTGAGCTCTAAGTTGGATCTTGATGAGGGTGCGATCTTACACCAGTCTCCTCGTTCCTCGTATTCCCAGAGTTAGCGCTTACTTGTGACACTCGCATCCAATCGCGTAGTAAGCGGATTACAACGACCAAGAAGGAATCAAGGTCACAGCCAAGCCTCGTAAAGTCCAGTATCATGAGTAAAAACCATGGCAGCAAAAGCGGGCCAAAGTGATACAGGAAGGGCTTGGAGCTCAAGCACCGGGCAGCAACCTCCAGCCGGTTGAGAACCTTCAAGATCGTTAGGAATCGACGAAATCAGGCTCGAAGTTCAAAAGATTTGGAGCGTCCAATTGCCGAAAATCGTTTGGTTGGCGTTTAAGTGGTGGTTTCAGGTTTCGTTGGTCAAAGAGGGGATGGCCTGACGTAAGGTCACTATGCGTGTCACAACGCGCGTGGCGGTGCAACTGACAGTGCAATGCGTACGTACCATTTAGCCCAAAGGACGGCATCAACACCAACCTTTCCATACAATCTGATCATCTTCGACATCAAACAGGTCACTGAAAGAGCAAGTTTATTCATCTCGTTTGTGCAGAACTTCTAGTGTCTGACGACAGCAAGAGTCACACGTTGCACGTTCCCATCCGAACAATTCCAAGTATGGGGCGCTGGTCGCACTACGACACGGACGACGAGCGCCTGCCCGAGGGCATGGTGAGGATCGGTTACGATGCAGACGACCAGACCTACACGTTCCGAGATGCCGATGGTAGCATATGGGAAAGTGCGCCCGGGAACCGATACGGGTCACTGAGATGTGTGTCGAGGCCAACTCAACGCCGCGACAGTTTCGCCGACAATGACGACCCCGAAAGCCCCCCGCCTCCGTATTCGATGCCCGAAGCAAGTTACCCAACGCCAGAAGTCTCATGGCGGGCCGAGATGATGCCCTTGTTCAATTTCTTCATGATTATCGCGCTGTTCTTGATCGGTGTCTTTTTCTATCTACGAGCGACGGCAGGCAGCATCGACCAGCAGATCCCGGTTGCACAATGCGACTCCGGCACTATGCCGTACCATATCAAGGGAGGAGATACGTGTTGGGCGATCGCAGAAAACCGAGGCATGTCGGTCGACGCGCTCAAGAGAGACAACGGTGGGCTCGACTGCGATAACTTAAGAGTCGGACAGACCATCTGCATCCCAGAGGCTTAGGTCGGTGCCTTGAAGGAGCATGGCGGGGCCGTCATGATATCATATGTGCGGCACCGAAGTGCTCGGCTGTAATCGAATATCGCACCTTTGAGCGAAAACGGGACAAAATGTTGGAATATTGGAAGGACTATCGTTTTGTAGGATGAACTGCTTGTGGACTTACACTGGGCGGACGGGCAACAAGGTCTAACGTATCGGCGGCATGTGATACAGCAAGAAAGAAGCTGGACGCGGTTTGGTGCCAGATTCAGTCAGGGATCCATTGAAAACAGCACAAAGTACATAGTGATGTCGTCCGGGCCACATGATGTGTATAGTGACGAGTCATGATCCAAAGCCCATCAATTCCATATCTCCAGAGACCCAAGTGCCTGCCTACTATGTCCTACCTCGGGTGTGCCCCTCGACTAGTTCCCTTAGTGGTCCCTGAGCGATACCACATCCAGAGCCGATATCGTCGGCCCGCGCGGCTGACGACCTGCTGGTGGATGCTGATTCCAGTCGCCGACCAATCAAGACTTGGGAGAATGGCATCCCGCCAGAAAAAATGCATCAGCCTTGCATTGGCTCTGACGCAGCACTGGGAAGGGTTCCGTTGACTCACGAGAATTAATCCATTTTGCGCGCATCCGCTGAGGGGCTGCGGGCAACCTCCAAATAGTTGGATGAATATTTCAATTCAGCGTGTTTCTCGGTCCGCAAGGCCAGCGCGAACAGCCAGAGCTCTCCAAGTCCGCTTCAGGCCACTTTGCCAGTTTTGCACCACCAACACAAACGCCAACGCCAACGCCAACGCCATTGCCAGCGGAAACAACACCAAGATCCAGAGTACCCCGCGATCTGCTCCATTCTCAACCGCATCCCACCTTCGAGACTCAGAGCCCCACGAGCCCGACATGGCGCCCAAAGGCCCCAAATTCGAGCTCAAGACCCCCAAGGGCACCAAGGACTGTGAGTTGCTGCCGCCCTAGCACTACCCTTCGTCTGCGCTGCACTACACAGAGAACTGACTGTCCAAGGGGAGGGCAAGGACATGGTCATCCGCGACAAGATCTTCAGCACCATCACCGAGGTCTTCAAGCGCCACGGCGGCGTTACCATCGACACCCCCGTCTTCGAACTCAGAGAAATCCTGGCCGGCAAGTATGGCGAGGACAGCAAGCTCATCTACGACCTCGCCGACCAAGGTGGTGAGATCTGCAGTCTGCGCTACGATCTTACCGTGCCCTTCGCCAGGTGGCTTGCCATGAACAAGGACGTGCAGCAGATCAAGAGATACCACATCGCCAAGGTCTACAGGAGAGACCAGCCGGCCATGACCAAGGGCCGCATGCGAGAGTTCTACCAGTGCGACTTCGACATTGCAGGCGCCCTGTACGACCCCATGTTGCCCGACGCCGAGGTCATCCGCATTGTCAACGAGGTCTTCGAGGCTCTGGGCTGGAGAGGTACATTCACCATCAAGCTCAACCACCGCAAGATCCTGGACGGCATATTCCAGGTTTGCGGCGTGCCTGAGGACAAGATCCGCTCCATCTCGTCTGCAGTGGACAAGCTGGACAAGCTGCCTTGGGCGGATGTGCGCAAGGAGATGGTCGAAGAAAAGGGCCTGGACGGAGAGGTTGCTGACCGCATCGGCGAGTGGGTTGTCCTCAAGGGCAAGCGAGACTTGTTGGAAAAGCTGCGCGCGGACGAGAAGCTTGCGGCAAACGAGTCTATGCAGCAGGGCATGAACGACCTCGACCTGCTCTTCACCTACCTGGAGCACTTCAACGCGTCAGAAACAGTCTCATTCGACTTGAGCTTGGCGCGTGGTCTGGACTACTATACTGGCGTCATCTACGAAGTCGTCACGGAGGGCTCTGCGCCATCTTCGACGCCGGCGCCTCAGGAGGTTGTGCCCGCGCCGAAGAAGAGGGGCAAGAAGTCGTCAACAGACCCAGATGAGGACCGCTCATCTGATCCCTCGGTCGGTGTTGGTAGTGTCGCTGCTGGTGGGCGGTACGACAACCTTGTGGGCATGTTCTCCGGCAAGGCTCAAGTCCCATGCGTCGGTATTTCCTTCGGTGTGGACCGTATCTTCTCTATCACCAAGGCGCGTATGGAGGCCGACAAGAATGCGGCAGCCGTCCGTCGCAACGAGGTCGATGTCTATGTCATGGCATTTGGCGGCTCTGGCTTCAAGGGGCTGCTCAAGGAACGCATGTCGGTCTGTGCAAGCCTGTGGCAAGCAGGAATCAAGGTGCGTGGACCCCCCCCCTTTTTCAATCAAATGCTATCTTAACATTGCTAACTGGTTTGTAGGCCGAGTTTCTCTACAAGGTGAAGCCCAAGCTACAAAACCAGTTCAAGGCTGCCGAGACGAATGGTGTTCCCTTTGCCGTTGTCCTAGGGGAGGATGAGCTGGCACAAGGCAAGGTCAAGATCAAGGAGATGGGTCTGGGTGATGGTCACCCCGAGAAGGAAGGCGTTCTTGTAGATCTCGCCAGTGTTGCCGACGAGGTCAAGCAGAGACTCATGCGCAAAGCCGAACTCGACGGGATGACAATCCAGGCCGAGGGCCTGCGCGTGGTCCATGGGGTCAGGGGCGAGGAAGTCACGCCGGGCGAGGCCGCTGCAGCTGTGGAGATTGCTGCGCCGGTCGATGACGACAAGCAACAGCAACAATAGAGCGTGTCGTATGGTTGCTCAAAGCTGAACGGCCATCACGGCGACAAGCGCCCGGTCCGAATGGGATCTACGGCTTCGGTCATGCATGTCCGCTGGAATCATGACATTTTCTTGTAGCAGTTCGTCCCATGTTCATGAGCTACCTGCAAGCGAGCTGCGAGGTGGTCACCGCAAAGCATATAAAACAAAAAAACTCTAGAAAGTTTGGTTCTTCAGCGTCATTGGTACGCTAGGGTCTGTCCAAACGTCCTCGCCTTCTGACTGCATCGTGAGGATCAATTGTTGTCCCTTACCCCGCGATCCTGGCGCTCAGATCTTCGCTCCACCCACCCATGCAGTCAGGGTTATGTGATTAAGACTGCTTGCTTGCGAGCAGCGAAACTTCCAATGGTGCATCGTCGCGTGCCGTGTGGCCTGGCAAACATGTTCAGCAGGAGCCTGTCCATAGATTGATATGCGCTGACCAGACAGGTTCCGGTTCTTCTATGCAGAATGACAAGGGACGAGCGAGGTCATGTGCTGCTGCCATGCTTTGTACCTCGCATACATCGTGCATGAACTGCGGCAGTAGCACGATGGAGTTCGCACATCATCCCGTCTGATCGCGAGCGACCACATGGCCGTGCCCCAACACATGCATGGCTTCCAGGCTCCATCGAGGAGATTCTCCTCTATCATCGTCTCTGGATGCTCCACATCCCCCTCGACTTATTCACCGTTTTCTTTTCCTACCTCGGACAATGACGACGAGGGGGAACCGAGTCAAGATATCATGTTACAGAGGCATGGCAAGCGATATGTCACATTAATGTTTGTACCTGAGGCGAGATGGTTAATTAAGAGAGACTATATGTGGAGTATCAAAAACCTGTAAAGCTTGCAACTATGCCAACCACGTGCTCGTAAACCAGTGCCAAGGTCCGCAGCTTGCCATCGCACGATAGCTTATTCCTAGTATCAAAGGGGGAAAACCAGGTCTGGTTTCCTTGGTTCCCAGGGTGTAAACTGACAGCTCAAAAGTGACAGCGGGTTTTTCCTTCGCGGGAGCACTGGTCCTCAGAGATTTGAGATGGTTCCAATGTTACCCTGGCTCCCCCGAACCCGAGTTGGTCTGACCTACCAAGTGATTCTGGAGGCCATTGATGTTGACGTCAACTCCAACTTTTTCTCAGATGCCTTCGACAGAGTGAGTTGAGACATTGCTTTGGCGGCGCCACCTAGACACGATTGTTATATGGCCCAAAGTTCCGGGACGCGGCACTGGCAAAAGAAAATAGCATATCCCGCGTGAGGAGTTGTTTCCAGTCCGTAGGCACAGACCCCGAGGCCCCTAACACCTCTCCCTACACATGTCGCCGAGATGAAGTTCCCAATCCGAGTGATGAAAGAGGGCCAGCTAGATCACTGCTTACGGATCACCACCTAACCACCTAACCGTTTCCCTGAGCTATAACACAGGGTACGGCACACCGGCGCGTGTTGGAAGGGTATAAGTGCATATCTGAGAAGGATCCCTCGAGGACCCCGCCGCTCAGACGTTTTGGTGCCATCGTTGCAACAGTGAGGCACATTTGTTATCCAAATGCGAGCAATGTCACAACGCAGAGATCAGAGGTCAGTGCGACTGCAGGTCACGCCAAACTCGACCGGGAAGCGACACCAACGGCGAGCCACAGAGGCTGGTGATCTGTATGGCCAGCCCAACACCGCACTGACGGGGTCGAAGACCTCGAAGCCCCAATTCACTGCATGACACATTAACTCTGGTGTTTCACAGCTGATGGAGGGGGGAGAAGGAAGCAATGGAAGAAGCCGTTGGGATGCAATTTCAGCAGAGTTCGTTAAACGCGAGATGGATGAAACCTAGAGGAGAGGAGGGAGTAGCCATCAGCGCACCGCAAGGTCAACAACAATTGCAAGACTCGGGCGAATCCACGGTGGGAGTTACGTCGGTCACGAACGCGCAGGGTCTGTACAGTATTACGGGTGCCTGTGGGCCTGTGGGATCAGCAGCAGGGCCATTCCTTTTGCTTGAGCGTGTTGTCGAGGCTTGAGGCGCCAGCGTCGGGTAGGACTGGCGGAAGCCCTGCAGACCACGCACGCTATGTCGACTCTGGCCTCTAAGTCGCCGGTGGGGAACGGCGCGACAGGCGTCGTGCAGCAGCCCGCGCCGGCAAAGCGAGGGGGGCTAGCAAGGAATTGCCATGGCGGGCAAGCGGGAGACACCACCCCCAGGCCGCTGCCAGAGCTGCAAAAGAAGTCCCTGAACGAATCGACACCACGTCTGGGTTTGCTTTCGACTGCATCTCCAGCATTTTTGACAATTCTTTTCGACACCGTTGCGCTTGCTTTCTTCGAGCACTGCCCCAGACGTGGGCCTCAAAACCGATCTTTCTCAAGCCTTGCATTGACTTCATAAAACAGAAATAGAACCCAATTCCGCCTAGATTCGCCCTCCGCGAGGTGACCAAAGTGAGGCCCCAGCCTGCCAGATATTCCGTGCCCTATGCAGAGTTGCAGGGATTGCCGTGGCCAATGTGGATGGAGGAGGTCCTCCTGTGCTTGGGCCCGAATAACTAGGTGACAATACTAAAAGGAGCAGGGTAGACCTCAACCCCCGGGCAATACTCGAGGTCTGTTGTGCTCTGGGTCCTTACTCTGTCTACTTGAACAAGCTGTACCTGTGTGTTCAGGCTTTGGAAGATCGTCATTGTGTTTCGCTTTCATGGTAGCTTTTCTGTACCCACCCGCATCTGAGCGTACCTTGCATCCTTCGAGATACCCCTTTGCTTTTTATACATGTCGATTCCTGTGTTGCTTCTTTGCTCGACAACTCGAGGCTTGCGAGCCCTTTAAAGTTTCGCCTGAACACCTACCCGCCAACCCTACTGACTTTGGCTTTATCGGACTCCGTTGCCTGGAAGGCCGACTGGTTCATTTAGACGGTCGCAATCTGATCTCGCCCGCACGTCTTGTCAAGCAATTCTGCGCAGCTGATCCAAGACAGCTGTGGTTCTGCCACCCCGGTTCAGCCCAGCAACCTAATACGTCCAGTGACTCGGATCGACGCGGCACTCATCGTACCCGGGGGCGCGCGAGAAAGGCTTCGGATGAGCGCAAGGAATCCGCCGTTGGGCTCCAGGAATTCCTATCGCATTTCATTTCTCGATCTGGGCTGTGCATCTGAGGTGGTTCATCTCGGCTTGCAAATTGCTCCTTGAAACGTAGGAGTGTTCAGACAACCCGGGCTGTCCCAACCTAGCATCTACATCGTCACTGCGCCATTCCGTCGGGTGGTCTCTCCGAACCACGGTTTTGCCTCGTGTCTCATCTCACGGAGTAACACCATCAACAATAGCATTTGATCTGAGCCCAACAAATCCTTGCCATTCAGCCTGGGATACGCAGATTCAACCCAGCTGTGTCTTCTGTGCAACTTTAAGACGGTCTCTTGCATTGTCGGGGAGATCGACAATCGGGCCTAGTCCCGCTCCGCCTTCTCATTGGACAGCAGCTTTGGACACAGTACTATTCAGAGGCTTGCACTATTGTCAAATATAGATTGACGGTGGCTGAAAGACGGTTTGAGAGCCTATTGGGATTGTTGTGATCCCCCATCTCGACTGAGGACGCAAACAGCCACAAACACCATGGGCGGACTAATACCCCTTCTCCTCCCTTCATCGGGCGGCAGCAGGTCGAGCGTCATTGTCCAGCCGACTGAGACGAAACGACCAGCTTCAGTCATGGCTGCCCACAGCCCTATGACTCCAAGTCACCGCCGGCAGCAGTCACTGCCGTTAGCTAAATCGATCACGCGCCTCTCATTGACACCAATTCCACTTCCAGTACTGCCCTACACGCCTACGGAGTGGAAGAAGACCATCAGCGAGGTGAAGCGCAAATATGTCAACCGCAAATACCGGACATGCTCAGCAAGATGTTGTGAGGTCTTGGACAATCTGAGGGAGACATCCAACGTGGAGACGATCTATCTTGTCTACCTCCACTTCTATGCGGCGTCATCCTTTGAAATGTGCGCCCGGCCGCTTTCACAGTCTTCATCCTACCGGACCAAGCTGTTGAGGGACGCAAGAGACCACTATGATCGCGCCGCGGCTTTCATACAGAGGGCTGAGGACGCGACGGTACAAAAGACGAGGTCGGGCTCAGCCAGTTCAACGAGCTCAAGTCTGCATTCACCCTCGTTATCAATCAGCTCGCGATCCTCCGTCTGTACGGCGCTGTCCTCGCCGCGCAACTCGGTATCTTCAGTTGAAGACATGAAAGTAAAAGCTTTACCGAAGAGGCCTAAGAAGAAGAAGGTCTCTTTCTCCGGCTTACCGGAACCCATCGAAATACCCAAGAATAGCTGGCAATCTGAGCCGTACATTCGACCAGACAGCCCAACCCTGGGTTGGGAGGAGGACCAATATCTTTTTGGGCAACGTGAATATGCGTCTGAAACTGTGCTGCCGCAGTCGTGTCTTGTTCAACCAACGTCAAAATCGGCGGACAAGACTTTCCCCGTACGATCAATTTCAACCGAGGCACAGCTACCATCACCACCAATCCTGAAGCCTGTGCCGGAAGAGGAGGGACAGGACGAGTCGTTTAATCTGGAGTCATTCCTGCAAACTCGATCGGCAAACCGACTGGTTTCTCAGCTCGCGGCCCTCCGTTCACAGGTGGCCTGGCACCGCGACGCCGTCGACACACTGTTGACTCAACCCGACGACATCCCCGAGATCCCCGAGACCCCCGTCGTTCCCGAGATGCCTTCGATTCCACCGCCTCCACCCGGCATGACTTCTACCCTCGGTGGCGCTCAAGCCCAACGCCTGAACGACTCTCTTGGCAGGGTGTCAAATTTTGACGTCTCCCCAGCAGCCAAGGACCTTACGCAGTCGCACGAGTCTTGGGTTCGTACTCGGAGCGACAGCGTGGCCTCGATCGCCTCGTCGCTGTCGTACCGTCCGTCGAGCGCCGCGTCCTCCACTCGCAGCGGCGGTGCGGACGAGGCACTGCAGAAACGCATCGAGCGGCTCCGGGCCAACGGGTGGCAGCGGAAGCGGTTCGACAACAGGCGCTACGAGGTGCTGCGGGAACAAGCCCTGAGCGAGATCGGTGCCTAGGCTTCTTTGTCCTGGTGCTGTATATTTTATTGAAACGGTACATTTGGGAAGTGGTCTTTGAGAATTATTACCATGTATTATTGCAAGGCGCTTTTGGCCCGCCGGGACGGCGTGGCGGTCGGGATTGATTTCAAGCGACGGCGTGTGGATATTATGGGCTTATATTGATGCTTTGGACTTCTATTCAATGAAGGGGGAGAGTGAGATAATTATCAAGCTGTGTAAATAGTATCTATAATACTTGGAGATACCGGTAACGTCTTCGATCCCTTTTGACCGCAGCCTGAGACCAAGCAAGGAATGATTTCACGTGCTATTTGAGCGTCGACTGATCGTAGCCGTATTCACAGCTTGGATGGCACTTCTGCTTTCAGCAACCTCCGAGCCAACAAACATGTTCTCTAAAATGGTATGATATTTTCCTTCAATATTCACATTGATCATTAATCTTGATCCGACGGACCAAAAGGCTTTGGTCACACTACAAGGAGACATCGTCTGTGTCTATCGCCTAGTATAATTATCTTCCGTAAGACTGGAGAAACGAGGCTCACACGTGGCACGGCACCGTTCAAGTCTTTTGGAATGTTGGCGATGCTCCTAAACCCCACGAGGTGCCGTGAAGCTTTTACGTGGCGTATGTAGAGACAGGCGTCTCACTGCAAAATCACAAAGCCGTGCTGGAGGGCGTCAGGTCAACAGAAATCCATATTTTGAATAAACGTATACCCAGCGAAAACTGGAGCCTAAGGCTCCCTAGGAATTCAACGCCTGAACAACTACACAAGTATCAATGGATCATACGGATCCAAGAATGGAATTCGTTGCGGTCCCTGACTGCCAGAACTCACCCAGCTGCTACTCTGAATATTGCATGAAGTCAAAAGCCTCATGGCCAAAGTGCTCATTTTCCCCAGCCGCCTTGGTCCTGTTACCCTTACGTCGGGTCTAGGCCACACCTGACTCGTGCCTTGTGCTGCCCATCCGCCTCAAGCAGAGTCTTTGGAGCCACTGAAGCTCTTCCTTCGAGCTTCCTTTTCGGCTTCCTCCTTCACTTTCAGAGTCTGCTCTTGCTCCTTCATCTCTCGCACCTTGGCCAGAACAATCTCGCGGAAGATGGCACCCCTAGCGATGCGGCTAAGGCTCTTCTTCTCGCCCTTTTCGGTCTTGTCGGCTTTATCGCCAGACGACTGAGACGAGCCGGCCCGGGCAGTGGAATCTTTTGCAGCGCCGGTTGCATCGACCGGGAAATCGGGGTTCTCAGGGTCGTCCTCTTGCATCTTGAGTGCTTCGATGCGGTTTGCAAGCTTGACCATCTCAATACCTCGCTTGAGGCGGGCTTTGGCCATGTATGCCTTGATCTCGGGCAACAAGTTGTGGTCCGTAGCGGTCTCGCCTCGGAGCCAGGAGTGGTTCAATGCTTGCTAAGAATTGTGTGAGATAGTTGAACCCTGAGATGTCGGCAGACAGCTTTGGGTGACTTACCTGACTGGTCCAGCGATCCTCTGCATTCGGTTTCAATAAGTGCTTGATGAACTCCTTGGCATCGTCACTGACGTCCTTCCAGTATCTGTCGTGGAAGACGACCTGTGCGTTGCTGCACTCGTCTATGAGATCTTGGAGGTTCTCTGATCGGAATGGGGAGTAACCGCAAAGCAATGTGTAGGTGATGACACCCATCGACCACATGTCTACAGGCTTCCCGTGGCCTTTCTTGAGCATTACCTCTGGTGCCGCGTAGCCGAACGAACCCGCCATGGTCGTCAAAACCTCGTCCTTGGTGTCCAGCATCTTGGCGATACCGAAGTCGGCGAGCACTAGGTCAGAATCTGAGTGCTTGTTAAGATACAGGAGATTCTCCGGCTTAAGATCTGGGGTGGGGGTCAGCGGGATGCTCCCAAGTTTGTAGAGTTCTAATATACTTGCCTCTGTGCACGACGTTGTTGCGATGAAGATAGTCCACAGCACCAAGGACTTGCTTGATGGTCTGCGAGGCGTCCTTCTCCGTGAACTTGCCCTGTTCGCAAATGCGATCGAACAGCTCACCGCCGGTAGCGAGTTCGGTGACAATGTAGTACTTGTCCCTGGACTCAAACCAGTCGACAAAACGGACGATGTGGGGGTGTTTGAGGCGCTGAAGCATGTCCAGCTCGTCGTAAACCATGCGCTCGTTGCCCTTGACGTTCTTCTTCAAGATGATCTTGATCGCGACCTTTCCCGTTGGGCCGTCGGCCTCTCGAACAATGCCATAGGTTCCTGCACCGAGTGTTCGCCCGAATCGGTACTTTGCTTTCTTGTCGTAGCTCTCGGGTTGGCCTTGCAGCCGACTGAGCATTCCGGTAACTGAAGACATGAGGGTAAGTGTTAGTGCATAGGTGAGATTAAAAATGTAGGACACAAGTGAACAGAGATGCAAGCTCCCAGCCGCATGATGAGCTGTCGTCGCCAGCGACAGAGGCCTCGTCCAGATGAGTGATGTCGCTCTGGCGACCAGGCTGGGGGCCAGAAACATCAGCAGAGAGCAAGAACACGTACAGCTCATTGTTCCTTCTGTCGCGAACCCTGCAGGTCGCAGTGACAGCTGAGGCAGGAATAGATGATAAGGTGGGGGTGAGCTGAATGGAGCTGCCGGACGTCACCAGAGAATCGTCGGGCTCCCTTGCGTCGTTGAGAACGCCTGAAGGTCGAAGGTAGGCGGTCGGGACGATTGAGAGAAACAAGAAACGTGTAGGTAGACGAGAGAGCAGCAAGACAAGTTGTATGCGGGCGGTTTCACCACAAAAAGGCTCCAGGTATGTAGCTCCCTCTGACGATCGCCCAGGAGCGACTAATAGATTGGAGGGGACGCCGTTTCTTTGGCCTGAACAGGGGACTGAATGAGGGGTCGAGTCGCGTCGTCGTCGGTGTTGCGGGGGCCAAATTCTATGAATGGATCAAGATACGGGCTGGGGGGGAAGTATGGGTACCCTGAAGCTAGCAGACGTTGGTGATGGACAGCGACAACGGCACCTGTCGAGAATATCTTTATCTTACTGTCCACGACAGGCGCAGTCAGCGGGAGCCGGATCGCTGAAGTAAATAACAGTTTGACTTCAGGTCGCATCCATGGATGCCATGTCATGTCAGGTCACGTATGTAGGTTGAACTCCATTTACGGCAGTCCAGTGGCTAGGCACACAGCCTTCACAGTACCGTGGGAACGCCGCCTGACCCATACGGGCCTCCCCGTAGATGGAAGTAAGCCTTGTTCGCCATTTGAGTTAACGCTGCCATGCTCAGCCGCAAACACGGGCTTGCCAGGACAGCCTACAGAGCCTAGACAGGAGGGACGAGGGAAGAGCCTTATCGCGACGGCCGCAACAGCGAAAGCTATTGGCCAGCATCGCGGCCGTTGAAGCGCAACAGACGAACATCACTGGCAGTGCCCTCGGCTCACTCAGCTTCTTCCCGTGGCTTGTTCCGCGCAAGAGGTCGTCTGCACCAGTATATGCCTGTCGAACACACACGATGTGGAATGCCAGGTTCCTGCCCAGCAACACTGCAATTCTAGTGTCATCCTGTCAGAAGTGTAGTAGTATCCTTTCGTGGCGGAGCTGCTGAGGTGGTGGTCATGTCCCACTTTGTCATCCCAATTGCGTGAGGCTCTTCGGAAGTTTCTTGCCGTGTACACGGGATGCCTCTGGAAGCAAATACCTACCTGACAGTGCCTAATGCAACTTGAGGCAGAGTGCCCTCATAGAGCCCCTAACTTAGGACAGGTACAGACCCCTCGGTGGTCACCTTATCGCTGAGGCATCCTGGACGGGCCGAGCTGCAGTAGACCTGCACGCAGGGGCGGTCCCGTCGGCAGGCAAAAGAATAAAGCAGGGCCAAGCACAAAGATCGCAACAATGCGAAGCGGACAGTGTGCAAAATGGGAATTCTCAATGGGAAATTTTGGGCAGCGGAAAGAACAGCATCGGCGAAACCATAGAGACCCGGGCTCTTGGTTTCAAGATGTCCAGTTGCAAGCAACTGTTGCGTCGCATCGCACCGTGTCACAGTGGTCGACCGAATATCTCAGGGGATTGGGTGGTACTGGTACCAGCTAGCACTTACATGCCCGGGTCCAGTACAATCCCATAAGGCGGCAATCACCAGACTTGCCGTCAGTCAACGCAATCCAAACCTGCGTTTATCGTCAACAAGGGTTCTTGTTCCCCTTGCAGATTTGCTCAAACCAGACGCATACCTCACTCTCACTGAGGTCGGTAGAGCCACTCGCCTTGTCGGATCCAGTTTTCAAAGACCGACCAGAGCCCCCCCTTCCTCACCAACGCTTCCAACTGCCTCCCACTACACACCCACCCACTCACCTCTCGGCGTCCCGCTTCCCGCCTTCCATCCCGGACGACCCTTCGGCGCGCGCGGCCAACCCCGCCGAATCCTACACATCCCACCTTCGAAAGAACCCTGAGGTCGCCCGCGAGCACAATGTCGGGTTTGGGGCCCAAGAGACTGGGCAAGGAGCTCACAAAGGTTCGAGGCCCCCCGCTCGTCGCAGAAGCGCCGACCATGGCTGACTTCCATTGGAACACAGATCCAGAACAGCCTGCCGCCTGGCATCACACTTGTCTCGGCCGACAATCTGGAGGAATGGTTCCTTGATATTCAAGTGCTCGACCAGAACCCGCTCTACGCCGGTCAGACATACAGATTAAAATTCAAGTTCAGCAAGTCCTACCCGATCGAGCCGCCCGAAGTCACGTTTACGAAGACGGACAACCGACCCATACCCATGCACCCTCATATCTATTCGAACGGGATCATCTGCCTAGACCTGCTGGGCTCCCAGGGATGGAGTCCGGTGCAGAACGTGGAGAGCGTCTGCATGAGCATCCAGAGCATGCTGACGGGGAACACAAAGGACGAGCGGCCGCCCGGCGACGAGGAGTTTGTCAGGGGGAACCGCCTGCGCCCGAGAGACATCGATTTCTACTACCACGATAATACTGTCTAGCGCGGGGGGTTGTCGCCTCCCGTCATCTATGATCTGCGTTTCCTTGAGATTGCACGACCCTTACAAGGCCTGGCGTTCGTTTCCTGCGGGATGGGTATTTGGTATCGCATCGGATTGCAAGGCGTTGAGCATGAGGCTGGGGTTTAAGGAGTCTTTTCACCGTGAAAGACCAAGGGCGAGTCACGCATCACTTACGACGCCAACCGATCTGGAGGCAGAGATGTGAATCGCGAGGATGTATGAATGGATACACTTTATAGGCATAACTGCATAGACAGCCGTGGTCCATATGACCTCCCAAGGTCACTCTTCTGCTCGATACTTGGAGGCTTTACATGCCATTACGACTACATTGCTCAGGCCCAAGTCGGTGACGAAATCAACAAGACCCACCTGCTCCCTGGTGAAACTCCTTCCGAATCTGTTCCATGGTGATGATACAGAAAAACCATACCGAGGCCGACTCGCGTCTCACGCGCTCTCCATGCGCTCTAGGGGGGCCAAATTATACAGATTGACTGCTAGCAAGCTCACCAAGCAAAGATGGTCCACCCGCATCCCCTGAAGGTACAGAAGGAAGAAAGCGTCTGAGCCAAGGCAGTAGCGGTTGTCAATACAGAGGTCTACATAGCAATCCATGCATGCCACAATGACCGTGATAGGGCGGGGAGGACTATTTGCATGCAACAGTTGGTAGTTGGAGCATTGGTGGGGCAGCGAGCTTGTCCGATCTGGGGACCTCGAGCCATCCAGCAGTTAGCGTTCTGGGTGCGTGACGTCGCGTCGGCCTAGAGCTCCAAGACACCGACTTGGGGGGCAGCTTTCCTCCTTCGCCCACTCACCCTTTGCGGCTTCTTATTCCGAGTTCCAACCCCCATGAGAGCTCGAGATGGCTCCTCATGTGGGGTTCGATACCGAGCAGATCAAGGACAGCGCTCGGAAAGATCTTTTATATCTCCTTGAGGGTGTAAGTCCGGCCGCCCTGCCCGCGCCCTGCCCCCGATGCCCGCGCGACCGGCGAATAACATGAGCTTGCATTGTAGGTCCGGGGCAAAAAGAACCTCGTCATCGAACGAAGCTTGGCCGGCCCTATCGGCGTCGTGGTCAAGGTCTCGACGCTCCAGGAATATGGCGTGGACAAGTTCTTCTTCCTAGAGAACAACAACGCCGACACGAGCCAGCGCAATGTCGTCTTCATGGCCCGGGGCGAGTGTGCCCGCCACGCTCAGGCGATCGCAGGTGAGCTACGCCTCTTATTCTCGCCCTCGCAAAAGTGCGCTGCACGCAGCATGACTTGTTCGCCATGTCACCGGGTCCGTGCAACACTAACAGCGACTCGCTCAAAGTCGCTTGGAACATTCGGTGACAATGGCGAGAGAAGACGGCCAGCTGTCGGGTCGGACTCACAGTCCACTCAATGAGCTCTCCGTGCCCAGGGAAACCTTGACATGCTGACAATCCTTCAGAACAGGTCAAGCGATTGCAACGTGAGAGCCAAACCGGCCATGACTTCCACATCTTTTGGGTGCCGCGCCGTACTCTGGTATCCGACAAGCTTCTGGAGGAGAGCGGCGTCCTAGGGGATGTCAGCATTCACGAGTTGCCGCTCTACTTCTTCCCCTTGGAGCGCGATGTTCTCTCTCTTGAACTCGATGACTCCTTCCGGGACTTGTTTCTATGCAAGGATACCACCCCTGCCTTTCTCATCGCTAAAGCTCTCATGGGTATTCAGTCGAAACATGGCCTCTTCCCTCGTATCATCGGCAAGGGAGACAATGCCAAACGGGTAGCGACACTTCTTTCACGAATGCGACAAGAGATTCTGGCCGGAGAGGATGCTAGTGAGGCTGCGAAAGCTGGGTTGACTCCGAGCAATTCAACTGAGAGCGTCATCATTATCGATCGCGAGGTTGACATGGTTTCGCCATTGCTCACGCAGCTCACTTACGAAGGATTGATCGACGAAGTCTTCAATATTCAGAACAATCAAACTGATGTTGACTCTACGATTGTCGGAGGTCCAGCCCAGCCCCCCTCCCAAGGCACATCTACCGCACCTGCTGCAAGTAACCAATCAAGAAAACGCAAGATCCAACTCGACTCTTCAGACAAACTATATGACGGCCTACGGGATACGAATTTCGCCATCGTCGGCACCCTGCTTAACAAGGTCGCGCGACGGCTGCAGAGCGATTATGACAGCCGGCATGCCTCGAAAACGACGGCAGAGCTCAAAGATTTCGTTAAAAAGCTCCCCGGCTACCAGGCCGAGCAACAAAGTCTGAAAATCCACACGTCACTGGCTGAAGAGATTATGAAGTATACCCGAACTGATCAATTCAGTCGATTACTTGAGGTTCAGCAAAATTTGGCTGCAGGCGCCGATCCGAGTTCCCAATTCGATGCTATCGAAGAGCTGATCGCTAGGGACACACCGCTCCCAGAGGTATTGAGACTAGTTTGCATTTACTCATGTATATCCGGGGGGATCTCAACGAAAGAGTTTGATTATTTCAGGCGTCTGATCCTGAAGGGGTATGGCTATCAGCATCTACTTACGCTCAACAACTTGGAGAAGCTCCAACTACTCCTACCTCGGTCGTCACCGATGGCTAGTATGGTTCCAATGCCGGGATCCGGAGCAGCAGCGGGAACCAAGACGAACTACACATATCTCCGCAAGCAACTACGGTTGATTGTCGACGAAGTCAACGAGCACGACCCCAACGATATCGCGTATGTCTATAGTGGCTACGCACCCTTGTCGATTCGCCTTGTGCAATGCATTCTCCAGAAACAATATCTTCTATCCATCACACGCGGCAACACAGCCGCAGGCGCGGGGAACATCGCAGGCAGCGGCGCCCAAGGATGGAGAGGGTTTGACGACGCTGTGAAGCATGCCCGTGGCCCGACATTCGACGAGGTTCAGAAGGGAGAGGACAAGGCCGTGAAGGCGCGTTCGCTCTTGTCTGGCGGCGGGGAGAAGAAGACGGTATTTGTAGTGTTCGTCGGTGGCATAACTTTCACTGAGATTGCCGCTTTGCGCTTCATTGCGAGGAAGGAGGAAGGTATGTATCGAATACGCCCTGCCTGTATTCATGGACGTGACTTGACTAATACATGCCTCACTCAGCTCGACGAAACATCGTCATCTGTACGACGTCGATCCTGAATGGAAACCGAATGATGAGCGCCGCGATCGAGAACGAGTCATTCGCAAGAGAAAAGCCCAAACCCGCAACAGCAGCAGCCGCCACTTCGAGCTGAGGCACTGCAGTGCGTGTACGGGACGGTGCCGGGGAGCAAGTGAGATGAGCCCAATGAGAGGCTGCGCAGGCGGTTCCACGCCGGCTTCCGTGTCGGGCAACTGGGCAGGGGCACAGTAGCGCCAGCGGATAGTATAGAGGGCGATGTGCTCCAATTAGTTCGTAGTATTGAGTCCTGAGTGCTTATATGCCCTTGCATGCCCCTCTGTGTTTGGCCACTCAATGCACACTTTCGAGGGGACGAGTTTGCGAAGATGGCGATGGCCCCAGGGGTGGCTGAAACTTTACAGAATGGATGGCAGTCACGTGTAGCTCAACTACAGCAGTCCTTTTAGGGTGCGGGCCATGGCGGCCCCCCCTCCCAGATGGTTCGACGACGCTGCATCATTCTTGTACATATCCATATCTCGATCAATCAAGACATAAAAGGCCGCACGAATTGGGACTTCGGACTCGATCCACCCCATTGATCCGTTCCTCGCTTGTCGTTTTCATGCTTCTATCGGCTTACTCTCCAATCGGGTCCAGTTTGGCCAGCGGCGGAAGTCCACGCTAGAGGTACGGTGCCCTTTTTCATCGAGCCCTCACTGTGTCCTAGTCATCACGCCAACCTTGACATCGCTTCCCTTGCATGGCACCAAATTCATGCGCAACATCTAATGCGATTGAACAGACGGCTCCAAATTACTTGACATGATCACTCGGTGACACTTGTACATTAGAATGGGCCTCGAGGGGTGATACGTCAATCTCATGGGCACAGACACTCTCAAGAATCCCGCCAAGCCGCGATATCCAAACCGACCCAGCTCATATACACCGATGAAAGCTTCTATCCACGACGTCTTGTGAGCCCGCGAACTATGAGAAGCGCTCAGGAGACTCTGTTGGAGGAGGGCAAAAACATTGGCTCGGGGTCGTCGATGGACCTTGACGGACTTGACTTACATCTCTCCTTGCTGGCCTCGAAGAGCGATCTCACCAAGATACCCACATCCGCCGCCCGCGCTCCAGATATCTATTCGTTAGCCAACACCGGTCCTTCAACATCAAAGGGCACTCCCAAAACGGAATCTGAAATTGTTGTGCTGGTAGATGATATGGATACCGATATGAATAGCACCGCATCTGGCCTCGTAACACAGCCAGAATCTGAGTAAGTTCTGTTTGGCATATGTGAACCCCAGCGCCTTTTTTCACAATACCTAAACTCGACACTGAGTGTTTCCTGTCTTAACCATTGAGACCAGGTATCCCTCAGGTCAAGAGAGTGTAGCCAACCCGAAACTCCTTGGATTCCAAGAAAGCTCGAGGAAATCCCTCGGGTCGTCGGCGTCTGCTATATCGGAGCAGTCAGATCTCTCTTCTCCACCAGCCTCACCGTCTAGTAAGGCAACAACGCCGGCTCATGTGACAGACACCAAAGAGTCATTAGAGACCCCCAGTCGCCCGATTGCCACCGATGTCACGAGGTCGCAGAGACCAACACCGTCGAGGCGCAAGTTTAATGTGCGCCCCAGGGTGTCCATTCCGACGGATATCGCACCCTTTGACTACGCAAATCAGTGCATCGCAGCTGCTGAGCACTCGAGACTGAACCCATATGCACTACACCAAGAAGAGTACTCGATGCTGCGCGAACATATCAGCCACGCGCAGGTGACGACCTACCTCAATATTCGAAACGGCATCCTGAGACTATGGCTGAATAATCCACGCATCGGAGTTGCCCGTGAAGAGGCGATTGGTTGTGCAAAGGACTCCCGATGGTTTGATGTCGCAAACGTGAGCTACGAATGGCTCCTACGTCGGGGCTTCATCAATTATGGCTGCGCGGAAGTTCCTTCATCGAAGACTCGACGCTACAAGGGTCCCCCGAAACGGAAAGGTAAGACTGTCGTAGTCATTGGCGCCGGTATGTCTGGACTTGGATGTGCCAGGCAGCTGGAGACTCTATTCAAACAGTATGCAGGCCAATTTCAGCAACTGGGAGAGGAGGTACCAAAGGTTATTGTGCTTGAAGGGCGAAGTCGTCTCGGCGGCCGCGTCTACTCGCGAGCTGTCAACGGGAGCCAATGTCAGCGCTTGATAGGCTTCAAGGGCCAGCGTCATAGCGTCGAATGTGGTGGCATGATCATCACGGGATTCGAGCGAGGCAATCCTCTAAATGTCCTGTTGAGAGGTCAGATGGCATTGCCCTACTACGCACTGCGGCCGGAGACCAACTTGTACGATACCAATGGAAAACCGGTCGATGCGCAAAGGGATCTTTTAGTTGAAAGACTTTTCAACGACTGCCTTGAAAGGGTTAGCGATTACAAGTTTAAGAGCCCACCATCAAAACTCATCGAGGGCAACAGAGACTTAATGGATGAAGGCAGAGACAGTGCCTCTGAAGGGAACAAGACAATTGCCCATGTCGAAGAGACGACGGCGTCGATGCCTCAAGCGGCACCTGTCTCCGAGCAGAGCTTGGCTCCGCAGGTCAACCTTGTCCCCGTGTCCACCGACAAGGCTACCGGCAAGACGCATGTTGAGCCGGGGACCGCTGCTGCTCTGAAAGCAGCCTTCAAAGCGAAGCTGATGGGTTGGGCTTTAAAGGAAGGCATCCTGGAAGACCGCGATTTAGAACTCGACACAGCGGCAAAATCACCCGATGTGACTTTGGGTTCACTTATAGATGAAGCAATTACCCAGTATCGGGATATAATCGACCTCACGCCCCAGGACTATCGATTAATGAACTGGCACATTGCCAATCTGGAGTACAGCAACGCAACAAACCTGAAGAACCTCAGCCTGGGTGGCTGGGATATAGATGCAGGTAACGAGTGGGAAGGCAAGCACACTATGGTCGTAGGCGGCTATCAGAGCGTGCCATGGGGACTGGCTCATGCGCCATCGGCGTTAAATATCCGAAAGGACAGTGCCGTCAAGAAGATCACATATAATGCGGAGGGTAATGGTACTGCGAGGGTGGAATGTGAGGATGGGTTCTCGATCGATGCCGACTACGTTGTATCAACTATCCCATTGGGTGTGCTCAAACACGGAAGTGTCAAATTTGACCCCCCTCTACCGGCATGGAAGACAGATGCCATTAGCCGTCTTGGATTCGGCATACTGAACAAGGTCATATTGGTCTATCAGGAGCGGTTCTGGGACACAAGTCGCGACATTTTCGGTGTCTTGCGAAGTCCGTCTTCGCGGCATAGCCTCAAACAGAGCGACTATGCCTCGCAGCGCGGTCGCTGCTTTCAGTGGTTTGATGTGTCCAACACGAGTGGTGTACCGGTCCTCCTGGCTCTCATGGCTGGAGATGCTGGTTTCGACACAGAGTATACTAAGAACGACGAGCTTGTTAGTGAGGCCACCGAGGTCCTACGCAGTGTTTATGGTGCCAAAGTTCCACAGCCAGTGCATGCGGTCGTCACCCGTTGGGGTTCTGACAAGTTCGCTCGCGGCTCATATTCATCAGCCGGCCCGTCCATGAAGTCTGATGATTACGACACCATGGCCAAGACTGTTGGAAATGTAATATTTGCTGGCGAGCACACAACCGGGACTCACCCTGCGACGGTCCATGGCGCATATCTCTCTGGTCTTCGCGCGGCTTCGGATGTCCTTGATACCATGCTTGGTCCTATCAACATACCTTCTCCACTTATCATACCCAAGGAATCGTCTATGTCACTGTCCTCCAGTGCTGTGAAAAGAAAGGCGGATACGGTGCCACTCTCGCCTCAGGCTTCTAAACAGGCGCGCATAGAAGCTCATGAGGTTGCGGCATGGCAGCACATCATTGAAAAGATAGGCGACAGACCTTGGCGTCCTCAGAAGGTGGCAGGTAACTCCTACCTCCTCTACAGCAAGGCCAACTTTGACGCGGCACGCAAGCGTTGTGAAGAAGGTCGTCGGCTGGGTAAGGGCAAGCCGAGCCCCAACGAGGTCCGCGTCATGACAAGCAAGATGTGGAAAGAGGCCACTCCGGAGGAGAAGCGACCATACGAGGACCAAGCCACGGAACAGAAGCGCGTCTACCATGAAAAGCTCAAAGAGTGGGAGGTTGTGGTTAAGGAGTGGGATAGCAAAGCTCTACAAGCTAGAGGAGAGTGGGAGGCGAATGGAAACAAGCTCGTCCTTGAGGACAGCCCGTTTGACGAAGCAGCCGGCAGGGAGCGTAGGGGCCAGAAGGTCAACACGTATGCTGAGAGTGACGGGAGCGACGTGGAGATGGCAGGCTAGACCCGAGGGTCAAGCTGAGGTGGCGTTACGGACTAACAATTAATTGGAAGCGCTCATACCGGATGGGAAGGGGCGCAAGGTCTCTCCCATGGGGGAGGTGGGAGATACCCAATATCGTGCACATATCGGCGAGACGTCGGCGGTGTTAGCCGCCGCAGTACATAAGTGGTTGTCGCCATGCAGCTACCTCTGCGGGTTTGCTTGCAAGAAGGCGATCATTGCATTCATAGGAGCATCTCATCATTCACTCGCCCGTCATCGGGCGTCGTAAACATTGCCATAGCATAATTTCGCACTGCTTAGACGCAAACGTTTCTTCATGCAATCTATTATTGGTGACTGGAAGGCCGTTGCCATTTTACACAGCTGCGAGTTCCGCGAAGCGAGCAACCTGGCCTACAATCCATTCTCGAATCTGCCCTGATCGACAACTCCTGGCTGAGGATCAAGTGTCCGGCTGAGCTTGCGTCGCCGGCAGGAGTCGAGACAGTGGGCAAGGAAAGGCTCGGATCCTCTTGCAAGGCGCTTGGCCAGGTTGCAATTTCTTCTCCCCAGTGTCGTTCACGATGAAAGGGATCTTTGCAAAGTAAGGAGTATGCTAGGGGCTGTGAGGACAGGGAGATAGTTATGTCAGAGGGTATGGATGAGGAGGTCCTGACACGACAAGGCTTCAGGGGCTGGCTCAGGTCTTGGTCAATCACACATGAATGTCGAATGTCGATAAGGAGAACATGATCTGAACCAGGCTGTTGAGTCACGCAGCGTAGACACGTCGATGCGGGACCTCTCGATGAAACTAGTTTATTTCGGCGTTGATACACAGAGGGCGATGCAGCATCTGCTGCATAGGGGGTACTTTGATACAAAGGGAACATGCGAGTAAGACCGCCTCCTCCCATCTACCATCTAGCTCTGACCCTGATTTTACATGTCGGCGGAGGCGGTGGCACCAGTGATAATCTCGACCAGCTCTCCGGTAATGACGGCTTGACGTGTTCGGTTGAACAGAATCTGGTACTTGTTGATCATCTCACCAGCGTTCTTGGAGGCGTTCTGAGAGGACGGGTTAGTACATGTCGGAAGGGGGTTACGATTTGCTTGTAGGAAGGGCACTTACATCCATAGCGTTTCGTCGGGCAGAGATCTCGCAGGCGTGGCCCTCGGCCAGGGCCCAGTACAGAGAGTTGGCCAGGGCGTATTCACGCAGGTTGCCGATGAGCTCCTCCTCGACCTCGAAAGCAGAGAAGTTGGGCGATGCCAGGATGGCATCCTCGGAGAAGGCGGGGACGATGTTGGGCTCGTAGCTGCTGGCGTTGATGAACTTGTTGTACAGGATCTTGACGTCCGAGTACTCGGTGGGCAGCTGGGTGATCTGGTCGGCGATGGCCTGGGCATCGGCGAAGGTGGGGACGTCCTTGCCAACGCCGGCGAAGCTGAGGACGATGTCCTGGCCGTTGGTACGGGTGAGCTGGGCGCGGGCCTTCTCGCCAATGACGACAATGTCGGCGGCGGGCTGGCCAGCACCGACGTTGCGGCGGATCCATCGCGAAAGACCGGAGTGCACACCACCGCAGAGACCCTTGTCGGAGCTGCAGACGACGTAGAGGGTCTTCTTGTCCTCACCCTCGAGGGGCTTGGTCTCGGCGCTCTCGAAGACCTCGTTGGAGGCCTTGCCGTACTTGCCGGCGTCGGTCATGGCACGCTGGGCACGGGTGAGCTTGGTGGAGGCGACGATCTTCATGGTCTTGGTGATCTTCTCGATGTTGCGGATGGACTTGAGACGGCCCTCGATCTCTCGGAGCGTGGCGTAGGTTGCGGCATTGTTGGCGGTGCTGTAGGGAGGGAGAGGGCTAGGTCAGCAGCTTGCACTTGAGTGTATCATGTCATGTCATGTCTTGGGTCGGTCCCCGTTTCGCATCTCCATTTCCGGGTTCATGTCCATTCCCAATCCCCAATCCCCAATCCCATGCTCTTGCGGACAGTCGATCCCGAGGGTCCCATCTCGACGGCCGATGCACGAACGGAACGGATCGCCCTGCTGCCCCAACATATATGACATTCCCGAGCTTGGACTTTCCCTGGTGTGCCGCCCAGGACGAGAAAACGAGAGGTTTAACGGGGCGACAAAGACGTAGACGTACCGAGCAGGAATAGCCGCAGCCGCAGCGCCAGCTCTCAGAGCCGGACGTGCCGCCCTCGAAAGCATTGTGATGGTATTAGGAAGAGTGTGCCGGGCCTCTTGCAGTGGGTGACACTTGATCACGATTCGGATTCGCGATCAATTGGTCGTTGGTTGATGGAGGGAATCGCAAGCGTGAGGTTCGTGTCGACTCGGATCGAACTGAACTCCAAACCAAAACCAGAGCACCCGGCAGCTCCTGGTTGGCCGGGCGTACCTATTTTCCCTCGCATCAATTTTCGGGCCTAGGCCGGATTCTGCCAAAGTTGTTCCCCCCCAGGCCCCCCTTCCTGTTTTCCTGTCCCGTTCCTTCCCTGCCCTCTGTGTCTCCCTGTCTCTCTGTCTCGTCGCTCGTCGCTCGGGTCCACCTGAAAAGTGGCACGTGCACGCTAGACCCCAACAAGCATCTGGTCATTTCCCGCCTGAGGAATCAGGCTGACGTTAACTACCCAAATTGTCTGTCCATCCATCCATCCATCCTACCAAGCCACATCTAACTACTGTACTCCGTAAATTGCGCCCGTCTGTTCCTCTACGCCACACCTGCCACAGTCCCTACTGCATCTCCTCCACTCACCCGGCGCAGTCTGCCATCAGCTGGCGAATCACACACTCCATCCGAGATCGGGTCCCGAGGTCTCTCGCTCTCTGTGCCGGATCATTCGGCGTCCGATCGTCCCTCGTCCATCGTCAATTTTTCTGCACCAAAGCCCACCCGCATCCAGTGCCCAGTCGGGACCGCCCCTGTAAGCCCAGCTCACCCACCAAAGCCACTCGACCACTGGACGGACCTGCTGGAGTCTGGACGCTGACAGGCAGCCGCCCACTGGACAGGGAACACACGCCCGCTGAAGTCACTGCAGCACACGATCCCTCGTGCCATGGTAACCTAGCCAGGCTAACCTACAGGGAAGCCCACCAGCTGCATTGACCCCCTTCGATCTCGATTGATTGGCCCAGATTTAGCCACCCAGCCGGCCGTCCCAGCATCGACGCTCGACTCTCGCTGAGAGAGTCGCGTCGTCTGCCTCTCTTTTTTTTCTGCCCTCTGCCCTCTGCCTTCTGCGCCAGTCTCCAGACGGGCCCGCCGCTGACTCCACTGCCCGGGGCAAACCTAACCGCGACCGTACCGTCCCACTGTCCCTACAGTGACCCTACCAGCCAAAGTGTACCTACAGTACCTTAGCACCCAGTCGCCCGTCCCCGGTTCCAGAACCGCAAGACTGACTTGGGAAAGGCCTCTCTTAATCATTTCTCGGCTGCGCGCTGCTGTTCTCCCCTGCTCTCTCTTCCCTCACTCTCTTCTCTCTCGCCAGCACTCCTGCCGCTCCTTCCCTCTCACTATAGACGGGGTTGGCTCACTACGGTGTGGTCAACCATTTGCCCCCCCAGCAAACCAACTCCAGCTCGTACGGCTCTCGCCAAACACGCCCTCAGGGCGCCAGCCTCACCCCCGATATCACTCTTCCTTCCTTCGCGCTCGAATCGCCCTGCCCGATCCTTCACCAACTCGTGCCCCCTCACCCACACCGTACGCCATGGCTTCCGACTACTCTGACGACGATATGCCTCTGGCACGTCCCAATGGCCGCCGTAAGTACCTTCTTTTCCCCCCCTTCTCCCGGCTTCTGTTGCTGGAAGGCTGCGACTCGCGCCTGCATTTGCTCGATCAGCCAAATCTGCTGAACCTGGCCTCACCTCACTTCACCTCGCGCCGCCTCACCTCGGCCGTCTTACACAACCTGCCCCGGTCTCTGCCTTTTCTTCGTGCTGCATCTATGCTCGATACTACCGAGATCCTGCACACGACCAACCGCACGCTCCCCATCGTGCTTGCTGTTTTTCAGTTCAACTGACTCGTTCTCGCCTAGTCTCTGCAGCCACCATCCCAAAGTCGGAGGACCGAGCCATGGACAAGAACGATCCCGCCGCCAAGGGTCTACCCGCGCCCGTGTCTATTCGTCACGGCCCTGTGCGGGACGAAGATGCCATGGATGTCGACAGCCCCCAGCAGGTCAACGGCCATGGGAAAAGGAAGTCTCGGGTCTCCGTTGTCAGCTACAAGGACGAGTCCGACAGTGACGACGCCCCCATAGTACGTATCTCGCCGCTTTGCATTTCTTCTCGTACTGACTGGTATCCAGGCAAAACGCCAGAGAAAGAAGGTGGTCGACTCGGACTCGGAGGACGATGCTCCACTGAGCAGGAAAGGCCGCCTTCCCCCCAAAGCCACCGCGGCCGACATGATTGACAGCGACTCCGACGATGAGAAGCCTTTGACCGCCAAGCTGGCGCAGAAGAAGAAGGACATCGAGAACGCTGCCGTCAGGGAGGCCAGGGCCATCCGGAAATCCGTCAAAGACGAGTCTGACTCGGACGCGCCACTGGCCGCGCCCAAGGGGCAGAAGAGAACATCCAATGGGGTGCCCAAGGCGAACGGCGTCAAGAAGGAGGCCGACTCGGATTCGGATGCGCCTCTGAAAAAGACCAAGCCCAAGGCGAAACCTGCCCCAGCTGCTTCCAAGGCCAAGCCGAAGGGAAAGGCCGATGTTACGCCCGCGAAGAAGGCGGCTGCAAAGAAGGTCGCCAAGAAAGAAGAGAGCGAGGAGGTCGAGGATGACGACGACGAGGGAGGCGAGAACTGGTGGGACAAGCCGATGGACCAGGACGACAGCATCAAGTGGACGACTTTGGTGCACAACGGCGTCATGTTCCCGCCCGCCTACGAGCCTCTGCCCAAGAACGTGAAGCTCATCTACGACGGTGTTCCTGTAACCCTGGCCCCCGAGGCTGAGGAGGTTGCCTACTTCTTTGGTGCCATGGCTGATACCGCCCATGCGAAGCTCGACGTTTTCCAGAAGAACTTTTTCACCGACTTCAAGGAGGTAGTCACCAAGAGCGGTGGTGCCAAGGATCGGCAAGGCAACAAGGTCAACATCAAGGACTTCGCCAAGTGCGATTTCTCCAAGATACTCAACTACGAGCAAGGCAGAAAAGAGGCCAAGAAGGCCATGTCGAAGGAGGAGAAAAAAGCTGCTGCCGAGGAAAAGAAACGTGTCGAGGCGCCTTTCAAGACTTGCACGGTGGACGGCAAGACACAGGAAGTTGGCAACTTCCGTGTCGAACCTCCCGCCCTTTTCCGTGGCCGTGGCGCACACCCGAAGACTGGCAAGCTGAAATATCGTGTCATGCCTGAGCAGATCACCATCAACATTGGCAAGGGTGTCAAGGTGCCTGAGCCGCCTGCCGGCCACAAGTGGAAAACCGTTCAGCACGACCAGAAGGCTTCATGGTTGGCCATGTGGCAGGAGAATATCAATGGCAACTACAAATACGTCATGCTGGGCGCGACGTCCGACTTCAAGGGCAAGAGTGATCTGAAGAAGTTCGAGAAAGCTCGCGCGCTCAAGAAGTACATCGACCGTATCCGCAAAGACTATGAAAAGGAGTTGAAGTCGGACATCATGGCGGACCGTCAACGAGCCACTGCCATGTATCTCATCGACAAGCTCGCTCTGAGAGCTGGCAACGAGAAGGATGCCGAGAACGAGGCCGAGACCGTGGGTTGCTGTTCTCTCAAGTACCAGCATATCACACTCCGAGAACCTGATACTGTCATCTTCGACTTTTTGGGCAAGGACAGTATTCGGTATTACGACGAGGTCAAGGTCGAGCGTCAAGTCTTCAAGAACTTGAAGCTGTTCAAAAAGGCGCCCAAGGGCGAAGGTGATGACATCTTCGACCGGCTGAATACATCTCAGCTAAACAAGCATCTTTCAAGTTACATGCCGGGTCTCACTGCGAAGGTTTTCCGTACCTATAACGCGTCCTACACCATGAGCAGGCTTCTGAAGGACCTCAAGTTCCCTCCTAATGCGACGTTGGCAGATAAGATGTACGAATACACCAAAGCCAACCGAGAGGTCGCCATCCTTTGCAACCACAAGCGGACAGTGACTGCTAGCCACGAAGCGACGATGGAGAAGATGGGAGACCGGATCAACGCTATCAAGTTCAACATATGGCGTACAAAGCAGATGATCCTGGATATCGACCCCAAGCAAAAGAAGAAGAAGGGTGCCGAGTATTTCCAGCTCCCGGAAGATATGGCCAGCGAGGAGTGGATCCAGAAGCACATCAACTTCATCGTCGAAGAGGAGCGCAAGAGGATCACGAAGAAGTTTGAGAACGATAACAAAAAGTTGGCAGCCAACAAGGAGAAGCAGCTTCCCGAAAAGGAGTTGAAAGACCGACTCAAGGCCGCGGACGACCTTGCGAAGCAACGTAAGAAGGAGTGGAAGTCTAAGAAGGTCGAAGCCGAGGGCAAGGGCCCGACGGTTGAGAAGATCGAGGAGAAAGTCAAGAAGCTCGAACAGAGCCTGAACGCAGCTGAGCTCAAGCAGCAGAATCAAGACGAGAACAAGGAGGTTGCGCTGGGAACCTCTAAGATCGTAAGTTTCGCCGTAGTTCCATTGCCTTGTGATGATGGGGTGCTAACTTGGTAAACTAGAACTACATTGATCCTCGTCTCTCTGTCGTCTTCTGCAAGAAGTTTGGCGTCGCCATCAACAAGGTCTTTTCGAAGACCCTGGAAAACAAATTCCAGTGGGCCATCAAATCTGTCGAGGAAGACTGGGAGTTCTAAGACAGATATTCGTCCTCCCACAACCTGCTTTCCACCTTCCTCGTCTTGTATAATTGTACTATCATTTGCGCTACATTGTCTTGAGGCAATGGGGCGCCTTAGAGACATCTAGACACCATCACTGCACCATGATTACCCTTAACGACGAGATACGAGGCGCCGCTTATACTATCAGAGGGTCAATGGTCTTGCGTCTGGCCGCAACGGCGCAAGAATTGACCTTCACTGGCCTTGCATATATCGCTCGTATCACAAAGGTCGTTTAGCGCTGCATTAGGGGTGTTTTCTTCGTACGGAACTCCGACAATCTCTGAGTTTCGTCGATAGCGATGCATTACAGACAGACACAATAAAGATAAAAGTTGAGACTCAACCTGGACCTGCGGTTTTCACTGACTGCACCCACTTTAACCATACCTTTCCCTGCACCTGCGGTGCAAGCAATGGCATTGAGCATCAGAGCAATGTTCTGGCTCTTGACCGCCAATCGCGATGGATTTTCGAGGCTCATGGTGTGTAGTCTTCGCAATACGAGGTCACCCTAATAAGCTGATTGGTCACACCGACCAAGAATGGGTGCCAGGCATGGCCTTAGGAAGGTGAGAATGTTCACCAAGGACTGCGCTGCAGATAGACAGACACGAATGTTTTATAGACTGCCGTTGTTTTCGGTATCATCCCCGTTCCCTTGGTGACTTGCTGTTGAGTAGTTCCCTTGCCTGTTTCCGCCGCCGACTGTCCCTCCTCCCAGACGGACGATGTTCTTTGTCGACAGGGCGCAAAGGTGAAGTAGTATTCACAGCCGGACAGAATCCCGCTGCCTAGATGTCAGCCAGCCTTCCACCCACAGCATAGTGTGATACAGCGCCGGTTCCGTTGATTGTAGCTTGGGAAGACTTAGGTAGACGAGCCAGGACCGCGTGCCCTACTAACATTCCACTCTGGCTGAACACCTGGTAGGGCTCCTTCACGACCTACCGTGACCGCTGACAGCGCGTGACACTTCCCGTCTCCACCTCGTTCTCGTCGCGGGCTACACATAGGAGAGGCAGACATGATTTCCGATTTTTGGGAACGTACCGGGTACCTATCACGAAGCAGCACGGCGGGATTAGATGAAGAACCGAACTGTTTTATTCCCCTTGCTTGGTGCTCCCCTTCCCGAAAACGCCAGGCTCCAACGTGTGCTGTATACAAAATGGCAAAGCATGCGTGGCTGGCTCCCAGTCTGCAGTTCAAAACCTGTGTTGCGTGCAACATGAGCCGACCGCCCTATCCCCAGAAACCCCCCGTAATACTTTCAGTATGTATGTATACACTTCACCCCCGCCCGTCTTTTGCGTATGTACAGTGTATGCAGCGTACCTCGCCGTCCTCCGCCTTGGTTCTCATAAACGTTCCCTCGTTCCGCCGTACTACATAAACCACAACCCCCCCAAACAAAACAAGCCTGTGCCAAGCGGGGACGCCCCGCACTCAGGCAATCTTGTAGACGCGCGTGGCTGTCAGGTAGCAGGCGGCGCCGAAGGCGACGAGGCCGGCGGTGATGCACCAGAACCAGGTCAGGTCGCCCTCGAAGTCCTGGCCGGGGACCCAGACGTTCATGCCCCACAAGCCGGTGATGATGTTCATGGGCAGGACGATGGTGCCGAGCACCGTGAGCTTGTTGAGCGTGTCGTTGGTCTGCTCGCCGCGCTCATTCATGGCGATGTTGATCTGGGCGAGGTACGTGTTGGACGAGACGCCAAGGGTTCTGGATGTTTTGTCAGCATCTGTGTTGATGGTACGAGCTCTCTCCCACTCTCTGGCCGCTGGACCAGGAAACGGGGGCGAGGCTGGGGTTAGTAATACTCACTTGTCAGCATGCATCAGGTTCCCTGTCATGGTGATGATATGATCCTGGATATCGCCCAAATACAAGCCGATTTCGCTCCTGGGTGCAACCTCGTAGTGCTCATTGCACCGTTTCGCGAAGCCCTTGATGACGTCCGCCTTGTTACCCAGGAGTCTCAGTAGCTCCGTGGCCTTCTTGCGGCACTGGCCAATCCGATGCAGCATATCGCCGTCCAACTCCGCGGCCGAGGTGTGGACCGTTGCGCTGTCCTCCTTCTCGTTGTTGCTGTCCTTCTGGCGCCTCGCGACGGAGCCGGAGCGTGAGTTCATGCCGAGGATCGCATCCTCAATGTTGTCCACGTCGTCCTGGATATTCTGGACCAATGGGCCGAACACGTCGGTGATGTCGTCGATAATGGCATAGCCGATCCAGTCAGAGCTGAGCATGATATAGTCCTTGAGCTGCCTAATCCTACGGCGCACGTTGGCGGGATGCGGCGTTTGGCCAAAGTGGAAGGAGAGGATGCCCTCTCTGAAGACCACGATGTACATGTTGACCGGGTCAAGATGTGTTTCGCTCTCTTCATCCTGGTCGAAGGATCGGTAAGACACGAAGTAGTAATGGCGGAAAAGCTCGACCTTTTCCCGCTGTTCTTGTAGCATGATATCTTCCGACGTGAGTGGATGTATGCCAAAGGTCTTCTGAATGATTTTCATCTCATCCGGCGTGGGAGAGAGAACATCCAACCACCAGACGGGACGCTCACCGTACCGAACTGGCTTTTGGAACTGAGGGCTTGGGGACTTCAGGTCGGCAAAGGCCGGAGGAGGAGACTTGATATCATGGCCAATGGGCGTTGCGTCGCCTGACTGATTTCTCGATGTGGTTGCGGAGGCAGGTACTGTTTGCTTTGGGGACAGCGTGCCACCAGCGCCACGATCAGGTTGATCGGAGCTTCTGTTCGTTGTGGCCAAAGACGGCTGCCGGGTGGGATCTCTAGAGCCATAACCCGTGCGCCCATTCCTAATCGAACCAGGAACTTGCGGCCCCAACAAGTCCTCATCGTCAGACTCTTCGGAGGAATCGGACAGGATAGGCGGATCTGGGATGAAGAGCTCCCGGAAGCTCCCATCAGGCGGTACAAGCTCCGAGATGGTCAGACTGTGGATCGTGCTCTGGAGCTCCTCATTGAAGTATGTGAAGCGATAGGGTGCGTCTTCCTCAGACTTATACCAGCTCCTTGTGACCTGGCGAAGTCGCCCGTTGATGAGTTGGGGCTCCGTGATCTTCTTCATCCGTCTATCCTCCGTGTTGTTCTTCTCCTTCTCGTACCTGCTCCAATCCTCCAGCATGGCTAGGTCTGGCCACCTAGCCCGTCTGCGTCTGGGCCGGCGGCTGCGTTGATCCTGCGACCGTTGCGTGTCCTCCTCTGCAATTTCGGACATACCCTCCTGCGGGTAGCAGACATCATCCTCAGCCTGTATGGCGATTGTATGCCGCCTTTGTAGGGGGGATGATCCCTGCAGAGGGTCGTCGTGGTCTTCCATCAGGCTGGCTGGCTGCGATAGGGCCTGGCTCAGCTCCTCCCGCATCATCTCGTCCCCGAAATTCACGTCCGAAGCACCCATGCGCGGCGAGGGCGGCATTGACGGCGGGTAGTTGACATTGTACCTGTCGCCGGACGGCGTAGTTGGCAGCAGGCCTGATCTCCACTTGCTGGACCTGCTAGACCCGCGCCTTTCGAACCGTGGCCGTCCTTCGTTCGAGCCGTACCCCTTTCGCTGGTTTGAGGACTCGCTGATTCGGGAGCCACTCAGCAGCGGTGCGCCTTCGTCGAAGTCGGACCTGTCATGCTCATCTTCGCGATCAAGGTCTCTCCCCGACATGGTGCGTATCCGCGACTGCGAGCCCCTCTCCCCCTGGCTGGGGAGTGTGTACGGCGTGTTCAGCACCGAAGGGCGGCGGGGGCGCGGCCCGTACTGGTGTGCGCGATGGTCCAGGAGGGCCTGGCTGTCGACACTGGTATTGCTCAAATTGCGGCCCTGCATGTAGAAGCCGCTGTGCGACGCCTCGGGGTTGTCGCCCTGGACGCTGGAGTCGCCCTCGTCCTCCTGCAGGGCAGCGAAGGACTTGCGGCGCGGGCGCCGGTGCTTGCGTCCGCCGCGATGCTTCTTCTTCTTGGACGAGGAGGGCGTCTGGGAGCCGGAGGCAAGGGCCGATCCCGGTACCGAGTTGGACGGCCTGAAGGGGTTGCCAGCCGACGAAGACATGTTGGTGGTGCAGGTGTAGGTGGGTGGAGCAAGTTGGGGAGCGGAGTGCGATCTCAATGTGTCGCGAGATGATAGGCAGGCGACTCGTCCAGACGGAGACCGATGTTGAAAATGTACAAGCTCCTTGTAACTGAATGGCAATACGGGATTGAACAGTACAGAAGCGCTTCTGCTAAGCAGATTTCGCGGTCGACCTGTATGTATAGAGCCTCGGCGATGGATGCTTCTGCTCTGAGCTGAGCTGGGCCTTGCTGATCAGAGACAGCGCAGTCAGTCAGCCAGCCAGCCGTGCTGTAACCCGTCGTTGCTGTGGACAGGGCTATGCAGCAGCATGCACCGCAGTAGGCATCAAGCTATGCAGGGTCAATGGCTGCTAACAACGGGTTGGGCTCGGAAATCCGCCAGCGAGAGGCTGAAAAGAGAGTGCTGCAAGAGATGTCTCGAAGGTTTTCCGGTGATGTCAGAAGAGTCGAGGTCGGAGGTTGCCGCTGCCGCTGCCGCTGCCGGGATTTGGGCTTAAGCCTGGGGCGTGGGATTGGGTGCGTGCAGGATAGGAAAACGAACCAACCCCACGGCTGAACGAGCTGCTGGGAACCAACGAACGGACTGGGACTGCTGGGACTGCTGGGACTGCTGGAGAACCGCTGTGACGTGACGTCGAGGGCTGGAATGCGGATCCCGCCCCCAGTTAGGCCTAGCGACGAGGAGCTACCCTGGATCCGATAGGCAGGGGCCGAAGAGAGCTGCTCGAGTCGTGCACGACGAGACCATGGATGTGGATGCTGTAAGGTGCTGTGGGCCTCGGTCGCGTGCCTTTGTCTCCGGAACATGTGTGTGTGAGACCAAGTATGTGAATCTCATGAGGAGCAAAGCAAGACGTGTTTTCCTTTTATTTCTCCATCATTGTGCGGAGTTTGGATTGCGCCCATATCAGCCACACGGACACTCTGAACCTTGGCCAAGATTAATTCCTTCTCAGTAAGAAAAGACTCTGCCGCTCTGCCGCCATCCGGTGATGTGCAATTCAGTTCCTAGTTGAGACTTATTTGTTTAGAGACTGTCATTTTCCCCTTGCTACATAAATGCATCTGCACAGCTTGAAATGCGTGGCATGTGTCTGGCGAATTCCACAGGCATCTGAAGAAGACAAACCCACATGCTACCTGGCCACCATCACGTGAATGCTGCAATTGGCACTGAATTATCATGAATAACTGTTCCCAGTTGACTGGTCCTAAGCATTTTCCATGCGAGGTGGATGCAGCTACCGGTATGAACTCATCTCGTCCGCAGATGCTGTCCCCTCAAGTCCAAATGTCCAGAACGCCAGGTCTCCCCTGACCTTTCAAGTGTACATACATACAAACCGCAACGCCTGACCATGATAATAATGATGATGCATGAAAGCAGCCAACCAGAACTCAGCGTCGCTGGCCCATGAACTGTGCCCGTAGCGCCAAGATTTGCTGCCTCTCCCCCTCCGGAAGCTGGTCGATGGTCGCTTGTGGTAACTCCATCACCATCTTGATGAGCTGATCAGTGTCCTGGCCGGGCGGAGCCGCTGCGGCAGGAGGCGCATAACCTGTCTGAGGAGGCTGTGCCATGGGCGGTGCGTAAGGTGCCGCGACTGGCGGCGTGCCGGTGTGTGCCACAGGGAAGCCGGGCATGGAAGGCGGAGGGTAGCCAACAGGGGCAGCCTGGGCGGGCGGCGGCGCGCTCGCGTCGACGACGGCGTGGATAGCCTCGGGTGAAACGAGTCCCATGAGAAGCAGCGCCTGAAAGATGGCGTAGGACAGTTGCGGTGCCGCCGTTAGCAGCTCGGTGGCCCGTGCCGGATCCGCCGTGGCCAACGACTTCATCTGCGAGAGGATGTCGAGGAGCTGGGCCGGGGGCAAGGTATGCAGCGTGCGGGAGATGGCATCGTGGAAGCTGACTCCGGGCGGTAGGTCCTTGCCCGGTGGCAGGGGGGGTAGACTTCCTACGGGAAGCGCTTGCGGTGGTGCCTGTGAGAAGCCATTCGAGTATGCTGCGGCGTTGGGCGCGTTGTTGGATCCCGACTTGTCGTCATCGTCCCCCACACGGCCCTCGGTGCTGTAGTCGACGCGGAGCTTGCGGTTCATGATCTCGTAGTCGTTGAGGTTCCGTACAGCCGAAGCTGCGCAATCTATGGTGCGGAGGTAGGGTGTCAGCAAAAGTGAAGAGGATTGTGTAGGAGGGCCAGAGTAGCCGTCACACACCTGCGTCGGGGTATTCTGCGAAGCCAAAACCCTTGGGCCTCCCGGTCTCTCTGTCGTACACGAGGCGGAAGTTGACCACGGGGCCGGCACTGCTGAAGATATCGGTGATTTGCTCCTCGGAGAGGCCTGTTTGGCGCGTCAGTTGCGGGCCGAACACTCAAGACAGGCAGAAGCTTGGATCGCGGTCTTACCGTAGGGGATGTTTCCCACAAAGACGACCCGCGAGGGGGGCTTGGAAGACATGGTGTCGGATTGTCTTTGGTGCGCCGACTTGGCTCTATAGTGGCAGGAGCTCGCAAGCGACGAGCCCTAGAGCAGGGTGAAGTGGTGGGCTGGTGTAGAAGACGATGCGATGCGCCGACGAAGCAGACTTCACGGTGGTACAAGGATGAACAATGACAGAGGGTGGGACTGAGGATCTATTCATTGACTGATGCAATCCATCCACCGTAGCAAGCCAAGTTATGTCTGCTTTGCGCTCACCTGGTCACACCCAAAGAACATGAGGTTGGATACGCTGCCAAATTCTTGGTCGCAGCTCGACGTTCGCGCCTCCGACTTTGGCGTAGCTCTTCTCCGGCAGTGTAAGAGTGCTTTTAGGCCCAGAAAATCCGCCGGAAAAAGGTTAGGCCATCCATGTCTTCCAAGCTCCCGCCCCGGCGCTCAGCTACGGCGGGACAGTAGGTAACCACTTAGGTACCTGAAAGAAACTAAGTGCCTAAGACACTACTGCGCTAAGACAGTTAGCGAGCCTCCAGCAGCTTTTGGCCCAATCAACCACCCCCTACAAGGTACCTTACCCAGGTAGCTCTGGCACAGCGAGCGCTGAACAGCGGTGCTGAAGCACGGACCCTTCTAAACCCCGGGTCTTGGCGGCCGCCAGAAAAGACGAATCATCACTTGGGAGCTCAGCAGTCAGAGAGAGCTCTGCGTCTCATACGATCCCGACGACCGTACCTCACCTTGACCCCCCCCTTGCCCGACATAGACCGCTGCCATTCAGTAACGGCGACATGTCGAACCGGTCACCCATCGAAGAGTTTGCCGAGCGCGCCCGGCGCGCCATGCAGCAGAACCGCGGCCGCGTACCCAAGTTCGGAGCCGGCGGCCCCGGCGGCGGTGGTAACCCTCTGGCCCTGGGAGCCCTCGCCGTCCTCGGTATCGGCGGCGCTGTGCTGCTGCAGAACTCGCTGTTCAACGTCGACGGTGGCCACAGAGCCATCAAGTACAGGAGGATCAGCGGTGTGAGCAAGGAGATCTACACCGAAGGTACGTCGCCTCGCCCGTGATGCTAGCTATACGCATACTCTGTACATACAGTACTCTGGACATTGGCGCTGACCGGGTCCTGCCCTCTCCAGGCACGCACTTGATGATCCCGTGGTTCGAGACCCCGATCACGTACGACGTCCGAGCGAAGCCGAGAAACGTCTCCTCCCTCACCGGAACCAAGGATCTGCAGATGGTCAACATCACATGCCGTGTTCTGTCGAGGCCCGAGGTCAACGCTCTGCCCCAGATCTACAGAACCCTGGGACAGGACTACGATGAGCGTGTCCTGCCCTCCATCGTCAACGAGGTCCTGAAGAGCGTCGTTGCCCAGTTCAACGCCAGCCAGCTGATCACACAGCGTGAGATGGTCGCCAAATTAGTACGGGAGAATCTGTCGAGAAGAGCTGCCAGGTTCAACATTCTGCTGGACGACGTGTCGCTCACGGTAAGATAGCTCATGTCTCCGGGATTCTAATGGATCCTCCAGGTTCATGGTCACTAACATGACCAATTAGCACCTTGCCTTCTCGCCGGAGTTCACGGCGGCTGTTGAGGCCAAGCAGGTTGCGCAACAGGAGGCGCAGAGGGCTGCCTTTGTCGTCGACAAGGCACGACAGGAGAAGCAGGCCATGGTTGTCAGGGCACAGGGTGAGGCTCGCTCGGCCGAGCTGATCGGAGACGCCGTCAAGAAGAGCAAGGCCTACCTTGAGCTGAAGAAGATCGAGAACGCCCGTCTCATTGCCACACAGCTCCAGGAGGCTGGCGGAAGGAACAGGCTGATGCTGGACTCGGAGGGTCTTGGCCTCAACGTCTTTGGCGACGAAATCAGCAAGAAGCCGTGAGGGACAAGCAAGGCGTCATGAGGGGGAGGAAAGCGACCATTTTCACACATCTCCACTGTATTCTAGGCATTAATCACTGTAAAATAGGGAGATCTGGGGTTGAACAGACTCTTGTCCACGAGGTGTGTAGTCAACACAATCTGATCTGAGCCAGACGATGGGCCTCTCATGGACACTTGACCGCGTGCTACATTCCCGCGTCGCCTAGAAAATCAACTGGCCCTCGAATCTTCTCCAGTTATGTACTGAAATTATTCGTCCCGAGGCACCCAGAACTGCCTCAGTGCTTTTTCTGAATCCTTTGTTGCAGTAGTACCCGTCAGCCTATCTGAATACCATCCCGGCCGGCCGCCGTCATTCAGTGCAAGGCAATTTGCGGGTCCAGCTCAGGCCGCCGATCACCCCACCATAAACCGCCCGGGCGGTTGCCTTCAGCGCCTCTCCAACCAACAGGTAAACCCAGGAACCTCGAGAACATAATCTTGCGACTTCTCTCTGCTAACCAAACCCCCATATTCCCGAGCGGTCCTCTCCAGTCGCCAGACACCCCAAACACCACAAGAAGAAGTCCCGTCACCAACCGCCAACATGCTCATCAAGTAAGCCCCTCCAACCCCGCCGTTCCATGTCCCTCGAGACGCCGGATCGCAACGCCACGGCGCCGCAAGACGCATGTGACTGACGGTGACTTGACAGAGTCCGTACCCTCACCGGCAAGGAGATCGAGCTGGACATCGAGCCCGAATACAAGGTATGCCGTCCCACGACCCCGCCGCCGTCCTGCCGCGGATGGCGCATACCATGTCATCACCAAGCCCATCCCGTCCGCCCGTCCCCCTAGACCACGCCCATTCGACCCGGAAAGGAGGAATCTTGCTGACACAAGGCGTCTACAGGTCGCGCAGATCAAGGAGAAGGTCGAGGAGAAGGAGGGCATCCCGCCCGTCCAGCAGCGTCTGATCTACGGGGGCAAGCAGATGTATGTGGACTTAACCCGAACCCAGGCCCGGCACCCCGAGCCACGAAGGGCCCCGATACGATGAGTTCTTGGAGCAATATCGTACTGACATTGTATGGCGCAACAGGGTTGACGACAAGACGGCAACCGAGTACCAACTGGAGGGCGGTGCCACGCTGCATTTGGTCTTGGCTCTCCGTGGCGGCCAATGAGACACACGCCGCAACCAAGATCTTTTGAACCCGTCTATACGATCATGACATGGGGATAGATGGTACAGGAAGGGCAACTAAGGGATGGATATGAGGCTCGCTCATCTGTCAAGGGGAAGGGATAGATCCCGGTCATGAGCTACTTCCTCGGGGGCAGGCAGGATTTCATGAGAAGCAGAGTGACCAGAGGGAGGTGGAGTGAGCGGCCGGCACGGCGTTGATTCATTCGGGCCCTCGTGGGAGCCCAGCAGAGTCGAGATGGTTTCACAGCGATGTCTTCTGGCGACCAACCCATCTTCTTTTTCCCCTTCTGGCGCGCTTCTTCTCCCCTCCAGGCTGTGCTGTTCCGTACATAGCGTTTACTCTGCAGTCCGACGCATAATAGAAGACCCCCATGATATACGACAAGATCAGTCTAGTGGAAAGACTCTCTGAGAAGAGGCTGTCATGAGCAGCGTGTTAGCTGTTACCGTGATGCCTAGTTCGATGATGTATATCGCTCGTGGCAAGATGGGAGGATTTGGCGAATGCTCGCTAATTATTGTTCTCCTATAATGGCTCCGAGACGTTCTCTTTGACCAAAGGATCAGGCATAGTATTTGCATCTCTCTGAATGTGTAAGGGTTGACTATGGCCGTGGCAGATCATCATATGGAAACTATCATCCACCGTGCTTGCGGGATCGCCTCTGGGACCGTCTATAGTAAACCCGAGGCCAGCAATGGGTCTCCATCTGATCTCGCGTCACTCGGTCCCAGTACATCCTAGGTATCAGCCATAGCCTTTCCAGCTATCAATGCATCGTCGCCGTTGCCCTGGTAGCTTATGGCCCAACAGGCAATGACTTTTCCAACAGCAACACAGCAACATAGTTCAATGGCTTAATGGTAACATGCTAACCCGATTCCTTCATTAGGCTTTTCCAGATACAGAAAGAGAACTGCCGTGTGACCTCGGTCACCGGCCTGGCCCGTTGTGGCAAAAGAACAGAACAGAACAGAACGATGCCTTAGGACAAGACTCAGATGAGTACGTCATGGGTCGTGGTGCCGGAATGGTAAGTAAAGTCTCAAAATCCCCTTGTTATTCCCCCATACTCTCGCTGCTGTACCGTGTTGTTGCTGCTGCTGTTCCCCGTGATCTTCTTCTGTTCTGCTAATGTTCATTTGAACGCGGCATCATTTTCCTGTGATTTCAATTTTTTTTTTTTTCTTTTGCCCCTATCCCGCCTTGTCCCGGACCTATTTTGTCTGGTACCGTTCAGATCACCTAGGGATCTCTTTTTCACTTAACTGAAACTGGGATTAGTAATTTTCTTCCCCCCTCTTATACTGCAACAGACTTGGGCGTATGAGAATTAATGCAATAGGAGACGCGAATGCTCTTTACGAAGACCGACATGTGCAAGTATGAACGTGCTTGACAGGCAGGCAATACATCATAGTGAATAGGCAGCTCGATGCTGGGACGAACAATTTTCAGATGGGTATCAGCATGATTTGATTTATGTGCTTGACTATCTACGTATCTGTGCAGCCCTCAATGCAATCAAAACAACCACAGAGCCAGAATCATAAGCAGCTCCAGTGCCTCAAGGCACAAATTATCAACCGATGACCGCTGTAATGGAATGGATCCCTTCTTAGAACGCCGTCTTACTCCTAGATTGTCCATTTCCAGCATTGTGCTTTCTTGATCTTACATGTGCTCTTCCGACTCCCTCACAGCACCTCCGTGCTATCAAAAAAAAAAAAAAAAAAAAGGTGCTTCGCATGGGCATCTCTGCAGCTGATGTATGCCCAACCAAATCAACGACGCTGCACCTTGGATTTGGGCTTCATGAAGACGTCCACCGGTTTTCGCTTCACCGGCATCCTGGGCTTGAGCTCAGGACTTCCCGAGGGGCCGTTCGTCGAGGCCGATGGCTTCGGGGGGCTCGTGGGCGCAAGCGGCGGCGAGGCTGATGCCGCTAATGGTCGCGCTGTAGATGCCGCCTTTGGCTTGGGGGGTGATCCATGTGTGGCCGGTGAGAGGCCTGGCGTAGAACGAGCTGGGGTGCTTGAGCTGGGTCCTGATCTCTGGACTGTAGTTGCCGAAGGCTTGAAGGCATTCGATAGAAGTCCTTTCTTCTTTCCAGGCAGCGCAGCTGGTCTGTGAGTCTGAGCCGAAGTGGAACTTGATCTGGCTGGAGAAGGTCTTGCCGGCTCGTCGTCCTCGAACTGGTCCTCCAGGTCGTCAACGTTCAGCCTGCCTCCGGTGTAGCCACCGAAGACGTCGTCCGCATCCTCATCCTCGAGATCCGAATCGTCGATGATGCTCGATGTCTTACCTTGAGCCTTCAACTTGCGCAATCGAGCCTCCCTCTCCTCCATGACTTGGGTGCGGAACTCATCTTCCCTGCTGTAGGTTGCAACGGGCTGGGCTTTGACTTCCGGATTCTTCTTGATCTGTTGCTCGTGTACCATGCCCTTCGGTGCCTGCTTGATCTGGCCCTGACGCACGATGAGGGCGCCGTTGGGGGTCATGAGCTTGTTGCGAGCGCGGATCTCGGCAGCCTCCCGCTTGACTCTTCGCATGACACTCGCTGCAGTGTTCGTCTTGGTTCTCGAGCCTCCCGTGAATCGTAGCTCTCCGGTGTCGTTGGAGCCTCCCCTTCGACCACTGGTCGACTTCTTTGCGTCACCTCTCATGTCCTTGGGCGGCTTAGGCAGTCTGCTCTGGGCGAATGATTGGACAGCGCTGGTGTTGGCCTGCTTCTGGCGCTGAATGCCCGCGAATGCATTCTTCAATTTCGCCTCGGCCTCAGCCTTTTGCTCGGCATCCATCCGGGCATATCTGGCGTACACCTTGTGCCATGATGCGGGATTGCGAGGCTCGAATTGGTTCTGATTGTGAAGGACCGGAAACTTGCGCTCTATGAGGCGAATCCAGCATTCGGCGTCGTCGACCTCGATGTGGGGTGAAGCTTCCTCGATGGCGCGCAGCTGAGCTGCTGAGTCGATCTTGAGGAGAATGGGGCGGACGATCGTGTACGGTAGGCTGCCAATATCTGTGATTTCTTTGCGAGAGTTAGGCGTGTTCAACAGGGCCAGTGATTCATATGGACAGGAGCGTGCTTGGTCCATGACTGAGATTCGCGATGTGGGCAGGCGCGAACTACGCAGACCAGATTTGTAAAGAAGTGTGGAACGGAAGTATGGGTGGAAATCAATACTCGAAGGTTCGACAAACAGGAATTTGGGCCAGGGGCATCGTCTTGAGTTGGGTGGGAAAGCGGGAGCTGGTCGTTGCTTGCATTGCCATACCTTTGACATTCTTCATACACACAGCGGTGCAAAGTTCAGCCAATGTTTTGACGCCCATCGTGACGGCAAATGGCTGCTAGCGAGAGCAATCCAAAATTGCGATGTGGGAAACGGAAGGTCCAAGAAAAAAGAATTGCGTGTCGCGAAAACTGTTGTCGTCGTAGCTCAGCGCATATCTGTTACCCGGGCGATGCTCGGCTGACTGAGGACACGGGGAACGGTAGGTGATCGGTAGGGCGGCCCGAATGTTCGAAGCGCAAGCGGGTGTGGGTGCGCGAACTCATCAACAATACACAAGAATAGCTCGAAAGGACATGCTGGGACGTTTCGTTGTTGTACATGCTTCGGAGGATACAAAGGGATGGGTCGAGTGTAAGTTGACGTTTCCCCAAGATCGTCGAGGCTGAGCTGGTGGGGGGTGAGCCACTTTTAGCCGCCTTTTAAGTTAACTTCTTCCTTGTTGCCAGGCTGAGCAGCCTCGCAGCGCTCATTTATTTTTAGTTGGTGATACGAGGGTGCAGACTTTCTGTAAAGGCAGAACTCCGTTATTACATTTTCTTTACGTGAAACCTTGTCCTATGTACTCGACTACATACATAAGATATAATACCTGGTAGAAATGCTGACATCAAGTCGTTTGCACTCCCTCCCCAACTCCACAGCTGCAGAATTCAGCTTGAAGCAAAGCAAAACAATGTTGAAGATAATTGATAAATAAGAACGACATCTTTAACAATTTAAACTAGGATATTGTCGGTTTCAAGTGGTCAAAGATTTGTATTACTAAACAAGGCCATATGCCTCGTATCGCTACAGTTGGTAGAACCTATCCATGATCTACCGAGACAACTCGAAACCAGGCTCGCCAACGCAAAGCCATAAATAATTGAGAACAACATAACCTCCGCATTTTGGTTGCCAGTATACCCGAAAACAGTGGTATCTCCCTGTCTTCCTGAACTCCTTCAACGCCGCCGGGCCGTGTCCCTGGAAATGTCGCAATGAGGCGCGCAAATAATTTGTACATGAGGCATCAGCTCATCTCGCATCTAACAACCCAATAATACACCAGCATGGGAATCATTACGCCGCCGCCGCAACAGCACGCGATGACCCCGCAATGGCAGGTTCTGGTTGTGTTGCTTGCTCGTCCTGGTGTGCGATTTCGCCGCCAGCTTCGCGCTCTGCCCATGCTCCCCAGAGACCACGCTTGCCACGAACGCGAATCGACCCACCAAGGCTGCCCTCCTTCTGCTCCACCTTGATTGCATCCTTTGTCGCGAGCACGAGGCACTCAAAGAACATCTTTGTCGCGTCTGCCTTGGTCGTGCGCTTCTCCGGCAGAAGCTCCTGGAAGACGACTGATGTCTTCTTGCGCTTCTCCTCACTGGTGGCAGCCTCGGCTCCGAAAAGATCCCGCAGAACGTGGACTGCATGCTTTGTCCCTAGCGATACAGGACCACTGTCCTCGGGGTGGACTAGTGGCACCGTGGTATCGTCGAACGCAGGCATCGGGCTGCCTTCACGCGCGTGATGATCGTCGTCATCCTGCAGCATCATTCCCTCGTCACCAGGGATCTGGATGATGGTTCCGTCAGCCGCCACGCTCTGTTCGCCGAGGCCGCCGCCGATTTGCAGGGCTGTCTCGTCATCTCCCAGTTCCAGACGCGGGGACTTGGACGCGCCCTGTTCATCTTCGCTGCCCATGTCAGCGACACCACTGTCCCGCTTCCGTTTCAAGTCGTTACTTGGTCGGATAGATTCAATGGAGAGCAGGCCTCTGAGTTCTGGCGCCCAGGCCTTGCTACGGTTGTCGCCCATGATATTCGACACAAAGCTGCCGCTGTGCTTCAATTCCAAGAGAGCCAGGAAGTAAGGGTCTCTGGAGATAAAAGTCGGTGCCTTTAGAATGTTGGAGCGGTCTTGTTGCTGCTCCTTGATGTGGGCGCTGGTAAGCTGGGTCGCAGCGTCGAGGGCAAAAACCTTGCGCTTGGACTTGGACTTCCTCTGCGGCAGAGGCTCGGGCTCCTCTGGTTCTTGACCGGGTTCGTAGATGCTTGTGTTGTTGAGCCTCGTCCACTCCTCTACATCTCTGGCTGTGTTCTCGTCAATGTCAGAGAGGGGAGACTCCGAGATGCGGGCGCGGTTAAGTGGCGCAGCACCGCCGATTTCAGGCATAGCTGACTGATCACCAAGGTTGAACTGGAGATCGTCATCCATGTGGATATCCCCATCGGCGTCGGCGATCTGGATACCGTCGTTTCCAAAGTCGAAGTTGGTGGTTTCGTCGCCGGCAACGCCCTTGGCAGGCACTGCCCCATCATACTCGCTGAGAAGGTCATCCTCTACCGGGCGGGCAGTAGGGGCGTCTCGACCCATTTCGATGCTCTTGTCGAAAGCTCTGGGGCGCTCGTCGATATCCATACCAAAGTCGAGCTCGAGCTCCAAGTCCTCGTTGTCCTCAATGGCGAGAACGTCCTGGCCCAGGTTATCGTCGTGCAAGAACTGGCTGTTGTTGAAGTCCTCTTGCAAGTTGATCTCGCGGTTACTCGGGCGTCCCCTGCTGCGACCCTGTGACTGGCTGGGTGTAGCATCGACGTCCATCTGCGCAAGTAGCCAGTCGGCGTCAGGGGGCGGTAAAATGTTAAGGTTGTCAGCAGGTGTGATTCGGTCAGGAAGCGTCAGCGCTTCTCGGTTGGGGAGAGCAAAGTTCTCGGGGATATCATTGTTTCCGGTCGAGCGGAAGGCCTGGGATCAAGTCAGCATGTGCGCGCGTGTCAAGGAGAATCCACAATCACGAACCATCTTGATCTTGAGAAGAGCTTCATTGCAGTCATCGAGCAGATAGCGTGCTTTGCGGCTGTAGATTCTGACGACACCCAGCAGCAGTTGACCGCTCAGTCTGAGGGCCATGGGAGCTTGGTTGGGGGTGATGATTGCTTCGACACTGTCCTGCAGGTTGGACTGCAAGATGTGGTTCTTGGAGAGCTTACGCTCCAGGTTGGCCGACAGCCAGACACGGGCCAGAGGCCCGGTCTTCTGCAGCAGGGCCTCGGAGTAGAACATGTCGGAGGCGACGACAAGCGACGACAGGAGAGGTCAAGAGACAGCAGCGAGGCGTTGGCAGGATGCAGGGTGCAGGATACAATAAGCTATAGCATGAAAGGCGATGATAGCGATGCCGTCATGTGTCTGGGCCTACGCGTCGAGCAGAGGGGTGCTGGCGGGTGGGTTAAGAGGGCAGCCAGGTAAACAAGCTTGGTCGTGGGAGCGCGTTGGGGTCCCTGTTTAGCCAGATCGCGTAGCGGGAGGCGGTGCGGGCGTGGGCGTGCTGGGTGCACCGTCTTAAAAAAAAGCGCACGCACGGCCGGAGGGTTGCAAAAGCGATGCTGTCGCGCACGCGATGTCGGGGCGAAGGCAAATGCGACAGCAATTCCGTCGATGATGATTTGGGGGGGAGTGCTGGCGGTGGTGAGGTGTGAGGTGGGAAGAGGATGGGATGGGCAGTTATTAGGTGCAAACAGGCGGAGGGGGGCGGGAGGGAGGTAGAGAGCGAGAGATTGCGTCGGTGGTCAGAGGCAGCAGAGGACTTGGACTGACTGGACTGGATCCGGTTGCTGGGAGAGCGCGAGCGGGCGGCGGGCCCAGTCCGCTGCAAAATCGACAGCGCGGGCATGGGCCCAAACCTGCGAAAATCAAGTGGCTGGGACCCTCTCTGGACACAAGCCACAGGCAATGCAGCGTGCTGATTGGTCCAGGGCAGCGGCCGGTGGGTTGCCCCTAGCTCCATGCCACACCTCCGACGTCCGTTTCGAGTAAGCTGCTGGCTGCTGTGCCAGTAAATCGAAGGCTGGGTGAGCCGCTTTCAACTCTCATTTCTGACAGGCATCAAATCGAAACACTGGGAGCCATCTCTGCTCACATGGGTCTCAACCTGCCTTGATCTGGGCCAATGCGCATATCCAAGCAACGCATACGGGAAGTAGATGCACCTCGACTCACTTTCCGCATCTTTGCACACAGTCAATGGATACGGCAGCAATATTAGATCTAACAACCCCCGGTACACTCTTGACATGCTGTACTATGTCTCGCATCTTGATCCGTCCAAAGTGGGTGTTCCTGACAGTTAAGCTGTTGTCAATATAGCCCGATTTTCGCAGATCATGTAACATGTTTGCGCTCCATGTTTATGAGAGTCAAACTAAATTGAACTCTACCCTCCAGAGAGACCATCCAGATCACACTAGCGGTACAGTACTGCCACGCCGTACTTGCAGGACAAGCAGACAATGAGAGTAAACTACCCATCCCCCTTGTGCGACGTAGGTTGGCAAATGTGGAAATGCAATCATTGTTTGCGTCTCCCCCAAGGCTTGAGCGGTACTGCGGCCATTGCAATCGTAAGTGGCGCTCAGTCTGTCTTATGTGTCGCCAGGCGACCATGACCTCGGACCATGTACCTAGGTCACTTAGGTCCCGAGTCTCTGGCAGCTTGAATCTGGTGTCGGGTCTCCAGCCTGGAACTGTCTTCTGCTGCTCGAAATGTCAGGGGTTGCGCCCGGGGACAGGGGCTGACGACGCCTATTCGCCAGCAGGTGTCCACCAAAGGTTGCGGCTCCCGAGCCAGTGCCACGCCTGCAAGCCGGGGGGCCTAGCGTGCTTTTTCGAGCCATCCGCCGCTAAAAATCCAGCATGCACCGCTAATCGAAGTTACACGTCTCCCAATGCGCATCTGGCCCCAGAACGACGGCCAAGGCCAAGCCCTGAGCATACCACGATAATGTCCCTGCGAGCTTTGTAGAGCGTGTATTGACTTGTATTCTACACTTCCTTTCCTCCTTCACAGACACTCGCCCGCCCTTCGCCGTGTTCCCTCACCGGTTGGCACCCTGATGCAGCATTGCGCAACGACGTCACGGTTCTCCATCTCCGGTCCAAGATGCCCTCTTGGCCGTGGGCCGATCGCCAGGGAGGCGACGTACCGCTTCTTCCCGTCACAGTGCCTAGCTTCAATGGCATAGAGCAGGACCATGACTTTGACGATGCCGACTCGGGGAGATCGAGGAGCAGGACTTCGCGCCCTAGGCATGTTCGAACGACGTCTGCCCAGTCCAGGGTAAGCTACCTGAACCGTTGGCGCTGGCCTCACCGGGTCGTCCTGTGCGGTTAGTGGGGAGGAAGTTGTATATTTGCTTGCTGACTTGAAATGTGTACAGGGCGTGGCAGACCAGTACTCTTTGATGACCCCAGCGGAAGCCGCTTCGCGACTCCAAACCTCCTATACCCACGGCTTGACGGCCAGCGAGGCGCTCTCCAGACTACGCGATTTCGGTCCCAACGAGATACCACACGAAGATCCAGAACCGCTTTGGCTGCGTTTTATCAAACAGTTTCAAGAGCCTCTGATCATCCTCTTGCTCGCCTCGGCGTTGGCATCCGTTGTCGTCGGCAATGTGGACGATGCTGTCAGCATCACAGTGGCTGTTACAATAGTCGTTGCTGTTGGTTTTATACAAGAATACCGCTCCGAGAAGTCGATCGAAGCGTTGAATCATCTGGTGCCCAACCATGCCCATCTGGTGAGAGCCCAGTCTTCGAAGACCACGTCCGGCTCCAAGACGCCAACCTGGCCTCCGAATACAAACGGCCAGGGCCGCGCGGAATCAACGAGCGGCTCTGAAACACCAGATGAAGACATGATGGAGGCTACATCCTCCAAAGTCATGGCAGCGCAGTTGGTCCCAGGCGATCTGGTCCTTTTCACTACTGGCGACCGCATCCCTGCCGATATTCGGGTCACCAAGGCTTCAGACTTGACCATCGATGAGTCCAATCTCACCGGGGAGAACGAGCCTGTCAAAGTGACAGCCGCGTCGCGGTCCCGAAACTTCGAAACTGGTCTGCACTTACCCAGTCCTTCTGCGCTGTCTCCTAACACGTATAATGGTGCGTCAAGGGATGATGCGGCGCAACCAACAGGAAGCAATATTGCGTATATGGGTACCTTGGTAAGATCTGGACACGGTCAAGGTATTGTCTTTGCGACAGGTGGCGATACCCAATTTGGCACCATTGCAGCAAGCGTCTCCGGCACTGAGAGCCCGCGCTCTCCGCTCCAGCTCTCCATGGATGAGCTAGGCTCACAATTAAGCAAGATCTCATTTGTGATCATTGGCCTGATCTCGGTGGTCGGCTGGCTTTCAGGAAAGAAACTGCTGGAGATCTTCACTATATCGATCTCTCTAGCTGTCGCTGCGATTCCTGAGGGTTTGCCCATCATCGTTACTGTCACTCTCGCGCTGGGTGTTCATCGGATGGCCAAGTATAACGCCATCGTCAGGAAGATGCCTAGCGTAGAAACACTAGGCTCGGTCAATGTGGTTTGCTCGGACAAGACGGGTACTCTGACCATGAACCATATGACGACTGCGAGACTGTGGCATTTCGGAGCAAAGACTGTGGTGGATGTGGAAACAGAAGATTTCGTGGAGAAGACGCCGAACGTTGCCACTCTACAAATCCTCCGTATTGGCAACATAGCCAATAATGGGCGCCTTTCTCACAATCATGCCGAAGGCGCTGCACGTACGGTTTTGTCGGATAACCAGAACAAAGACTTCACGACTCACTCGAGATGGGTTGGACAGCCGACAGATGTAGCCATGCTTGATATGTTGGACAAGTTCAAGGAGCACGACGTTAGAGACTCGATTGGGCCACGCACAGCAGAAACACCGTTCAGCTCCGAGAGGAAATGGATGGGTGTTGTGATCGGCGCAAGTTCTGGGAACAATGACAAGGAGTTCGCATACATGAAGGGGTCCATTGACAAAGTCCTCGATGCTTGCGACACTTATCTCACAGAAGACGGGCGGGAGATTGTGTTGGACACTGCCCGCCGGCAAGAGGCCCACAGTGCAGCAGAGAAGATGGCCGAACGAGGACTGAGGATCATTGCCTTTGCAAGTGGGCCAGTCGCAAAACATGCCAGGAACAGGACTGGACTGAATCCGACTTCACGGAGTAATACCCCAGGCGGCCGGGATGGCAGCGAAAGTCCCGGACTACCCAGCGACGAGAACTCTTTCAGGGGGCTTACATTTGCCGGGCTGGTAGGCATGAGTGATCCCCCAAGACCTGGCGTGGCGCGCTCTATACGGCGTCTGATGCGCGGAGGCGTCAAGGTCATCATGATCACTGGCGATTCCGACACGACCGCCGTCGCTATTGGAAACCAACTCGGAATGCAGATCGCCAAGCCACGAGAACACTCAGCAAATCAAGTTGCGGTCAAGCCTGTACTCAAAGGAGAGGAAGTCGATGCCATGACGGAGGACGAGCTTGCCGCCGCTATGCAGACGACCACCATATTTGCTCGGACGAACCCTGACCACAAGCTGAAGATCATTCGTGCACTCCAGTCCCGGGGTGATATTGTCGCCATGACCGGCGACGGCGTCAACGACGCGCCGGCTTTGAAGAAGGCCGACATTGGTATTTCTATGGGACTGCACGGCACGGACGTCGCCAAGGAGGCCTCGGACATGATCCTCACAGACGACGATTTCTCTACAATTCTACACGCCATTGAGCAGGGCAAGGGCATATTCAGCAACATCCAGAACTTTATTACTTTCCAACTGAGCACTAGTGTGGCTAGTCTCGCATTGGTCTTTATTTGTACCTGCATGGGGTTTAAGACACCATTGAACGCCATGCAGATCCTCTGGATTAGTAAGTCGCCATCCTGAACTTTTGTCTGTTACCCTGACTAACTCTGCCAGATATCATCATGGATGGCCCTCCTGCCCAGTCTCTTGGAGTCGAGAAAGTCGATAAGGACGTCATGTCTCGCCCGCCTCGCTCCCGTAGCGAACCCGTCCTGACTCGCACTTTGCTGAGCCGTGTCTTGACGCAGGCTTTCATCGTGATGGCCGGCACTATGTTTGTCTACACTCGCGAAATGATGGCTGACGGCGAGGTCACACGCCGCGACACCACCATGACGTTCACCTGCTTCGTGCTATTCGACATGTTCAACGCCTTGACGTGCCGGTCTGAGAGCAAGTCCATTGTGCGGGGCGAGGTTGGCCTGTTCTCGAATTCGCTCTTCAACTGGGCGGTGGCCCTGAGCTTGGCCGGCCAGCTGCTGGTCATCTACTTCCCCTGGCTGCAAGAGGTGTTCCAGACAGAAGCGCTGTCATTCAAGGACCTCTTCTGGCTCGTCTTCATGTGCAGCTCTGTATTTTGGGCGGACGAGGCGCGCAAGTGGTATAAATATGGCCGCAGGAAGCTGGGCGGCTATAGTCAGGCTGTGTAGATAATGGGGCATAAAAGGGTCGGTAATAAGACATTCCCTTACGAAGCTTGGCTACCATGGATGGTAGTGTACACTACTTTACGACCGCAAATATTCATAGAGGACGCATAGGTTGCATATAGCGACAGGCCGTCCAATTAATGATTGCATATGTCAAAAGCTGTGTTTACACCACAGGACGCCTATTTTGTTCCGCAAACGACACGAACGATGGTCGCTTGGAAATATAGCTACAAGCCTCACATTGGCAGATAACATCTCGGGGTGGTAGCTGAAGAGACAGCACCACTCGTCGACACGAACTGCCACGACCCTGGAAATTGCTACCGTCATCGTATCAGTTAGTAGCCGAACTGGTTTTCGAACAGCGCCCTGTGAATCTATCCTCTGTTGCCCTTACTTCGCCTTCATCAGCCTCTGCCGCACCTGGTTCCGGTGCTTCATCCACAACATCAAATCGCTCTCGTCCCCATACGACGTCCAGTCCCCGCCACGCCTGAAGCCCCGGGTACCGCGTACCCTCGGCTTCCACGTCTTCCTCCTCACCATCGCCCCGTCTTTCCACGTCTTGCCACCATCCCGCCTCACGCGCATCTTGCGCGCGATGTCGAAGACGGCCTCGATGTCCTCCACGACGTACATCAGGTCGGCCAGCTCGCGGGCCAGCCAGGCATCCGCGCGCGCCAGGAGGCCGAACCGCCACTCGGCCACGAACCCGAGCACGGTGTAGAGGGCGAGCTCGGCGATCAGCGTCGAGTGCGCCTGCAGGTGCGCGTGCTCGCTGCGGCACATGTCGGCCGCGCCCAGGGCGAAGGCCAGCGCGGCACCGAGGACGCAGCGGCGGAGGTGGGAGATGCGCTCGTGGTAGTACGCGGATAGGAGGTCTAGTATGGGCCAGCATAGGACGGTGCGTGCTGCTGGAATGGGGACGGCGAGGGGGCACATAATGGATAGGTTGAGTTGTTGCCTTGTCCCTTTAGTCGGGGCTTGCGTTGGGGATTTTCCACATTGTAAACCGGATAACTGATCTTCGTAGTAAGAGATTCTTGGGAACATGAATTATTAGTGTGTGCGGCGGACCAAGTTGCGAGAAGCAACTCATGCGCTGTCCTGATGGCAACCAAGTCTTTAGTCGCACTTTCTCTGGTGCAGCGAACCAGCAAAGGGGGGAATGCGAGCACAAGAAATCAGATTCCTAGGTTGCTTATGTGTTGAGAAGGATTAAGTCAGAATCTCGAAATGGACTCTACTGTCCATCATATTTAGGGTTTTGGCCTTGGTGTCTGAATGCTTTTGAGCTATATAAAAGCTGAAGTCTTCCAGGGCGATGATGAGGTCTCCGCTGATGACGCGACTTGATCACACAATATTGAATATGGATGCTTCATCGAGTTGCGCATTCATATATCACTTTTTTCGAGCATTGCTTCTCGAAGCTTGCTTCCCATTCTATGTAATAAGCAACACAGTTCTGTCTTGACCTGGTTTCACTCCTCCAAAATCCCATCCTCATATTGCACTCCTTCTACTTGTCTACGATGTTTTAATGTGTCTTGTAATTAGTCCGGTAGCAAAATGAAAGATAGCAGTTGAAGGCTTTCATGTGCCTCCTCCTTGACCGTAGGAAGTAGCAGCAGCGTTGACGGCATCACGTCGTCCAGAATGGACCGCGCTCATGAGCATGGAGAGGACCGAACCCTCATCTGCAAGCGAATCCATAAGTTTCAAGATCGCAACCTCACATTCTGCCTTCTTCTCGATCGCCTTGGAAAGCTGATCCAGCTGCTTCGACAAGATTTCAGAACTGTGAACGAAGTCATTAGTTTCGCTCCCCTTGGCACTTGAGTACAGCGAGGGTGCTGGCAACAGGATACGATCACGATAACGCCATGGTCTGAAGGCAATACTTCACAGCACCCAGACATACCGCTTGGCTGACTCAGTCTCGTAGTGCTTTGCGACGCGTGCCCTCAGATCAGTGATACCCTGCATGTAGTCTTGCTCGATTTGCTTTCGTATCTCAGCACGCCTGGTTCTGATTTTCCCCTGAAGTCGATGGTACGCATCAGTATTTAGACAGACAAAAGAAATGAAGACTGGCGTCTGATCACCATACGTGTTTGGCCAAGATGGCGGCCATCACTGCCGATTCTCTGGATTGCGAGGCCTGGTTATCGGTATCCGAGTCCGTGTTTCCTTCAGGAGTGGGTGCCTTCTTGCGAGGCATGGTTACGCCCAGGTGGCAATGGCTGGCGATCAAGAAGGAGAAAAATGATGGTGAAGGATCGGTCAGATGCTTTTGGGTTCTCGCCTGAAGGCGGCCAATGTGTCCATACAATTGTGTCAACACCGAACCTGCAACAACATTTGACCGTATGGATGTGGTAGATGTAAGTAGGGTCCATTGAGGCTCCCACTCACTCACAACGCAGCAGCACAAAAAGTGGGACCATTGGTTAGGGGCACCCGGGGCGTGCTTGCCAAGTCTGGGTCCAGCGCTTATCAGCCGCTTATCGGCCAAAAATTTTGGAAATGCAGCAGCGGTCTGGATCAGGAGTGGGGCAACCCTTCAACTTGCACTTTCCTTACCCTCAGAGTCACTCGTTTTGCGATTCGCGACAGAGACAAGGACGTTCGCCATGGGTCTTTCAGGGACGAAGAAGTACGCTATTTCTCATCATGATACTTGAGAGGTGTCTGAGCTGACCGATTTCGCTGTGTAGCCGCCGGAAGTTGAACGAGGACCCGAACAACACGAAATGGAGCAGGAATGAGGCCACCTTCGGCCAGAAGATCCTCAGAGCCCATGGCTGGGAGCCGGGCCAGTATCTAGGAGCGCAGGACTCATCCCACGCCGAATTGCACTCTGCTGCGAGTTCCGCCCCCATCAAGGTCACTCTCAAGGACGACACCCGCGGCCTCGGCGCCAAGGTCCGCCACAAGCAAGGCGACGTATGCACAGGCTTGGACGTCTTCAAGGACCTGCTGGGGCGACTGAACGGCAAGTCGGACGAGACTATCAAGCAGGAGCAGGCCGTACGATCAGAGCTGAAGACAAGCATTTACATTGAACGGAAATGGGGCCCCATGCGCTTCGTGAAGGGTGGGTTGCTGGTTGGTGACCAGATTACCGACTTGATCAAGCAGAGCACAGAGACCAATGCGCCGGTCAAAACGGAGGAAACCGAGAGCGCCGTGGACTCGAAGAGCGATAAGAAGAAGTCCAAGAAGAGGAAGGCCGAGGACAGCGACATCCTGGACGATGCTGAGACGGACCGCAAGGACAAGAAAAAGAAGAAGCGCTCCAAGGACGAGTCTTCCACCCCCGGAGAATCCACTTCTGACTCGGAGAAGAAGCGAAGGAAGAAGGAAAAGAAGGAAAGGAAAGCCAGAAAGGCAGAGCTGGAGAACGCAGATGGTGCCAGCGATGTCAAGCCCAAGAGCAAGAAGGACAAGAAGCGGAAAGAGAGCAAGAGAAGCGACGCTCCTGTGGACGACTCTGACCAGTCCGACGTAGCTGCCGTCGAAGACTCCGAAAGAGCGAAGAAAAAGAAGAAGCGCAAGCCTTCGGAGGCTTCAGCAGAGAGCGCAAGCGAAGCTGTGGGCGACTCGGTTGTGGACAGCGGCACTTCCACGCCAGTCAGCACAGGAACCTCAACTCCCCAGCCGTTCAACCGTCGTCTGGTCCGTTCTCGCTTCATTGCATCGAAACAGATGGCCATGTCAGACATGACAGCATTGAACCAGGTATTTTTTCTCGCAGAAACGTCAGTCAAAACTCATGCTAACCTCCGTCAGATTTTGTACGTGAAACCGGTCTAGGTAGAGTAGACATAGATTCATGATACCCTATATACAGAATAACCTGTGCCAAGCCGCCTGTGTATAATGATTATTCAAGTATTTGACAGGATAGACTGTGGATCTCTTTTGTTCACGTTCAAGTCGGACTGCATTATCTAGACAGCAACGTGCAGAATGAGGACGTACAGCCAAGTTGAAGGCCAAGCCTAAAGCGAACAAAGTAGATCGCTTGGAGCATTTATGTGAGAAGAGGAGAGTAGAATCCTAATAGGTATGTGGCACAATTCCACGGTCACGAGCCTTCGTACAGGTTAAGATCGGCAGTCTTCATAGGCATCACGTCCGTCCACGCCAGTGGGCGACTTTCAAGAAGACTTCAAAGTGTGCACACATCCTGAATGCTTTCTCCCAAAGCGAGTATTCGCTACTATGATGTTCTTCTACAAGTCAAACGCCGTGCGCGTGTTCTTCCACGCGTTGAAAATGACGCTGACCCCAAAGTCGACCGCCAGCGTTGCATCGGAAGATACATCTTTGCAGGAAGAGGCAAAATCAAAATAAAGCCCACTCCATATATATGCTCCAGAATTTCTTGGTAAGCCGAGAGATATTCGAAAGTTAATTCCAAACTTTAGAGTTCTTGTGTGAGAGTGCTGTGCACGATGGAGTCAGTTTCAGATCTTGTCTCCGGTGCTTTCAAAAAATTATATGAACATTCCTAAGCAGTTGCAAACTGCGAGAAGTTCAACTTGCCTAGTCCAAGATCACTCTCCCTCCTCTAAGATCTTGACAACCGAGCGCAACAGCTCAATATGGAACGTCCCAAGGCACCTACTCCAGCCAATGATGGCGACACATCAAACATCATGGTTCCACACGTTACCGCCAATGCTGCTTCCTCGACGAAAGCCGAGAACCGCATCGGCAGTGATGAGAGAGCCAACAAAAAGGCTGACATGGAAGCAAGAAGGAAGCATGAGAAACGGTTGGCGTGGTAAGTGACCCACTCGCGACGGAAGACAAGATTGTGGTGGGACTAACACTCCATAGTCTATGGCAGTCACCAGTAAAGGGCGATGTATATATATACTACTGGAACTCGAACCAGTTCTTAGGGCGCTTTGACGGCGCCGTACTCTCAGGGGGGTCTGATTATTGGAGAGACTGGCTCATGATCGCGCCAAGGAATATATACGTAAGTGCTTGCAGAATCTTCTGCCACGTATTCGCTCACAAAGGCTAGGGCATCGCCGTCGCCAATCTGGCGGGGCTCGCCAAGGGTAACCGCGAGGATATCGTGGACCTATATGAAAGCCTATACTTCATACACAATCCTGGTAAGAATGCTCTTCTCCTATGTGGTATCGCGGCTAACGCTGGTCTCAAGTAAAATACAACATCCCCGATATTTGGAAATTTGTCAAAGACCACTCCCAGAGTCGACCTGGTGGCTCTGTCGGAAGTGCGAGGTGTTTGATGCCCATTGCGTCGGCTTATCGCATAGCAACTCTCTACAGAATGCCAGAGCTTAGTATTACCAGCTTGAGAAAGCTCCGGCAGACAGCCCTGGAGATACACGCATACTTGACTGAACTCAGCGCCATGGATTTGAAAGAATGGTTGTCAAAAAGGGGCAGCCAAGGGAAGAACGCCAATCCGGCGGCTGTACACGATGCCCTGGCACACCTATGCCGTGGATGCGTGATCGCAGATAAATACGCGGAGCGCGCGGCGATGGGACATCGGGGGCCTGTGGAGTCCAGGTATTCTGACGCTTGCATAAATGCTCTCCAGGCCGTCCTGCAACTATTTTTGTTCATCGAGGACGTTTACACCACGCATCGCTATAAGCGTCGTTCACGGATGTGTCCCTGGGATCGACTGTATCATTTCGCCAAGCATTCCGAGCGGCTCGGCAGGGAGATCCTCCGTCTTCGAAACAACTGTGAGGCCAAAAAGAGGAGGCAAGAAAACGAGAGAGTCCGGAAGGCCGCTACAGCAAACGCACAGAGTGAAGGCTCCCCAGACGCTGGCCTACTCCCACACGATGTTTTTGGTGAGCTTCTCGAGAGTGGAGACATCTCAAACGAGCGAAAAGGAAAGAGCAAAGAGAAAGCTGGAGAAACGTTCATGGGGCATGATAGACTGTTTTGCCGCGACTGCCGGAAGATTGACAAGAAGCGTGGTGTTTCCATCGAGTCCGTGTCAGGCTACCAAGATCCTGCAATTGCCACACCTGGATCCATGGATAATGATGTGGTGTCTGTGACCGGAACACAGTCTGACGACACTGATAGCGGGGTTTCTGGTTGTACCGGGAAGGAAGAAAGCCTCGGCCCATCAAAATTCTCGGAATCAACCTTAGAAGTTGAGTCCAAGGCTAACAAGCTGATGACCACCGGGGAATATAACGAGAAGTCTGATTCCCATGATGACGATGCACGGTCAACATGCAGCGTCAATCAGATACTTGAACATGAGCATGCAGTGACGGGCGAAGTTGAAGAGAAGCCCTCGCGGTCTGATAACCAGACGGCTGACACCAACGATGTACACACGGAGCAGGATACCCTCGAGGCAAGTCTTGGGGGCGACCAGTCGATGTATCCACCAACGGAAGGCAAACGGGGTCGAAGTCAATCGAACCCTATAGAGGAACTGCCTCAGATGATCGATGAGACCACCAGACGGGCTGTGGATATGTGGAAAGAGCGTGAAAGGATCAGCACATAGATTTCGGAGTTCAATGATCTCCGGAGTAGATTTTGAGCGTTCATAAGATAGAGTCAAGTTTACAAAGACACTGCGCCATTAATGATATGTCTTCTACTTTGCCAGGCATGACAAATCTTCGGCCTGCTTTGACCGCACCATGCGAAATCATCGTACCGCTATTCTGCAAGCATGACATAAAACCATCTTTGCGATCATCTTCAAATATTCGGCATCCTGGAACATTGCATGGCAAGGTCCTTCGCAGATAAAGCTATGCTCCTGCATGACGGTGGCGACAACACCAAGGGGCGTGGGTGCCACCGATCATAGTCCGGTGATGTACCGCATGGAGGTTGTCTCTCGAACTGCAAGCTTAATAATTTTTGTTGCAGGTGCGGCAAAAGGCATTGAAAGAGTACAATGGATTGTCGAAGACATCATTGCAGGGCGTAACGCGCAGCACGTCAATGACTTCTGGGATACCTTTCAAAATCCTTGATGAGCAACAAGAACAAGTCGTTGGATAATACACGTTAAGAATACACGTTAAGCAAGTCGACGCCTAAGGGCTCATATGCAACCAAACAGTCGCGTGCGAACTCCGGTAAAGACTTGAAGGCGTCCATTATCGGAGATTGATTGCCTCTATTCAAATGATAAAGACTTGTCCTCGTGAAGAAGTATACGAAGCATTTTCTTATCGAGTCTCCACTGGCCATAGAACCACAAGTATATGCCTTGCTCAAAGCTGTCGCAATTGTCTCCAAAAGGCTGGGGACACAATCGAATTGCTTCTCCTCCCCTTCTCCCCCCGTCGGTTCAGTCATAGCCCACTGGAGTATCACAGTAGCTACATCCAGTTCGCGATTGATCTTCCCAACTGCAGCCTTGCAAAGCTTTGGTATAACGAAGTAATCCCCCATTATGAAGTCGTTGACATAGGACAAGAAGCGGTTAAGAGGTGCCGCAGGCCTCTTGATACCTAATCCAAGCGTTAGTAGAGTTTAGGCCAAACCTCCAATTGTTCGCTCACTTCCGACGTAAAGATAATAGAGAAGTCTTTCAACCTGCTCCGGCTCAAAATCAGTGATTTCCACCTTACTGGTTTCAGCTTCCTAAGTAAAAGATATAATTAGCTTCAAATTCATCTAGGCCCTCCTGAACTTTTGCACGACTCACATGAAACCGCCCACTAAACGCTTTCCTGAACCATTGGCTCCGAGTGCAGAGTATGATCTTGTGCAAGTCCCAGGATCTGTTGTCACACTTAACCATGACATCGGAGAACTCCCCATTCTCTAGCATCCTATGAGTTATTTAGTTTCATACCGCCCCATGTTTTAGTACTAGCAACTGACGGTAGATCTGTGTAGGGAAATATCCGATCGTCAAGGATTGGGGGTGGCTCCCCGTCCATAGAGTCCATGGTGTAAACGGAAATTTGTCTTCCGCCGTCGTTGTGATGGCCAAACAAGGAAAAATACTTTGATGGATGGTAACGCTCCCACGGTTGTCTTGGTCTTGTGTTGTTGTTGTTGTTGTGCCGACAATCGACATTTTGACCAACCATAAAGGCATATTTTGGAGACGGAATGGCTCCTTTTTGAGCTTGTAATTCGAAACTGTCACTTTGGTATAACAAGCATTGTCAGGCTTAGTTTCAGTCTAGTTGTTTCTAAATGGAACACCGTGTATTCAGAAGCATCAGCAGACAAGCACAAGAGTCTGGGTCTGTGGTAGGTGAGATCAAGTCTCGGCGGCTCAATGCGCTTGTTTCATCTCATGTGAAGTAATCAAGCATTACCTAAGTCTAGCTTGCCATCTGCTTTATCTTGAATCCAATATTAAAGAGTTATATTTTATCGCCAGTCCTTTGGAGAATGTTACACAGTAGGTATGAAAACCACCATGTCATCTACCACTTCATGATTTGAAACATATGTTCCGATAGACTGCTGACTGTTAGGCTGAAGCTCTTCGATGCCCTGGAAGCAACTTTGCAATGCCGCAGCTGCCCCTGAAAGAGAGGGCTAGAAACAACCTTTCGAAAATGGCAATATCGCCACACCATGTTCGGTTTGAAACTATGTCGAAGGAGCTGTTTATGGACGCAGGTATCTATGGAGTTTTTGGGCATGTTTTGGCTATTATGAAATCTCGCTCAATGTTGTATGCGATGATTGTTATGCAAAAGCACGGCTACATAGGCGAAAATGTACACTGACTAGAAGAGTCTCTGGTTGGCCGATATGCTCAGAGATTCGAGAAAGAACTATGCTGATCTCGGATCATACTAGAAGACAACCGCATCGGCTTGATGACGAAGCCTTGCTATGTGCTTTTAGGCTAAATCTACAGAACCGGCGACAAGGACACGAGATTTTCCGAACCGTCGTCCCTTCTTCTCGGTCAATTAGTTGCATCTTGTCCGGACCAATATCGACCCCCACCGAATTATTCTGGAAGTATCACTCAACCAGCATTACCGGGAGGAGGGAAGCACCCTGAATTCCAATGATGGACTGCATGCTCCAGTACGAACGAGGATGAACATAGGGAGCCTGCGGGTTTGAACATATGTGTCTCACATGAGAGATAGATGCCTTGCATCGGTACGCATGGGTAGGCTATACTTGAAACTGAACGTACTTAAGTCTACGTCGAGATGTGCGACATTTTGGATCCTCCGATGTGACTGGAGCGGAAGAAGGACCCTTCGGACCGACAAGTCCAGACGAGCTGCAGGCAAGGTATTGAAACTACGCGTCCTAGCAAGCTTCAATTCAATGAGAATTGCTGTCCAAAATTGTTCAGTCAAGCCTCAGCTATTGCTTTTACTTTCGAAGTGTAAATGCTGTGAGTTGCTTTCATCCATCAGCTGGCATAAGGCGTGTCCATCCAAAAGAGCAGCTCATTGATGCATCGACACCCTTGTCAGTTCGATTGACTTTAGCCGTCCCTATAATCATGATCCACATCGGTCAACTACAGGTACTGTGCATGAGCCATAATATTACCATTTAATCAATCGAGAGATCTTGAACGCCCCGACCGAGCCCAACCGTTTGGGACAATCTAAGCGGCCGCAATAATAAATCGAATTATAACAGACAATGGTGACAACAACGGTGACACCACTGGCGTACAGGTTGGTCACGCTCATATCCAGGACGGCGGATTGGTGCCTTTTTCTTGACTAGGAATGCTTTGATATGTTAGAGTGCGGCATACACTCACATTATATTTGCATTGTAGTCTATGCACGAGCAACACTGCTAGAAATTATACGGACAAATAATGCAGGAGGTTGTCGGGCCTACGAGCGAGCATTAGGTTTCAAGCATCGTTCAAGCATAGATCGACCAATTCTGGGTGAACATGAGCTTAATTTAGCTCTAGGGAAACTCCAGCAGGCGGGAAGAACAATCTATGAATGACTTGTTTCCAGTGGTAGAAATCTAGGTTCATCTCACAGTTAATGTGGTCATGCCACTCCATTTTGCCGCGTTCCCCGAGTCCAGGATCCGTAAGGCTCAATACCAGCTGATCGGCCCTACTAGGACTTCTTATGCATGTATACGCTTTCGGATTAGAGACTGGATGAGCATCATCGCTCATTCTCGAAAGGGGCACAAGGAGTCCTCAGAAATACCCCGTTACTCAAACTTCCGGTCCGCTTGTCCGTCAGTGAATCCATAATACTTGCTTTATTCTCCTTACTTGATATAAGATCTAAATATTCCTTGCTATCTTTCGCTGCTTCTCCGCTGAATATTCCCATATACATACTCGTGAAAGAGATACTTGGTGTACTCCCAACGCCAAAGACAAACTCCTCGGGACAAGGCTTGCCACTGTGTATCGCGATGGCTGTCGGAGGTCTTTCAAAGCAACCGCATAAGGAGGAGTTAATTCATGCTCGAGATGAGGCACCGACATTTGAGAAGGTAAATTGGACTAAGGAGCCGGGACTGCGAAAGCTTTATTTCTATGCAGTCATACTCTGCGTCGCTTCTGCCACGACAGGTTACGACGGGTGAGACATTTCCAAGATCGACTGCCAGCATGGTATCAGACTCTAAGGTTGCCATAGCTCATTCTTCAATGCTGTTCAAAACTTCGAATCTTGGCTAGACTTCTTTGACAATCCCAATGGGTCAACCCTTGGCTTGCTCGGAGCGCTCTACCAAATTGGCAGCTTGGCTTCCATTCCACTGGTGTAAGCAAGACCCCAAGCATTCGAAATGAACGGACATATATATTGACAGAAGTGAAGCCCTGTCCTAGCCGACAACTTCGGTCGCAAGATGCCCATTGCCATTGGATGCATTATCATGATTGCAGGAGGCTTCATTCAGGGGTTTGCTCAAAGCATGGGAGGTGTGTAATCACTCTCTGTTCCTATGGTTATACTGCTGAACAAATCCTCCAGCATTCATGGGCGGCAGAGTTATGCTTGGTTTCGGAAACAGTCTGGCCCAGATTGCGTCTCCCATGCTGCTCACGGAACTGTGCCATCCCCAGCACCGTGGAAGACTGACTGCAGTCTACAACTGCTTATGGAACGTTGGTGCTTTTAGTAAGTCACACGCATAGACGAGTTGTTACATACAGTCACTAAGTCATGTTAAGTTGTGGCATGGCTTTCGTTTGGAACGAATTTTCTCGGCAATCAGTGGTCATGGCGCATTCCTGCCATTCTACAAGCGTTACCATCTTTTATCCAGATTGCCTTTATTTACTGGATCCCGGAGTCCCCTCGATACTTGATGGCAAAAGACAAGCATGAGCAAGCACTTGCTATCCTCGGAAAGTACCATGCGAACGGGAACATCAATCACCCAACCGTTCAGTTTGAATACCGTGAGATCAGAGAAACAATAAAGCTGGAAATGGAAGCCAAGGAAAACAGCAGCTATATTGACTTCTTTAAGACCAAGGGCAACCGATACCGCTTCATCATCTTGGTTTCCCTGGGTATCTTTTCTCAATGGTCTGGCAACGCCATCATTTCAAACTATGCTAGCATGTTATACGAAGCAGCAGGTATTCACGACTCCAATGCCAGGCTCGGTGTAAGTCTGAATTCAAATTCGTGTCTGTGAACTTGGCTGATTATCCTCTAGCTTCAAGGAGGGCAGACGATCATGGCCCTTGTGGTATCCGTCTCTACCGCTTTGACTGTCGATCGCTTCGGACGTCGGCCTCTCTTCCTGACAGCCACCGGTGGCATGTTCACCGTCTTCGTATTCTGGACGCTCTGCGGAGGCCTGTACGGCGAATATGAATCTCCAGGTTCCAACTACGCCATGCTGTTCTTTGTGTGGCTATTTCAATTCATGTATTCGATCGCTTGGTCTGGTCTTTTGGTTGCCTACGCCATCGAAATTCTCCCATACAAGCTACGAGCAAAGGGTCTCATGATCCTCAATATTTCCATCCAGGCAGCCCTTACCCTAAACAATTACGCCAACCCCGTCGCATTTGCTGCCTTTGGTGAGAAGGGGTACTGGAAACTTTACCTTATCTACACCTGCTGGATATTCCTGGAACTTTGCTTCGTATACTTTATGTACGTTGAAACTAGAGGGCCGACACTGGAGGAGCTTGCAAAGGTTATCGATGGAACTGATGCCCAGGTCGCCCGTTTGAATCTGGGTCAGGTCGAAAAAGAGGCAGCACTAGCCGCCTCCCAAGACATCACTGTAGAACCTAAGGTATAGGCAACCGCAAGAAGCTAGAATTCAGAACCTGAAAGGCTTTTGGAAATTGCAGAAGAGGGGAGGTTGATGGGAAGATCCATTTGATTGTATATATAAATTGAGGAGCTTGGTTGAACTGTGTATGGGTTGCGTTCATGGCATTCAATTGGATCGAAATACTACTACAACAAAAACGTGGAGTAAATCCGGATTGTCAATAGAGCCAAATGTAGATAAGGAGGCGTATACCAATTTGCTACAATAGTTCAGTCGATTGTACACAGGACGGGACGACCTATGAGTGCGTATTAGCGCAACGTACGTTTCACCTAAACTGAGCTGCATCAACCCTTCTATCCTTTTCAGCTGAAATGATAACAAAAACAAAAAGCTTCCCACATCATGAGCCTAGATACTACCATCGCCAAAGGATTGGGCTGAAAATTGCAAGTTGCAATGCAATAGCGCCACCAAGCGTGCTATTGACGCCAACGGCCACCTCGTCGGACGCAACAACACCCTTGCAGTTCCCAGGTGTCGACCGCTGTCGTTCCAAGCATAGAAATAAATTACCTTCAAGGAATATAGTTGAAGTTTCAAGATGATGATGCGTGCGTCAAATTTGGGAGTATTGTCATGAGGATTTCTCGCGTGACTCTCCTAGTATCCATGGTTGGTGGCAGCTGGCGACCGGCCGACAGCGTCCAGGAAACCCCGGCGGCCTTGAGCCGAAATTACCGAATCACAACATCATCAACCCACGGACGAGATCTAAAGGTTGCAGAACCTAGAAACCTACAATCCCCATTTGTCCTGTATATTCCTGAATTACTTCATCCCCCCAGGATGAGGCTCTCTGGGTTACAGAAGCAGGTGCTATCACTGTACAGGAACTGCCTTCGGGAGAGTCGCAAGAAACCACAGGTGAGCAAGCTGTGGGATGCTGTGTGCTGCAACACCACTAATAACTTCAGCAAACACGGCCGCATTTTGAGTCCTTTGCCAGGTATATTTCCCAATACACAGTACGTGAAATAAGGCATGTATTAATCTCAGTTTTATAGGTCTGAATTCGAGAAGAGTATTGCAATAGATAAGAGGGATTTTGCAGCCATAGAGTTTCTCTTGCGCAAAGGCCAACGTCAATTGGAGTTGTACTCTTCACCAGGAATCAAGGATATCAGATGAAGTATGGCAGACTCAAAGGCTGGATAACCGAAATGGCAGGGACTGAACCCGCGCTGTGGCCGGCACGGAGAACGAAGTCGGGACTTGCACTACAGACAATGGATTTTGCCCGCCACCCAGTGGAATGATCAACTCGATAGGGCAGCGACGCGGACAGCAGAACCGAAAGGTACTCGGAAAAATGACCAAAATGGAGAGGGAAGTCAGGAAGTCGCTGCTGCAACAAACACCCGAAAGTCGAGAAGGATCGACCTGGCCTGGACACCCGCCCATGAAGTTGTCCACATGGGGGAATGGCCGTACTTGAACCATGGTCCTCTTGAAAAGCACTCACATCATCACAATATTTGAACGCTTAGAATACAACTTCCAAGCATCCATTCTGTTTTACGTTTCGTTTCTTGGAGCCTGCCTTTTTGGAATACTGACAATGCCTATACTCAATCTACCTTAGAAAGGAAGTCCGCATCGTCGACCGAAAATCAATTTTCCGCTTCCAACAGAAGGAGACCGAGCCATAGCACATCGGGCTGCCGAGAATGCCTTACGCATTCCGCTTTCCAGATCTCTTCTCAGCGTGCGACAGAAACAACGTCAAATCAGTCGGTCAAGACGCGGAGTGCGTATCAGTAGGCGTCTTCCGGAGCGAGACAGGACGGCCAAGTCTCTGAAGCGAAGTGATACTCGCCATTTCTTGATGCAAACACCGGAACACCGGAGCCGACCAACAGATGCGCAGTATTCAGCTGATCAGACCCATATCGAGGCTGCTCATATATGCAGGCTTGATATGCCCACGCGAAGTCTCAATGAGTCACATCTCCCCTGGCACCGAACGACTGATCCTGAAGCGAGATATATAAAAGAAGGCAAGATGGGATATGATCGAAGGAACCGATTCGGAGTGTGCGATCCCGAAATTTGGAATCTTATTCGACGAGCACTGACTCAGCAGAAGCGCCTGTCTTCCATTGTATCGCCCGGCAAGAAAGTCGGAAGTACAAGGAAGAAGAGACCCCCTTCTATACCCTCACGTACAAGCAGCCAACGCAGGACTCTTGATCATTTCGCTAAAGAGCTGGAGAAATACGCGAAAGTGACTGGCGCTGCAGGAAAGCTCCCCATCTTCACCCCGACGGAGTCAGATGAACAATACTCCTTGCAGACAGTAAGGCCATTGCTACCATTCCAAGACGAATTCGAAATTGCAGGGCTAGCTGTAACATCCGAGCAACAAAGAAAAATGTCACCCGTTGGAATAGATGGGAGGTTGGCACCCCGTAAGTTGTCGCTGCAGCATCATTGCGGGCAAGCACCTCACCAGAGGGATCTAGATGGTCAATATGATGAGCCGAAAGTAAACACAGATTCGAGCTCTGGTTCTGTGGTTGTGTTCACGCCTCCGGGTGAAAGTCCTATCACCTGGGCTAAGCCTCTGCCGGTGCCCCCAAAGGGGTCCGGTGTGCAAGTTCGAAGAAAACTCCCTTGGCTCAGAAGAGGGAAACCGGCGGAAGTCAAGGTCATCCAACCACGGCAGCGAGTGGGAACTATGATCGAAGTCTCCAGAGGCGAGTGGAAGCTCGCAGATGACAGGAAGGAATCTACGACCCAGCCTGATTTTAGGGCGCGACAACCGAGGCTGCAAAAGGGTGGCTGGCTGCATCCTGAAAAAGACGTACCACCAGTGCCTCCAGACAAGCCGCGGCCGACTTTCATCCGACCTCATGTTGCGGAGTATGTGAAAAACCTACCCCCTGAGCCGGCAAGACGTGCTCGCATGAACAAACGAGATGCGCCACGTTTCCGTCACAGAAGGGATCTTGCACAAGGAGATCTTCCACAACTTACACCTACTAAAGAGAAGAAGGACTCCCCTCGCAGAGGTCACGGCCATCACCCGCCTGAACAGCATAGTCGTGGATGTCCGATAGGCTGGATCGAACAAGCCCACGATGCTACGGTGAACTGCCGAGAGAAATCCCCGCCGCCGCCGCCAAACGTCAGTTCGCTTGCGCCGGAGCTACCATACACGTGGAAGCTCGCAGTCAGCGATACATCTTCACTAGAACAAGCATTGCATGCAGCTTCTCAGCGAATGGACAAGCTAGATTCGCAGGAAGTCGGTGCATCGAAGTTCGGACCAGACAAGTCAAGGAATCAACAATTGCCGACCTCTTTTGGGGACCGCAAAGCAGGCCATCAACACCACCCATTACTGTCAACAGAAGCCTGCCAAAAGAGACCAGACTTCCAGCCTCCATTGATGCCTTTGGAACCTAATTTGACAACGGGGAAGGTGAAGACTTCCACTCAAGATTGCCGACACGAGGAGAGGCGACAAGCTCCGTCGCCGCAGAAGGAGAACGCAGCTGGAAACGGAAGAAAACTGCCTCAGCCCAAGCACCAGTTGCCACCCAAACCTGCAGAACCAGTAATCAGAGCTGCAAAAGTCATGCCTCCTGAAGCGCTCCAGAAGACTCTCAGTGATCTCGATGTCTTCTTTGACTCAGATGACGCTACTGTTAACGACAGAGACGTGCTCAAAGGTTTGCAAGTTGCAGTCAGAGCCGCTGCTGATGATCTATATGATGCCTTGATTCGAAATCGAACTGGCCTCAGGATTCGGCGCTTCCTTGCCGACCTCAAGTCTATCGACACTTTCGATGCAGAGCTGGCAGTCAACCAGCCAGCGAGGCAACGCCGCGCAGAGAAAAGGAAGCTGGCAAGGGTCAACGCGAGAAGGTCTGCGGCACAGTCCGGGGAGGGCAGACCTGCGACGTGATGAAGGTCACTGCGCACTCGCTCTAAGAAACATGGAAAGAATGAGTCGAGTGTATAATTAAGCTTGAATGGAGATAGCCGGTACAATACTCTGCTACTGACTACCTAGGTACCTGCCCAAACGGGAGGTACCAATGCTATTAGTAATTGACAATTGACCCACGCAATTGTGGAAACCCTGTATCAACGGAACTGCAACTGCTGCGTATATCCAGACTCTTCCGTTAGAGCCATGATGCATAAGCTGGTATCGAACCTTGATGGCCAGTCAGTCAGCTTCACCTTCGGTTTGGCCCCCATCATAGCTGAAGAACGAGCCATCTGGGAGCCGCAAGCAGTTGCGAGCAGCTGGGCTTACGGTGTGGAAGGTTGCGATTAGCGGGGGTGCGTCTATCATTCAGGCGACAGGTCGTGCTACTTCGCTTACGAATCTCAGAATGCCCGTAAACCCCCATCCTCGCAGTGGAACATTACAGCGTGTCGATAACTTCCCCTTCTATTCGGGCAATCGTCAAGACGCATGCTAGGACCTCTCAATACAATCAGCCGAAACCAGTGGCCCAGTGAACGGCCAAAGTATCGGAGCAATGTCGCCACCGGAGCACGACGGGGCTGCACAGGCCCCGAAGCATCGTGCCTGTGATGAGTGCCGTAAGTTCGGGTGGGTCTCCGCAGCCTGCCGCTCCGGGCTAATACGACGAGATCACAGGTGCCCGGAAGCTGGCCTGCTCCAAGGAGGCCGATGGGTGCGCCCGGTGCAAGCGCGAGGGCATGGTCTGCCACTACTCTCCCCAGAAGCAGATGGGCCGTCCGCGCAAACGGCCGCGGGACGAGACGAACGACGCCGCCGCCTCCGTCAACCACGCGAGCAAGACACCCATGTTAGAAGTCCCACCAGACACACAGGATCCGGGACTCGCGTTTCTCAGTTTCCTCACGGGAGGCGACCTGAACCTTGATTTTGACCCAAGCCTCCCACTTGATCTCCCAGACCCGCCTCAGCACGAGAAATCGGATTGGACCTTTGGGTATACGGGCAACGACTTTGGCCAGTTGAACTTTGATGCCTCCGCCGAGCACACGCCATCGTACTCTACTTCCAATATCGACCCGGCCTTGTTCGGCGCCTCAAATCCTCCGTCGGAGGCAGCAGTGCCCCATTTATCATCTGGCCAGTCAAGCTCGCCCGAGAGCAACGCGAGTCCACCGAGTCTCGGCCCAGCCAACTGTGCATGCTCTTCTAGTCTGTATCTTGCCCTTGACTCAATGCAGAAGCTACCGGACGACGTTACAGAGGCTGTACGGAAGGCTCGTCTTGCGACCAAGACTGCGTATGAGGTTGTCAATTGTCCCGCATGTTCCGTCCCTTCGGACTCACTTGCGCCTCATGCGGCTGTCAACCCACAAGCTATGCACAGCTTCCAGCTGCTGATGCTCCTTTCGACCTTGATCCCTAGTGTCGTCCATGCGTATGAGCGCATCCTACACATGGTCAACCAAGAAACCGCCAAAGCACAAGCTGAGCGCCGTGAAATCCCGTTCACCCTGGCTGGATATGGTGGCATTTGGGGACCCCTGGGTTCCGACGACGCCTGCGGGACGAAAGAGATGCTCAATAACAGGATGATGGAGCCAAATATGTGGCGCCTGACCGTCAGGGCGCTCCTGCGAGTTGACGTATACGGCTTGTCTGAGTGCAAAGACTCTGGATCCGAGATGTTCCATCTTGGTCTCAAAGACATCGTGACGCAGATGGAGAACCGATCCAAGGCAAGACATGCCATAATGGACCCCATGATCATGGCGGGCACATGGGAGGACCAGAAATGTGTACTAAAAATGCACAAGACCGGCGAAACACCCACATGTCAGAGAATCATACAGATTGCCAAGTCCTCCTTAGACAACCTGGTCATTGCCTAAGGGTCGCCCCTGCTCTAGATCAGATCGCGAGGTCTTGTGCGGTTTCAGCATTTACGGCGTTTGACTCTATACATTAATGCTTTCGAGCGTGGCTACCAGACCCTCCATCAGCTGCCCCGTCTCTTCGCTCGTTATGTCGTCCTTGACTGTCAGACAGCGTTCGACTACGTCTTTATACAAGCGGCCTGTCTTGTTCCCCAACCCTGGTACAAGCACTGGCAAGATAACCTTGTCCCGCCAACGCTCCGCGGAGTAATGAGGCTTGTAGTAAGTTGTCAACACTTTCCAGAGCCCTATCTCCAGCAATACTAACCCGAGGCTATAGATGTCGTAGCTTTTGCAGTACGGTTTTCTCGACAGCCCGCTTAATGACCTTGGGTGGCGGTGTAGATCCAAGATGGATGGATTCTTCGACGCTACCGACATCTCGGTATCCATATCGGGCCGGGATGCGTCAAAGCCGACTAAATATGGCTTCGAGATGTCCGGCACGAGAGCCGCGTTTGCCGTTGGCTGCGTGGCCGCGGCCGAGAAAGCAGAGGGGAAAAAGATGATGTTGTTTGAGCATAACGATTTGTGCAGCCAATCCAGGGAATGCAGAGATAATAATGCTACTGCCAAAGTATGCGCGAGCTTTATCCTGTCGTTAAGGTCGGGGGTTTTGAGATCATTACTTGATATCAGCTTGTGCAAGGTCGAATATGATGCCTCGGGTGCTTTATAGATAAGGCCGTATCTGCTCATGGCTGTGTCGTCCGTGTAGCCTAGACAGTCTATCGTGTATAAATCGGGATGCCGGTCCGTGGCCGAGTGCATCATTCTGGCCAGGTCGTCAAGACGGCGCATATGCACAAACTTCTCGTCGAGGTCCTCCTTGTCATAGTCGACCCATTCAATCAGCACGGTTCCCGACGGGTCGTGGTAGCCTTCGCTTCTCTTGGAATCTTTGTCCGAGACATTGAGGGCATGCCTCTGGACTTTCAGCGCAAACGTGGGTTTAAAAGAGGCCTGAGGTTTGTTGTCGAGGTTTATCCTCAACTTCTTCAGACCGGCCGATGCGTTCAGTTTCGGGTACACCTCATCCGAAGCGCTTTCCAGCAGCTTGAGCTGCTCAACGTCACGCTGGGCAGTTTGAAGCAGTTCAAACACCCACGCGCGTTGAACGCCCGGTATCCGCGATGCTGGGAACAGTTGCTCCAAGCCGTCATTAAAGTCTGAGTCTTGTGTTAACACTATGCAACTCCAAATATAGTTCGTGTTTGCAGAATTACCTTTCAAGTCCCTGACTAGGGAATTGAATTTGTCCTTGTCTGCGAACTCAATTTCAGCCTTGCGGTTCCTGTGCCAATCAGGACCAGAGAAATCTCACCTGCCACAACCCACGTCGCTCGAATCGAGAGCTTTTTCGTCCAACTCTCAATCCCATTCTTTGCAGTGCCACTCGGCCTGCCGGCCTGCGTCTCCTTCCGGCCCGTGCCAAGCACCACTCCGGGGCCCCTCTTCCCACCTTTGCCGGCTTCCTGCACCTCATCCTCTCCCTCTTCCCTCTCGACCAGCCCGTACCGCTCCTTCAGCTTGCGGACATCCGTGATCGTGTTCCGCAGCTCGGTCAGGATCTGCTCGGCGAGCTTGCGCATCCCGCCGCTCTCGTTTTTGCTCAGGTGCCGCTCCAGATTGCCCTCGGCGACGCCCCACTCGCGGCCCCAGACCACGAGCCGCATCTCCTCGATGCGGACCTTGCAGACCAGCTTCTGTGAGTCGCCGTCAAAGGACGTCGCCGTGCTGAAGAGCGAGTACGCTTTGATGCACCCGTCGAAGATCTGGCCCAGCACGCCAACGACCGCGAGGGCGGTGCCGACTGCTTCGGCCATGCGTGTGTAAGTTCCTTCGGGGCCAGAGGCGGTCAAGAGAACGTCGTGGCTCCTGTTCGGGAGATAATCAGAAGTGGTCAGCTATTTGACCTGGATACTTCTGTGCAAAACATATTCCTGCTTGAATCTCTAGCCCATCAGCAGGGGCGGACAAGGGGGCCACTATGTCGGCAGTGCACCTCCACCGATGTCCCATCGCTGAGGATCGTCAGCCGTTGTGTGGGGCATCTGGCAGATCTGAAGCTATATCCGGGAAAAGAAGTCTTGCAGCTGGGAGCAGCTGTGAAGCCTCCTTATAAAAGAATGATACTAATAAATGCTTACATGCTAGTCGTACGGTGAAATTGGACAACTTATGGGATATAGTTTCGTTTTCATCTCTGCTGTTGTATTTTCACGGCCGCACTAATAATTGGAGACGTTTTGATGGTCGTTTCTCCTTTTTGGCGTCCAGACAACAGCATAGCACTCAGGTAACCAGTATGTCCTGTGCCTATGCGATGGCCCTTTCCTAACTCTACCATTTCTCTTTCGGTAAGCCAATGTGTCTGGTCGACCGTGAAATATACGGCTCTTTTCCGCAACTTTGAACCGCCATTCCATTGAATTTATCCCCATCATGGACCTTCACATCTCCCGGCGCTAACGACTCGTCCACGATATCGATCTGGATTTCGACCCCGGGCAGACTGTTCCATCCAAATAGACTCTTCAATATCTCTTCCGACTCATTAGCCACCAATATTCTGACCTTGAGCCTCCGTAGGCACTGTAACTCTGCTAATCTTGTCCAGCAGTCCGACCAGAGATGTGCTTTCCAGCGAGGCGGTCTCCCCGCAGGCCCTGAAGCACACCATGCGGCTTCTATGTCCCGAACTCTATGTCTTGCCTCACGGGGTGCCCAGCGGAAGTACGCCGAAATCGAGTCCAAGTCGTCGAAGGCCATGGCCATGGGCCACATGTATGGGGCAGCTTCTAGATAGACTCGTCGGCAAGTAAGGAGTAGCGAAAGGCCTGGGTTACATGGCGATCTCGACCCCCCACAAATCTGACGACGAAGATAAGCTCGCTTCGTGGCCATGTTCCATTCCCTTTCCACTAGCTGCGGGATGGTGCTGAGTAGACGGTATACCATCAAGCGGATTTCGGGGGGAAATTTGCAGAAGAATGGTGAATGCCACTGGGAATCCGCGTCGCCGAGTTGCGTACAGATGCTTCCATTCGCCATGCTTCTATAATCTGTCCCCGTTTTTTACGAGGTGTTCAGCCTTGATGCGCAATGCGCAGCCCGTCGAACTCGCGACATGAGTGCAGAATGTGGACTCTTATGGTTCGGTCCTCGCAGTATCCGGTTGCGGTTGGCTGCGTCGGGCCGGGGCTTCGGAATGCTGCATGACGTGTAACGGTCAGCGGTCTGCTCAGGTGCGACCAATATAGCAGTGCAACCACATATGTATCAGCATAGCCACGTTTATCATTGGTCGGAAATAGACCTTCTGGCGGTCTGTAACTTTGCCTATAATTACTTGACCGCTCAAGAGGGACCAACCGTGTGGGTATACAAAGGTACCACAATGAGAAGATCACGAGCAGCCTTGCGCCTCGGGAATACCTGGCAAGAATAACAAGGGGATTCATTGCTTCCACTTTTTAACCTGAATAGGTTCGGTCGATGCCACTTTCACTGCCGAGTAAAATGACACCAGTTTGCATAGGCCGGCCGGCTCGGTTCCAGACGGGGAGGCTCATACCTTATCCGACGAGATGTGACGGGTTTCGGCATGACCAACGCGTCAGTCTTATTTGCCATAACGCGGGAAAATCGTGTCCTATCATCATGGCTTCCATGCAAATCGGCTCTGCCATATCCATCCCTTGCGTGGAAACACGCGCCGTTCCGGGGCTATGGTAGTGACAACCGCAGGTGCCGCAGCCTTGAACCTACCCAGTCCGGAACTTGTGCGAGGTACTTTTGGCTCTGTTAGACATAGGAAGGTTTCATGGCATAATCCCTAGATTTTAATTCTGCTTTTGCTTCCAGTGCAGTGGCACATGAGGCGCGACAGGTTCCCTTGCCTTCTTGACCCATAGCCATAGGAATCATCTGGTGTGCTCTCCAGTGAGCTGCTTACCCCGAGATCGATCCCATATGACATCTCGTGTACAAGACAATAAACTTAATATTCGAACCAACAGAAATAAATTTTTGGTAGAATGTAGGGTGAAGAATGACACTGTCCACAATCAATGTGGTGAGAAGAAATGCTGCGTTAAGAGCATAATCCGCCGCCGCAATTACAACACAGATTCAAAGAGCACTGCAAAATTTACGCTGACATGAAGGTCTCTTTTAAGAACTACGAAGTATAATGTTGGCAGAGATGTGGGAAAGAACGAACAGAGTCTAAATACGGAGAGCGACGCAAGAAAAGAGTAAGTACCCTTCATTCTGCGGTGATCAGGTACACAAATGTAGTCGAGACCTCCATCCATGGGAGTAGGAAAAGAGAAGTGAAGGGGGGAGAAGACGGTGAGGGAAAACTCCAAACCGAAAAGAAGGAGGCAACAGAAAAAAAGTCATCTTCGCTGATGCAGATCCTCGAACCTGCAACCCACGAGGGAAGGGGTTGCACCCAGCAACGCCCGAAGCGCTGACCCATTAAGCCAAGTTAGCCGTTGGGCAATTGGGACTGGGTGCCGTGAAAACACATCCATGTATCACTGTCTAAGAGGCTGTTGAGTGAAGGCCCTGGGGTGACCATTGGGAATCGATCGACCTTGCAGCCTGCAGAGGCAGCACACATTGGCGTCCTCCGGGAAGGGGGTTTCCTGGGTTCATCTGTGAGCACACACCAACTGGCTTTGGCGGTGACATTCAAATACTGATATCAAGCCATGGGAGTTTCATCGACACGGCAACTATGGATGTGAACAGTATCTGCCGAGCTGATCGCCCTTGAGGAGTACGGGGCCGCCCTTGGGACTATTACCTAGAGGGAGCATAAACGCAGTAGTGATTGAGATTCGTAACTCAGAGATGGACTTCACTCGAGGGTGGAAGTTCGAAACTCGTAATGGTCGGAATATCCTGGTTTACACAACGCCATGGCATTCACACTCAGTGACATTCAATTTTTTTTAAGGGAGTCAAGACTACCCAAGTACTTGAGCGCTTCTAGTGATGCCATGCATTACTATCATCAATAGATTGTAAGTGTTCTTTTAATGCCTGAAAAACTAAGTCTTATTTTTTTTTACACCAGTTATGACAAGAGGGCCTGGCTGCGCCAATTCAGCCCGTCAAATCAAATTGAGTTAATAAATCCACTCCACGCCTTGTACGCCGAGCCATGCGTTATTGGCGAGACCACCACCACTTTCGCTGAAGAGAGAAGTCGTAGGCCTGCGATAGGTTTGTACTCTTGAAAATCATGACAGCTTTGCTGCTTGTCTAGTAGACCTTCTTCTTCTCGTCGATGCTGAATTGTCCAGGGCCGCTGTTAACGAGGAGCAAGAGACCTCCAACAATCGACAGGATCTGGAAGAAGTCGTACTTGGCGAAATCCTTGTGGGGGTGGTGCTCGTGAAGCTGTGTGTAATTAGCTACCGATTCGTTTCACGCGCAGTGAGGGTGGGTGGAGAACTTACAGTCCAGAAGTTGTTAACAAGAACGTTGAACACGCTGAGGATAAGGACCAGGAGGGTGGCGCTGAACTTGGCCTTGAATCCAACAACCACCATGACGCAGGCAATCAAACCAACGACAGAGGTGATGATGCGCCAGAGGGACCACTCGCCGCTCCACACGAAGCCAATGAACAGGAAGATCAGCAGAACACGGCCAGCCAGCTGGAAGTACATCTTCCTGTCCTTCTCGTCGAGCGAAGGAAGCCCGGCGAAAGCCTTGGTCTTTCTGACCCAGGAATCGGACAGGACCATCAACAGTCCGCCAATAACGGACAGGTTGCGAAGGAAGAAGTTCAGGTCGAAGATCAAACCGTAGCCGAACGCTTGGACAACCACGACGCCCATGAGGCCGGCAACGGCGTAGTCGGAGTACTTGCGGATGATGACGAGCGTCGAGCCCGTGATCATGGCCACAATGTTAATCATGAGGAAGATGTGGTTGAGGCCGGTAGGGACTGCAGTTTCTGTCAGCCTTTCCCTCAAGAATTTGGAGTGAGTTTCAAAGCGCGAGCTTACAGTGCCTGTAGTCGTGGAGATACAAGAGCTGGTCGCTCCATTGTGTCAGGATTCGGAGTGCGTCCTCGAGGAATGTCACGACGATCAAGGCGCGGCCAAGCGCGGGCAGGTATCTGCAGGAGGGGCAATTATTAGCTCAATTGCTCTCTGAAGCGCACTCTGACCGGGGATGGCAAGCTGGCCCGAAGACCCAGAAGCCGCAGTGTTCCGGAGGCTGGAACAGGGTTGACCTACGGCTTGATCGGCTCGCTCCACGTGTCTAGCACATCCTCGATCTTGGACGTGTAGTCGCGGACGGTGTCGAGAGGACTCGAGTCGGAGGGGCCGTCTCTCGAGGAGCCGCCGAACTGCGGCTGGTTGCCGAGGTGGTAGTTTGCGGTGCCTCGAATCTGAGCCATGGCGGGAGCTGTGTGCGTGTGTTCGTCTGCAGACCTGCTGGCGCGGTGAAGGGGAGGTGGCGACTAGCGAAGCTTGGGAGTCGACGAGTTGGGAGTTGGGGGAAGGTCGGAGGCCGGGAGGGCAGCGCAAGTGAGTCGCTGCGGATGACGGGGGTGGGGAGGAAAAGAGAAGAAAAAGCCAACAAAGGGCTGGGTGGGCAGTCGGCGACGACGAGGTTAAAAGGAGCAAGTCGGAGATATTCACTGATGCTGTGCTGCGGTAAGCTTTCTGTGCCAGACAACCGTGTCCTCAATTGAATGGGACCCTGGGGCGGGCTTCTCGCTGGGCGCTGGGCTCAGGCTCACCACTGGGGCCATACATCGTAAAGTGTCCCTTGGGTCACCCTTGGGTCACCCTTGGGTCCCCTTTGGGTCCCTTGGTCCCGTGCTGGCCAGTCGGCCGGCGGCGCTATTGGCTGGAACGGAAGGTGCTCGAGTACACGGTACGCAGTACACCACCCCCCCTCCCCCCCCCTCCCCATCGGTTTCAACTCTCTGCGCTAGCTAATGGAGAACCCTTGTTTTGCGCGAGTTTGGCCTGCATCTTGGCGTCCTTCTTTAACACTTGCCATACCCTTCGTTTCGTCCCATCCCCATTGCACTCTTTTTTTTTTTCGTTTGTTTCTTGACCCTACCTGGGTCTTCATCACCCGCCTCCGTGCTCTCTGAGGGGCAGCTACCCCGAGGCGGCTCCCGTGGCTGCCGATCAGCCCCCAGCAAGGGAAGGCCGCCCACAGCCACGTTACTACTACTTCTCTGCAGGTATACGGGATTTAGAGCCCTGAGAGCCTCTGCAGCCGCCTCCAGGAAGCTCCATTTAAGCTCGGAACGACGCGGATGCACTAGGCTAAGGCTCTACCTAGGTAAGCTTCTAAGCTCACCCCCAAAAATAGACCGCCACCAGAGGCACTGCCAGTATCCCAACGGGTCTCTTGCGTCAACGGATCTCTTGCATTGCACATCTGAGAGATCACCACCGCAACTCAAGCTGGACCCTGAATCCTACTGCCGTGGGCTGCTCACCTGTGACGTCTGTCTGTAGTCGTGATCTGGGTTGCCAAGTGTGTTTCCTCAAACGTCCTCGAAGGATCATCCTCTTCACGTCATCGTCATCCTGTTCCTGAAGATCGACTTTACAGCCTTAGAAACCAAGTCTGCGCCAAGTTATCTGACGCGATGCCGTATCTCTATAACAAGCCTCCACAACAGCTCAGCCTACATCAGACGGAAAGCCGAAGTGTACGTCTAATGCAATAGTCGCCAGCTGCAGGGGGGAACTAAGACTAGTAATCAGAGAGCGCAGACCACAGGCGCCATGTAGACCTCGGCCGAGCATCTATTCCAATGCTGGCTTTGGTTCGATTGGGACTCTCAGACGCAGACGGAATGTCGTGTGTTTGACAATTCAGTTGATTTTACTCTTTCAAGCCAGTATACGGCGATCCATGCCTCTAAACCCTATTTTGGTGTCCTGCGACTCGCCTTTTGGCGAACTCTATTGCGTCTTCTTGCTGGACTTCACGCTTCCCCATCGCAATATACCACTCTCGTCTGTCAGCCTCCAGAGACACCAGGCGTAGCACAGAGCGAAGCCTACTGCACCGACTCCAACGTTAGCCACCACCCAGAGGTCCGGCTTGTCCAGAGGAGCCGCAACGAAGAGCTCCAATACATGCCAGAGCCCCATGGCGACGTAGAATGCGCCATGAACCAAGGCAATGCCCCACTGAACCCAAGGAGACTGGCCCTCCTGGAAGTATGCGCTCAACGATGTCGGCGGCAATCCGAGTAGATAGGCCCAGAGAAGGGTCAGAACGGCGTACGGGACGCGCAAATCCACCCGTTGCAACAACGGAAACATTGTCCATGCGCCCAGGATATTTGCGAACCCCACCCAAGCGCGCACATCCTTTCCAAGTCCTTGCTTGCCGGCTAGCAGCACAGTCATTGGCAGCAGGGGGAGCAACACACTCTTCTCGTGCACCTGGTAGCTGAACAGGAAGAAGCTCCAGGCCGTCGTCGCAAAGGCGTACGGCAGCAGCTCCTTGTTGGGACGCAAGAAGAGGATGAGGTTCGCCGGTGCGAACGATGCCAGAGTTGCGACAAGGGATGCACGCTGAAGCAGCGCGGCTGGGTACTTCTTCAGCTTGAAGACCACATTTGCGGCACACCAGAAGTTGGCAACCTTGTCCTCGAAGAGCCCTCGCGCGAAGGGGAAGACACGATGGACCATCTGAACCAGCTGCACAACGACAGGGTAATAGACCGCCTCCGTGTTCAGATACGACTCCACTTGAGGGAAGATGGGCAAAGGGGGTCGCGGGCCATCCAGATCTGGTCGCGAGTCAATGCCACGCTTCGCATCGTACAGGGCTCCAATGACCAGGGGCAGTATGAGGACTGCAAACGAGACAGCCGTCACGCCCGCAATCACGACGAAGCGGCCGATGTTGATGCGAGGGAATATGCAGCTTCCGAGTAGATAGGCAAACACGGCCGGCGCATAATAGAGTGCCATCTGCTTAAAGCCCAAGGCGGCAACGAAGAATATAGAGGCCCACATGTATCGACCGGCAGTCATACTCGACATGCTAGCTAGGACGAAACCGAGCATGACGGTGTTGTACTGGAAGTGGATGTGATCGATCAGAATGGTGGAAGGCTGTAGAAGAATAGCAACCAGGGCTACCCAGCTCGTCCATTGTGCCACGCCAAACAGTCTGCTGTACCGCCGAACGAAGACGACCGCCGCGGGGATGTAGATGAGGTATTCCGAGATGATGACGGTTGCTCTCATGAAAATCTTCAGAGTCGGGTCGTCCGAGCCTCGGGACGTGTACAGTGTGAACCAAGACGGGTCGATCAAAGCCCCGATCTTGCCCAGCAGCCAGCTGTGGTAAGCGGTTAGGGGGGGATAGTCGAGGCCCCACCACTCGAGGTCGTGGAAGTACCACTGCGAGATAGGCAGTTGGGTGGTAATCTCCATCCAGTGTCGTTGTGCTTCGTAGTCGCCGAACATGGGGGGCTTTTGGAAGCCTAGATGGAGCTGGTCAGCACCTTGCTTCCGACGATCGGGAATCGTGTCTTGTCCTCACCAGAGTATCCCCAGAGCCCTGCTGCCCACCTAAACAATCCGACGACCATGAGAATCAGCGGAACGACCTCCCATGGCGAAAGCGAGCTCCGGGCGGGCCAGAGAAAGGCGGCCAGAGGGAAAGACGGCGTCCGGATGAGAGGGCCGGGTTTGGTGGACGCATCGAAGGTGACGCCGGGCTTCTTCGACTTGCGCCGAGGCTTGTGGGCCGGCGAGGGAGAACTCATGGTCGCCGATGTTTACGAAGGGGAGCAGACGGGGGCAAGCTTCATAAATCCCAGGTCGTGGTTCGCCGCGGTGAGTTGGACAGACGCGACGATGTCTTCGATCCCTGAAGCTGTCAGGACAGAGTTTCCCCAGTGTCAATTGACTTCCAGTTGCAATCTGGCGACGCGTTAGCACTCCCCGACCCCTGCTAAGTCCAGGGTCCTGTGGCTAGTGAGCGCCCTACGTAATGCTGTGGCGCTAGCTGCAGCACGAAGAGCCCCCTAGTTGCCCAGCTTCAGCTATGAACTGTTCCCCATAACCCCCATCATAGCAGTCCAGTGCCTAAGTTAGCAGCAGCTCGAGTCCGTCCGGGTCAATGAGACGTGCCAAGCCATTGTCAACCGCCAACTTGCTCGACGATGATGGACCGAAGCCAGAGACACACTCACATGCGTCGTCTTGCGCCCCATGACATGCGGGCCAAACCCTTCACATAATGCCGTTCCCATTCGTGCTCCCGACGACCTCATCATTCTCCTATTCCTCCAGCTTCAGCTGTGATTCCCACCCCTCACTGTCCCTCAACGCCAGCACCCACCGCGGGGTCGTGAGAGACACCCTGAAGAAGCACAAGAGGCTGCCACCGTCCTCTCAGCCCCCGAACCTGCCATCCGTCGTCTCCAACCTCAACAGCTATCTGCAGTACCTTTTCGCTGTGAGCGCTGGACTCAGCCATCGGTCGCTGCATGGAGAGCAACTCACGGTGGCCTCGGTCTCCACTCCTGCCATCCAGTGGCGGCCAACTCTGTCGGACAACGCCGTCCCTGGCAGAGAGCAGACACGAGTAAAGATCCAGTCTCTGGAATATGAACTGTTCTTCTCGCTTTCGTCCCTCGGGTATGCCTACACACTCTTGGCTCGTGCCGCTTTGCACCCCTTACAGGTCACCACGGGTGCCCCGGTAGGCACGCAGGAGAGAACTACCGCCATCCAGAATGCGACGAAACATCTCCTTGACGCCGCATCCGTTCACGACTTCTTGGCTCGTAGGGCGGAAGGCGCTGTTACAAGCCCCCCTTGTGCAGATATTTCGGCCTCGACAACGCGGGCACTTGCATCACTGGCGTTGGCGGAAGCCACTCTGTTAGCCGTCCTCAAGGACGACCCCTATCCTGCTGTCGTGGCTCAGGACCGCAACAAGAATGACCGTGAATGGATGTACAAGGCACCGGATATTCCCAAGGTCAGGGCTCACCTGTTCGCCCGCCTGTGTTTGGCCGCGTCAGACCACGCAGCCCAAGCATCCGCCTTATGCAAAGAAACGACAAAAGGCACCTCGAAATTGAACGAGTCATTGGTGCGGTATGTTGAAGACCTCAGGAGGACAGCTCGAGCCAAGGCTTGTCGATTCTTTGGCATAGACGCGGAGCTGTCTGGCCAGACTGGCAATGCTCTCGGCTGGCTCCAGTGTGGTCTTCAAGAGCTTGGCGTGGAGCAGAAAGATGTCAAAAAGGGACTTAGCCTCACTCGCATGAAGAAAGAATGGTCCGAAAAGAGGGAAGACAAGAAGGTTGAGAAGGGTGCTGGCTGGGGTTCCGATGCTGGAAAGCTGGAAGAGACCCGGGTCCTCGAGATGCTACACGAGAAGTGGACCAAGGTGAACGATACGGTAAGCTCGGGCACTGTACATGACAATTGCTCTCTCCAGCACTGACACTTCCCTTAGATGATGACGCAGGCAGTACCAGCCCCGGCAACGTTGTTATCCACTCTACCATCGGGGCGAGAGATGCACAGTATCAAACCCTATACACCTCCTGAACTCAGCAGGCAGACGCTAGACGCCATGCGCGCACCGCCCGACATGGCTGACGATGACTATAATGATGAGGGTTTGAGCTCAGACGATGAGAAGACCCCGGCCGACGTGGCGCCGGTTGGTGCATTTCCCGGAACTCAAGGGGACTATCGGAGTGAAAGTAGATCGTACTTCTAGTGGCGGTGTTGCTGGCCGTTTGACTGATTTGAGCCATCAAATGACGTTCACCGGATGATTGAAGGCGTGACAAACTGAGTACACAAAATACAAGCAGTAAACAAAGACAACCCCTTGTAGTCCCGAACAATCGGTGTTAAGCAATCGTAATGGTTTGGGTATAGTTCTATACACATGCTATATACATCGTCTCACCAGTTAGCTGAAAGCACCTGGGACTCTATACTCAGAATGCAAATCGTCGATGGCATCCGCAGCATTCAGTGCTTCTTCCTCTGCAAACCATGCCTCGATATCTTCCCCGTTTTCAAGTTCATCAACCTCCATCTCGTTGAGCATCATCTCCCGCTCCTTGATGACAACATCGACCCACTGCAATTCCGCGATCTTCCTCCGCGCAAACGCCTCCTGGTCCCTCTGGTTGATCTGCGCCAGTCGCCGCTCGGCTTCCTCCATCATCTCGAACTGGATGGACTGTTCCTCCTGGACGATGTACCGGTAGTTATCGAACTCGTTGTCCATCCACTTCCTCCATGCCCGGAAGCCCTTGTCCATCCGGCGCCTCAGCGCCAGCAGCGCGGCCTCGGCCTGCTCCTCGCCGCCGCGCTTGCCCGCCCAGTACGCGCCGAGCTGGCGCTGGTACTCGTCCTCGATTTGGCGCTCGTGCTTCACCCGCGCGGCGTAGTCGCGGCCGACGGCGCGCTCCCGCTCCGCCACCATGTCCGCCGTCGCCGCGGCCATGGTCTCCCGGTCGGCGCTGTTCTTCTCCCGGAGCGCCTGCGCGGCCGTCTCGCTCTCGTACCGGAGGGCGCTCTGCTCCTCACCGTGCTCCGAGACCACGGCGATGCGCTGGCGCTCGTGCACGTCCCCGAACCTCTCCCGCAGCTCGTGGAACTTGGCCTCGACGGCCGCCCGCCGCTCGCCCTCGCGCTGGATGCGCTCCTGGAGCTCCCGGGCCCGGCGCTCCTCCTCGATGCGCTCGCGCTCCAGGCGGAGCAGCTCGGCCTTGCGGGCCTCCTCGCGCTCGAACTCCTCCACCTGCCGCAGGGCCTCGGCGATCTCGGCCTCCTCGCGCTCCTGCTCGGCCTGGCGGTCCCGTCTTCGGATCGCCGCATTCTGCTTGAGGGCGTGCAGCTGCTCCATGGTGCAGGCGCAGGTCCGCCAGCGGGCGCCGCACACGTAGCAGAACTGGGCGCCGCACCGGCACGTCATGTGCTGACACGCCTCGCGGTGCTCGACGTACGCACGGCAGCCGATGCACCGCTTCCAGCCTTCCTCCTCTGCCAGCTCCTCCGTCCGCTGCATGTCGCGGTCCTGTGGACAGGCGTCGGAAGTGTGCTGCGGGTTAAGGCAAATGGAACACGTCCAATGGCCCGCGCTGCATCTGGCCAGCCTCAGCCCGTAGTTGATCTGATCCGGCCGGACGAACAGACCACAATCCCGCTGTGGGCAATAAATCCTCTCGCCAATAGGTATGCCCCATTCTTCAGCTTTCAGGCGGTATTCCCTCTGCAACTCAGAATCCGTGTTCGAGATGATGGTCCTTTCCGGGATATTGTTTAAGCAACATTTCGGCGGCCACTGCTGCTCGTTCTGGGTAGCCGTCTCAATAAGGCGGCGGAAACAAGGCTGACAGTAACTGTGACAAGGGGCCTTAATCATGTCCTTGGGACTGAAGTCATCCAGGCATGACACGCACTCGCTGTTTGAGATTAGCCTGTGCATTGAGCACTTGATAATCTGGGAACTTACACCTCTTCCTCGTGTATTGAAGACTGAGGGCTGCTACTTGTGACAGCCTTCTTGACTAATACCGCGGCAGAGTGCTTCTTCGCAGCCAGGGTATTAAAGTCAATCGTTGGTTTCAGCTTATTCCGGGCTGCTCCCTGTGCGCTCGACTCTCCTCGTTCGGTATTGTTCAAGCGGCGGAGGAGGCCCATCAAGGAGCGCTTCTTCGACCTCGGCGGCGGAGTTGTGTGCAGCAGGCCATCGGGTCCTATTGTTAGCTTGACGCCAGCAAACGATCCAGGCTCAACCCTGTAGTATTGTGGCACAGTGGTGTTCGCTGAAGTTGCGGTATTCTCTCCACTGTCGACGTCCAGCTCTAGCTCCTCTGTGGCGGGAGTCTGCTCCTCTTCTGCCTTGAGAGCTTGCTCTTTTTTCAGCCTTTCAGCCTCGTCCGCCGCCTTCCGGCTCTCGTTCACTTCTTCGATCCTCGCCTTCACTCTATCGATAGACTCTTGAATAACCTGCGTGATGATTTCAGAGTCGATATCCTCTTGCACAGTTCTGAGCGCCGCCGGGGGCTCAAACTGGGTCCAGTCCACATCCTCTTCCGATATCGAAGCTCTTGCGCTCGTCTCTGGTGTTGTCAACGCGATCTCCGGTGTTGAAACGACGATTTCTGGAGGTGCTATCGCTTTGCCTTTGCCTTTCCAGTTCGGCACCTCACCCTCATCATCCTCGAGCACAGGCAGGCGTCCCACAGTCTCAATGAACTCCTCCGCTACGGAGGGTCCCAACTCAACCGCCGTCATACGGAAAACCGATTCAGCTTGAGAAAATATAATACATCAAAGGGTGAAAGGAAAAGTAAATTCCTAGGTCCTTGGAGAAAAAGGTCTATGCCCAGTGATTCAGTATGGGATAGGGCCAGTGTTACATACGAAGTTCAGCTGGCTTGGCATCGGGACCAGGGGCCGACGCAAAGATGGAAAGTAAACACACAATCATCGTTCAACTAGAACATAGAGGATCAGACCTGATCAATGAGTCAATCTCTATTTACCTTTCGGAGTAGGATCCGCCCAATCGGCTAGATCTGAACAGTGACATGCTTGAGCCCCAACGAGGCGCTCCAGGCCAACGCTTGTAGGCACATGTCTCGGGTGGAAATGGACGGCGGAACGCCGTGCAGTCAGCCCCGTCGACCGAGCGCTCCATTCAGAACCGTCCCCTGTGGCACCTGGGGCTCCCTAGAATGGCTCATGTTGCCTATTCGGCTGACCGGCAGGAACAAAGTGCAGGTCAGCTGCTGCTGTACGGCTCCCATCATCGGCTGCGAGGTGGAGAGGGGCGGAGCTGGCGCGCTGTCCGTTGTGTGTGTGGGAGAGGCTGGCAGGCTGGGGCTAAGCAACGGGGTCTAACTAACACCCCAACCCCTGCAGCCCACTAAATAGGCGTGTGGCAGTGAAGTTCTAAGGCCAGAAGCAGTGTGCCTTAGCGAAGCGCGACTTGGCGATAGAGGTATGTATACCATAGTAGTGGAATTGATCGACATTCCTAGTACGCCTTGTTGACAACATGCAACAGCGCGCTAGCAACGCAAAGTCGTTTAAAATAAGGAGTAATAGAACTTTCGCGGTATCTTAGAGCTAGAGCCCGAGATACATCATGTATATAAGTAGGCGTTCAGCTGTGATCGAGATAACCGAAGCTGTGTTTCGAAGGATGTGGAGGTGCATTATACGAGGCTGGTTTCTCGTGAAAATGTGTTTGAAGATGTGACATCTACTCTCCCGACATATTTGCAACAATGGCGTTGTCATTCGCTTGTATAAGACAGGCTGGTCTCGAATTCAAGACCCAAACAGTTGGTCAGCACCAGCCAGGACCCCGCAGTATTTGCACATATTTCACAGCTTGGCAGTATCCCTGGCGAATTCAATCTTGTTAGTACACGTTCCAACACCCTCGAGCTCAACATCCACAACATCGCCATCTTTCAACCAGATCTTCTGCTCCTTGCCCATGATAACGCCAGATGGGGTTCCCGTGAAAATCACGTCGCCGGGGAGCAATGTAGTGCCTCTGCTCAAGAAAGCAATGGTTTGCTTGATGTTGAAGATCATATCGCCTGTGTTGGACTCCTACAATTCTCCTAGTCAGCAAATCGGTCTCTGCGGTATAATCAGCCTGGGTGACCTACTTGGACGGTCTTCCCATTCAATCTGGTGGAGATCTTAAGGGCCTGCGGGTCCTTGATCAGCTCGCTCGACACGATTCCTGGTCCGAAGGGGGCCCAGCCGTCGAATCCCTTGCCGAGCGACCACTGACCACCGCCTCGCTGGATTTGCCACTCGCGATGGCTAACATCGTTGCCGACAGCATAGCCCAAGACATAGTTAAGGGCTTCAGACTCAGGCACATCCGCGCAACGCTTGCCAATTACCGCTACAAGCTCGCACTCATAGTCCAGTCCGGCACCGTCCTGGGCCATCTGATGGACTGGGATAGGATCTGTAGGGCCGGCCAGCGAGGTGACCGGTTTGTACTGAGAGGAATAAGCATTCATGATTCAAGCTGCTAAGGCCGTGTCAAACTTACAAACAAAACGGGATACTTGGGTATCGGCAGGTTCGACTAATCGGCGTGAGCATTGGATTTAACGTGATCTAGGATGAGCAGCCAGTACCTCCTTTGCATGCTTCTCGTAGTTCAAGCCTAAGCATCTCACGGTCTTGACATCCTCAAGGGCCAGAGGTGCCAGCAAGAGCCGGATGTCGGCAACCTGGTCAGTCACCTCGTGCTTGCCGAAGATATCGCCGCGCAAGATGCGAGCTTTCTTCGTCTTGGAGATGTCAGTGACCCCGCGAGGCAGAATGGCATCGCCGTAGTAGACGCGGCCATCTTTGGCCAGAAATCGGACGAGACGCTATATTCACATTCCATTAGCACGAACTGCAGCGGCAGGACTCGGCGAGGGCACCAACCGAAAAAGCCGGCATGTTCGCGGAAAGTCTATAGTCCGGAAACGATGATATAGTCGGATTGGAAACCTAGATCGCGACAAAATGGAGAATGGGCGACACGGCTATCGGATGCCGGAAAGAGTCACCTTTTCGGAAATATATGTGTCTGCGAGATCTATCCCCCATGATTAATGCGATCACGCAAGCTAACTGTGACCCCACTACGTCTCCCGGCTTCGGATCCCCACTTATAAGACACTTAGCCGGCAGTCACCATTGATACGAGACTACATATACATAGTTGTATCGAAATCCACATCATTCCTATAACTGTACAACGTGTTCCCGATGGCGTCGGACAGTGAGTGCTAAAGCTTGACAGGTGACACGAGGCAATCCATGCAACAGTAGATACGAATAAGCCCATCCAATTTTTTCTGTTTCTAAGAGAGTCGATACAATTTGGAGGATGTTCCAGTAGGACGCGGTGATGACGACATTCCTGCTTGTTGGTAGTGCTAGCGCCGCAGTGGCTGATTGACATGTACGCCTACGGTGCAACTCTCTTTCCCATGCCCAGCTCTGCGCCAATGTATGCTGGTTTCAGACTGGAAGTCCTCACTCGAGTTCTCACTTCTTCGCATTCAAGCAATTCCACAACGCAAAGTGGCAATGTGTCCAGCGTGGTCAATATGGCCCATCAATCGAGGTATGCTAATGCCAAAAGCATATCACCTCCCCCGTTGAAACGACGAAAACGTGACGAAGATCCGCCCTTGAGGGGCCAAACTACAAGTACAAATTTACCGTTCACAGATGCCAATTCGGCAAACACTGGGAGTTTACGTATTTTTTCCTGGAATGTAAATGGCATTACACCTTTCGTACAGTCCTACGTCCAGACAAGTATTGAAAACTTCTTCAAGCCTTCCGCAAAAAGTTCATCACCAACGACAGGGCAGAAACGGAGAAGGACAGGCAGCGGTGATGAGACTGATGATAGCGAAGAGGAACAGGTCACACATCTGGCAGGGAAACCTGGCGCGGAAGACCTATCGAAAGAAGGGAAAGCATCTCTGCGGTTGGCTTTGAAGCGGTTTGGGTGGCCACAAATACTCTTTCTTCAGGAGATCAAAATCAAACTGGGGGATGAAAAGACAATAGGAGCAGTCCGTCAGGCCATCAATGACGGGAACGTCTCCCCGGCAGAAAGCGGTCGTGCAAACGATACTAAAGTCAGCAACTCAATCCGCTCTGACACTGAAGGAGAAGGCAGTCTTACATACCTTGCAGATGGAGGACCGGAATACGAAGTCCGCTTCAATCTACCTGCAGATCCATACAACGCCAAAGGGTTCGGCGGCAAAGTTTATGGAGTTGCCGCAATCATCCGCAAAGATTTCATGGCCCACCATGTGCAACAAATCAGGAACGTGTCATGGGATCGGGAAGGACGTGTGCAAATCATTGAGACACGGAGCATATCGTTCCCTCTGAACCTTGACAAACCCCAGCAGCAGGTTATGAACGCCGATAATCCAAATGGTACATCTCAAGAAAGTTTCATGTTCGCAATCATCAACATCTACGCCGTTAATGGTACTTCAAACCCCTATCGATCTACTCATACCGGTGCCGAAGTTGGCACTCGTCATGACCGTAAACTTGCAGTCCATACCGAGTTACTCCGCGAAGCCATTTCGCTAGAGTCGCAGGGGTTCCAGGTCATCATAGCTGGTGACCTCAATGTAGCTATCTCGGAACTGGACGGCTATCCCAATCTCAGAACCAAGCCATACCAGCATGTACTCAATCGCAACGATTTCAAGAATAAGTTCTTCACGGCCAACTCAATCGATACAACCTCACCAAAGGCCGCATACTTTAAGGGGACCCAGTCAGACACGAATGATATCCTCCGGGGCTTCGATGGGCTTGATACGTTTAGACACGTGCACGGGGACGAACAAAGATATAGCTATCATCCGCGGGGAGTACTGTGGGGCTCCAGCTGTGACCGAGTGGATTTGGTCGTAGGATCACGGTCGCTATCCAGAAATATCATCGATGCTGGGATATGCGACAGTCCGAGAGACAGAGGACCCAGTGATCATTGCCCCATTTGGGTGGAAGTCGGACCTGGAAAGACGTAAGGAAGTCTTGATCATTGACGTGATATCTCGCTGCTATTTTGTGCTTTATAAATCGAAACATCCCATAGATTGCCACATATTTGTATTGGCCCATAATTTGTCCCAGGTAGACCGCTGGATGTTGTTGGTCACGTTCTTAAGATGATGAACTTTTTTCAACATCCTCTGTGTCTTGGTAGTAATTCAAACTCAATGGAATTAGATCACAGGAGAGTAACGTAATATGTACGAAATGTCAGCCAACTTGAGTGCTTGTATCGTCCCCGGCTTCCATGCCAGGAACAAAAATATCCCTAGGCGAGAGCCTTGAGGCGTTTGGATTCGACAACAACTTCGTCAAGCTCCTCAGCATTCCGTTTTCCACTGATCCGTGACATTGTGAGACTGATGAGATCGAGCAAGGGTTGGCGTAGCTCTTGGGGGAAAGCCACTTCCAGTACAGTCTGCAGCCGCCCAAGGGGCCATTTGACCGCAATTGCCTGCTTGATCATCCTTTTCGTGACCTTGGAAATGAAGGTGATATCAGGCGGAGGATGCAACGTCGACATGAGTTCCAGGTGCTCGCAAAACAAATCCCATCCCGTGATCGTGCAGAGGGGAAGCCGAGTGGTTCTGCTTCCTGGATCCCGGGTGAATCCAATTGTAGTGGCTCCCAAGTCAGCCCCAGCATCAAGAAAACCATCTAGTATCCGAAGATACGCGACGTCGAGCCTTTTCAAATCATCTTTGGTGAAAGCGAGGCAGACAAAACTCAACCATACGACGGCGAATGGCGATGACTGGGCGTTCGGGTCTGCGCCTCGCAGGAGCAACGTGGAAAAGAGTCCATTTTCCAAGGCATCCTCCAAAAGGACATGGAGTTCTTCCAAGCTCGGCCGCCTCTCAAACTTCCAGAGAATCGAATACTCGTACGACTTTAGATGCAGCCACTTCTCCGGGAGTCGCCACGGGCCTAAAGTAAAGGAAATACCAATGCTTTCAAGGTAGCAAAGCCACGGCGTTGTTACATGACGAATTTCATCGCCGTTATTCTTCATTAACAACGTGTCACTAAGACTGACTCCCCATGAGAAGCAAAAGGCATCGTAACTCATATAATGAAATGGAAACGAAAGATTTGGGTCGTAACCACTGTCAAGCAGCTTGTGAATCAAAGCCATCTTATTATGGCCATTCGGGTGATCCGTCTGGTTGCGAAGAACGTACCAGAGTGCTGGAATATTGAGAGGCCGAAAATAATCTGGATCTTGAGACAACTTATGGAGGGAATATCGGTGAAGTTCGACAAATCTACTCAGGCATGTTTCGGCTAATGCACCAGCATCAACAGGCTTGAGAAGACCGCTGCCCGTTCCGTGCTCTCGAGTCGCGATATCGGTTTCCCAAACTGAGCACATCCCGCTGTGGTCAGGTTTATCTGCCAGGAAGCATTGCAAATCGTCAAGTAGCTCGAAGACTTCAGACTCAAACACGTCTTCCAAAAACCTTTGAGTGTGCTCCAAGTTTTCACTACAAGGACGTAGTAGATGCCTCAGTGCTATGCGATTTCCAATCCTGATGTCCATTTGGTTCAAATGTCTGAGGCTTCTCTGGGTTATATCGTTCCAATGTTGCGATGGCACAGTGCCTAGCTTGCACGAAGCTATATTAGCCCGCAATCTCGCTAGGTCTTCTACAAAGTCAGGGCGACATTTGTCTTTTAGAAATTGTTGCATGTGGCTCGTTTCGAGATAGTCCCTAGCAGTGCGATGAATGAAATGTACTTCATTTTTTTTCAACTTCGAGGATGCCTCGACATCTGCTCACTGTAGTTGAAATTCGGACCATCAGTAAACACGTAACCGAACACATTGGTAGAGCGAGTCGTTAACACTACTCTTGTGAACCCAAACCTTCGTCAGGGAGTTGGGAATAGTTTTGCTTCAACTCACTTAAATGCCTCAATGTCTGCTTCTTGACCATTTCTGATTTGTCAAAAATGGGATCATTGCGTGCAATATGTCTTGCGTAATGTTGATTATGGTAAGATCGCTCGTGCAGTGCAAGAATAATCCAGTGAGTGGGTGCGGACCGACTCAAAGCGAACTTCAGTGTCTCGGCCATTTTTTGATGGTATACTTGGTCCACGGAATCCAAAGTGACTTTATAGAGAGATTCTAAATCAGACGGTAAGCTCTCAAGTCTCTTTTGCAGATCATTCGGGGTGTCGTAGTTTGTCATTCCATCTCTCAATGACTGTGTGACTAGCTTGACCCAAAGAAACACACCTTGGGCTCTTGAAGTTATCTTCTCGACCAACGGTGCTGTTTCGACGAACTCCCGCGAGATCTGACCCCACCGCGGGTGTTCTGCTAGGCGACTCTGAGTGTAGCGGACAACATCGTCATGAGTAAGGTCATGGATGTCAATCCTGCGACCTGGCTGGTCTCCGAAGCTCTCCTCGAAAGCGTTCCACGGCCGGCTGGCTGCGCATATCTTAACTCTGGAAGATGGTTCCGCCAACTCAAGTAGCATTCGACACAGATCCAGATGGTCCCCATCATGTTCGTCAAGCCCGTCGACGAAGAAAACAAACTTCTTTCCCACAGACTCTAGGTTTGCCATAGCAGAAAGGGTTTTACGAAGCTCCGCAACTGTCCACTGTCGGATGCGCAAATCAGAAGGGTGAGTTTCCCATCGAGAGCTGCAAGCAGCCTCAATAAGGGTAGGACATTGCCGGAAAATGTCAAACAGAAGGTCTTGTAGAAGCCCTCGTTCTGATCTCTGTGACTGGGTACCAGAAATCCAGAAGTAGTGACTTGCGATAATGACATCTCCTGGTGCAGCCCATTGTCTAGCTGCTTGACAAGAAAGCTCATGGTCTGCCAGAAACTTCATCAAAGTCGACTTCCCGCTGCCTGGCTTTCCAGCAATCCAGAAAACACCGTCCGAGTTCTTTAGCCAAGTGATGAAATCCTTGCCCCCGTTGTGTCTCTTTTGCGAGTCGTCGAATATCCACTGGAATGTATCGATGTGCGCATCGGCAATAGCGTGATATCTGTCAGCTCTGCGCTCAATATTTAAACTATCCAGGATGGCCTGCTCCTTTGCAACACTTCGTTCAGACACAGCAATATTTGAAAATCTTTCAGAGAGATTCTCGATGTCGAGACTCGTAATGGTACCGGGTGTACGTGGGTCTTTTGACGCAGCGATCAAGTCCTTGACATCGCTTAATGTAGACGAGATATCGTCCAGGCGCTCGGAGTGGCTACCTCTAGCCTTGATGTTCACATCGATGAGCCGTTGCACGTCATTCGTCAGTCTCCGTAGGTGTTCACTTTAATTATGAGCATATGGGCCAAGATTTCTTGTCGACGACAAACTGACCTCGTAACTGCAGAAACGTGCAAATTCAATACCTGTTGTTTATTCCTCAAGCGAGCACTTAGCTCTTCAATCTCTTGCTCGCCGTTCCACGCGGTTTTCAGAGCAGCCCTGAAGCTTTTCCATCGGCGGCCTTTTCCCTCCTCGACTTTCAGTCGTTGGACCGCTTCTAGGAGCCGGTCACAGTCTGCTTTACACGACTTTGCGAGGCTCGTCAGCTCTTGCTCAGTTCTGGAGACAAGTCTAGGCCTATTGTTGGCTGTGCCAGATTCTTGGAGCCGCATGCTCAGGTCTGCCAACTTCTGGTATACATTCTCAACCTCAAGATACGACTTTGATACTCCTTCTGCTGACTGGTATATTTCCTTGCTAGTTGAGATGATACCTGCGGCAAATTCAATGAACTGGAGTATATTGCCTGCGAATGCAAGCGCACTGAGTGGCTCCATGTCTGCGGATGCAGGGAGCATCAACGGCTCTCGATGTGGTGCACGACAACACGGCTGTCTAGAGTCGGAGAGCAACACTCCTTCTGTAAGGCTGGTGTGGCGAAGCACAAGGGTGTTATTGGACGACCCCCTCCGCTGCAGGTCACCCGTTCGGGCCGAGTGCTCATGCAGGGTGAGACCCGGCATACAGCTGCCTTCGTTCTGGGAAAACTAACATCGCGAGTGGAGATTGTCACTGGGTTCAACGCCGAGCTAGGTCTCTCTTGAACAGCAATATCGAATAAGTTGAGCCTGGATACCTGTAATCACGGAGGAGGAAAAAGCCACTAGGCTGGCTGTTGCATCAAACGCACGATCAGAAACTGTAGCAATTAAAGACGACATTTTACATGCATATTCCTCTAACTCCTTCACGCATTTCTCAAGAGCAACAAGTGCGAGTCAAAGAATTCTCGTTGAGCGGTTCGATCGGTGCTTCGATCCAGAGCCCGCCCCTAAGGTTGGGCTGCTGGAATCTGCGAAGATGGTATTTACTGAACTGCCTTGGGCAATTAAATTATTGCCAGCTGGCACAGCTTAAACGTTCCAAGTCAAATGCGTACTAGATGACTGGGCCCACATGGTAGCCAATGTGGCAGGCGGTCAACTTTTTGGGGGATACTGCAAAATGGCAGAAATTGCGACCCCACTGTAAAGTCGAAAAAATATCCTGCTCAGGACATCCGCTATTCACCGGCATATCCAAGCCAATTGGTGTCAAGTTGTATGCACAATATGGCTGGGAGTAAAGCAGGACAGAAGCGCAAAGCTTCTATCGTTGAGGCGGAAGCCGATGCCGCCCTCCATTCTGACGACGAGTTCGGCGACGGCCTGCTCGAGGGCGTCTTGGACGACGATTCCGAGGAGGGGAGCAGCGACGAGGGCGACGACGATGAGGACCTTGACGATGACGACGAAGCTGCCCTAGAAAGCGATGACATTCCGTCGGACGAGGAGGAGGAGCTGGACGAGAAAGCCGCCATAATCAACGGCAATGGAGTCGAGGAAAACGAGGGTCCCAAGTACAGAATTGAGACCGACGCCAACGGAGGAACTCGGTTCGTCTACGAGGACATTGATCCTGTGTACGACTCAGACGACTCCGATGCGCAAGAACCCGCCAACACCATTGGGAATATCCCGCTGTCCTTCTACGACTCGTACCCGCACATCGGCTATGACATCAACGGCAAGCGCATCATGCGCCCTGCAAGGGGCGAGGCGCTAGACGCCTTGTTGGACAGCATTGAGGTGCCTAAGGGCTGGACTGGTCTTACGGATCCTCAGACTGGAAAACCCCTGAACTTGAGCCAGGACGAGCTCGAGTTGCTGCGTCGCGTCCAGATGAACGAAGTTCCTGAGGAGGGCTACGATCAATATCCGGTAAGTGAGGCTGAAGAGAGTGTCAGATTCGCTAGTTAACATCTGCTATAGGATACTGTCGAATGGTTTACCAGCCATGAGGAGACGATGCCGCTCAGTGCAGCTCCCGAGCCCAAGCGTCGCTTCCTGCCTTCCAAGCACGAGCAAAAACGGATCATGAAGATAGTCAAGGCCATCCGTGAAGGACGTATTCTCCCCTACAAGCCACCGGAGGAACGGAAAGATGAGGAGGAGGAGGATGAACCAATCTTCGACATTTGGGCTGATGAACAACCCCAGCCACCGAATGTCATGCACATTCCTGCGCCGAAGCTGGCACCCCCTGGCTACGATCTCTCGTACAACCCACCTCCAGAGTACCTTCCATCCAAGGACGAGAAGAAGGCCTGGGAAGAGGCTGATCCAGAGGAGCGAGAGAAGGAGTACCTTCCTCAGAAATACGACGCTCTGCGACGGGTTCCCGGATACGATCAATTTGTCAAGGAACGCTTCGAAAGATGTTTGGATCTCTACCTGGCACCCAGAGTGCGCAAGAACAGGCTCAACATCGACCCGTCATCACTGCTTCCGAAGTTGCCCCGTCCAGAGGAGCTCAAACCATTCCCTACTGTTACATCAGTCGAATTCTCAGGGCACCAGGGTCGTGTTCGGTCGGTTGCCATCGATCCAACTGGTATATTCGTTGCCAGCGGTGGAGACGATGGAACTGTGCGAGTGTATGAGCTCGAGACAGGTCACCAGCTTGATAGCATCAAACTAAGCAGCGATGAACCCGTCGACGTGGTGAGGTGGCGCCCAGGAAAGGATGCGTTCATTCTCTCGGCTGCTGTTGCCGAGGAAATCTACTTCATCATCCCTCCCCATGCAAACCCAGAACTCCACCAAGCCAGCCGAGACATTCTCGATACTGGCTTTGGCTACGCCACAAATGGCAAGCAGCTCACTACCGCAAGCGGTGCCAGGAAGGACCCACCCGGGAAATGGGCACGCCCAGGAGCTCGCTTAGAGGATCAGGGTGTGTTATTGAAGGCCACTGTGAGATCTCCGATCAAGGTCATCCATTGGCACAGACGCGGTGACTTCTTTACCACAGTCTCCCCTACCGGACAAAGGAGCGCTGTCGCTATCCACACTCTTTCAAAACACCTAACCCAAATACCCTTCCGCAAACTCCCAGGACTGCCACAAACAGCTCAATTCCACCCTTCGCGTCCGCTCTTCTTCGTCGCCACCCAGCGCTCTATTCGCTGCTACGACCTTCAACGGCAAGAACTGGTCAAAGCTCTCCAGCCAGGAGCACGGTGGATTTCGTCGTTTGATATACATCCTGGTGGCGATAACTTGGTCGTGGGTTCGTATGACCGAAGACTTCTTTGGCATGACCTGGAACTGTCAACTCGTCCTTACAAGACGTTGCGATTCCACGAGAAGGGTATCCGGGCAGTGAAATATCACCGCAGCTATCCCCTCTTTGCAGATGCCAGTGATGATGGTACCCTGCAGATCTTCCATGGAAAGGTTGTCAACGACCTCATGGAAGACCCGACCATCGTGCCCGTGAAGAGTCTGAAGGGTCACAAGGTTGTCAACCAGCTAGGTGTTATGGATGTTGATTGGCACCCGACGCACCCCTGGCTAGTCAGCGCCGGATCTGACGGGACGTGTCGCTTATGGACATAAGATGTGGGTATAGCGGAGGATTACAAATTCACTCGGGAGTAAGACGGCCGGAGTTGTCCATAGAATATGTACGGATTTACATAGCGGTTGGCGTTTAAGAGAGTAAAAGCCCACGGGCGGAGTTTTTTGCTACTCAATGTCCTCGATTGCGATTTTGATTTGTTCTCATCGCTCCTGACACTTAGCTCCGCATCGAACTGATGCAGTACATGCTTGCTGTGCTCCATCATCCAATTACAGCGTATCATGAGCCGGTCAAGCATTGATCTTCTGTCGCGAGCCGCTCCAATAGATACGCATAGTGAAACGTTCTGTCTAGTGTTAGGCAGCCATGCCACTACGCCTACCCAATATTCGCCTCCTTAAACCATCGTCCTGGAGCACTCCCTTTTCTTCTGCTCTATTATATCATACTGTCCACTCCATCTGCAAATCTTTCGAATAGCGTAAGATCCACCCCCGCGCCCATGGCCCGATATCCGGCGGGATTCAGGTGCAGGTAGTCTCCGCTGTTATACTCGGCCGCCAACTGATCAGGCTGCGTCGCGTTGCGCACCACGGCGTCGAAGTCCACAACGGCATCAAACCGGCCCCCGTCCCGGATCCACGCATTCACCCGCTGCCGCGTACGCTCACGCTCTGGGTCGCTGTACGTCTGGCCGGGCCCGCTGAACGGCGTGATGGTAGCCCCGAAGACGGGCACCCCGCGCGCGTGCAGCCGGGTGATGATCTGGTCGTAGGCGGCGATGAGGCGGGTCCCGATGCTGGCCTGCGAGACCGGGTCGACCGACGCGGTTCCGATATCGTTCACGCCTTCGTACACCAGCACGTAGCCCACGCCCGACGCCGACAGCACATCACGGTCGATGCGGCCGAGTGCGTTCGGCCCCAACCCGTCGTTCAGGACGCGGTTCCCGCCGGCGGCCAGGTTGAGCACGCTGATCCCCGCCGTCGGGCCGTGCGCCTGCAGGTTCTTGGACAGGTTGTCTGGCCACCGGTCGTTGGCGTTGGTCGTGCTGCCCCGGCCGTCGGAGATGCTGTCGCCGACCACGACGAGCGCCGAGGAGGCGGCTGCGGGCAGGTAGGCTGACAGCGTGGAGATGAAGTACCAGTGGTCCGCCTTCTGCGTTGTCGGGTCCGCGATGTCCAAGTCCGTCGCGTCCACGTGGTTGCCACGCACGAAGTACGATGTTGTCCGGCTGCCCGGGTGCGAGGTGATGGAATTGGTCGTCTGACCACCAGCAAGATACAGCGAGATGGTGACGATGGAGCCGGCGACTACCGGGAAGTCGAGCACCGGGTCCGACACCACCAGCGCGCCCTGCGGGATGGTAAAGTTTGCGCTCCCGCCCGAGAAGGTCAGGGGCCGTGCCGTACCCGGCTTGATGGAGGATATCCCGGCCGAACCGTTGGACGACAGTGCGATGGACGCCGCCGTGACAGGTAGATCGGACCCGCCGAAGGCGTTCGATATCTGGAGGCGCAACGTCGAGGCAGGCAGGGTCGCACGGATGGTCTGACGGAGGGTGGTGTTCTCGAAGACCACGCCCGTTCCGTTCTGAACTCGGGGTTTAGTCGGTCATGCTGCCAACCTGGCACAAGATCTTGCGTCTTGAAACTTACAAATGGCACCGGCGGTAGGTTTGCCGGCTCAGTGAGCTGTGGCATCGACGCCCATATATCTACCCAGCGGTTCTTCTTACAGTCATTTTTCTGGTCAGTAGCCAATCCCAGCGAGCCGAAGATGAACAACACCAGCAGCAGAGCTGCCCTCAGCGTCTGTGTTTGGTGATTCGAATTATACATTACGACAAGCCGAAGTACACAGCACTGCCTAAGATGCAGGAGAAGAGCCGGACCCAGAAGCGCGACACTGGCTATATCATTCGAGCCAGGGCATTTTAAAGTTAAGTATTTACGCGATAGTCAAGCTCACAATCCCCGTTGACCCGTCTTCCGGGTTAGAGGTATAGCGTTCCGAGATTGAACTATAACAGACCCACCGAGAAAGTTGGAGATGCGCTCCAGTTAAAGACTAAGTTTGGGGGCTCAATATAGGCTAAATGGGGTAGCGTCGCCCAGCCAGTGCCGATGAGATCACCAACCCCAGGCGACACAGCATATTCCGCATTTCGCTAAAGAATGGAGCTCTCATTTAGTGACGGAAAATCTCGTCGCCTAGTTGGAGACAATGCGACGCTGGGTTGGGGAACAGACACAGAACCCCGCATGTTGCTGTCCCCAATTGCCCTAGGCCAATTTGTGGAGAAGAGTCACGGCATGGTGGTGTGGCTCCTTTGAGTGCAACACGTAAGTCGAACGCCAGTGACGGGATTGGAAAGGCACAAGTTCCTGCAGGCATGTGGGTGTGAGACAACAGCTTCACACAAGGTTGCATGGCAGGCAGGGGCCAAAACCCATGACTCGTGGGGATATACTCAATTTTGGATACGAATGACATTCAAGGTTGTACACGAGCGTGATAACCTCAAGGGGCGAAAGATGATCTCGGAAAACAATTCCACATCCCAATCTTGAAATACGACACGAACGCCTAGGAAACAGGAAACTGGCCCGAGCGACTGAACTCATGGGGTAACGAATGACCGAACAAAACAAATATGCTTGAGGATATCAACCTTTTCTCTTTGCCCGCCTTCCCAAAACTCCACGTCATCTAAGTATTTTCCTTTGCCGTATGATCTTACAAGTTGTTACAATTCCATTACAATATCGCCATCGTCGTCAAAGGACTGGGGAGCGGCGACCGTTTCGTAGAAAAGGCCACCAGCACCACTGACATGGTCGGCGGTATGGTCGATGTGGGTCTTCGTCGACAGAACGCTCCAGGAAGACCCGGTGACGTCGGTATCTTGGCTCTTGGCATGGTGAGCTACCATCATGCTCTCGGTCAGCCGTACTCTGGAGGTGTGGTCGCCAAATAGTGCCCCTTCCTGGCACCACAAAGAGAGGTCGTGATGGTATCGCTGATTACCATTGCTACACTCTAAAGCTTGGAGCGCTTCGACCGTCAAAGGCTGCCGCTCGTTCGGCTCGACGGGGTGGTCGATGATGTACTGCAGCGTCTCGATCTGGGTTTCGATCTGATGCAGATCGGTGATAGTCCCAGCCGACAGAGTGCTCTCTGACTGATCTGTGTCAAGCGATGGGGGGTATTGAGCGGCAGGACTGCCATCCATGAGGTCGATGTTGTTGAACTGGAGCTCAAGGTCCGCGGTCGCGACAAGGTCAGTCTGGCAAGGCTGGCCAGATGGTCCTGTAGAGGGACCGTCGGCTTGGGTCGAGCTGAAATTTCTGTCATTGAGATGCGGCGGGCGGTTGCGAGTGTGATTGCCGGCCACTAATAGCCAGTCGGCTGAGATGCTATCCGACATTGCGAACTGAGGTTCAGAATGCTTGACAGTATAAAGGGGTAGTGAGGACTATCGACCCGTGTTGAGTCGGTTGCTGGAGAAAACCGATGCACCTTAGGGAAAGGACGGGTCGACTTGAAACTCTTGAATCGGTACTCGAGACTCAGCACTTCGGAATGGACCTAGGAGTCGCACGACGAGCAAAATGCATGGGAAACCTGCAGTGCTTGGAGAGGCTGCACTTCCACACAAGAGGCCCAGTTCACGTCTTGGACCAGGATAGGACGAACACAAAAGAATTATCAGCAGGAAGCGAGCATAGAAAAGAAGTTCTGGCAGAAGCGCGGCATCGTTATTTAAGTAGATGGATGCGTATCGATGCCGGACCTGCGGGTTTCCGGCAGTCGTCTCCAGCACTCAGAGGAGGGAAACAGAAGCCCAAAAAAAATCGGTTCAGGAAAAAGAAATACTAGCATGACTGGCCATTTCCTGCAGATCCCACTCCAGGAGCAATCACTTGACGGTACGCCGGTTGGGCAGTGCAATGCCAGACCCTACCCAGTGCCGTCGCTCTGCATTTGAAGCTGCAGGCTGTTGGCCAATGGCTAGGAGCAGCACAGCAATGTGGGAAGAAACAAGCTGTACGGGGGGAGTGGTTGTGGTGGCAGAACGGAAACGGTATGCAGTCAGCAGTACCTACCCCGCGGGTATCAGACATGTAATTGACGATGGGAAACAAGCTGGCGGCGCATGGAGGCCTGGCGTTTTGTTAGCCTCACCGCGGGACTCGGACGAGGACGAGATAGTCTTCTGTAAAAACCATTGCGCTATTTTCCGTGATTGGAAGCACTATACCTTGGCCAGCAACCCCCCCTGGACTCCCAGTCGGCTGACTATTTCTGCGCTAGTCGAATGCCACCCCAGGGCATGTGGGTGAGACAAGCGATCTCTCGCCAACGGGCCCCTTCCTAGTGGTCGTCATGAGTTGTGGGCATCGCTGGTTATCTGGGCAAGCTGGACCGGCCAGGCCTCCAGTCCATCTCGGAGTCTATCTGGGTACCGAGTGCTCGCACACCATCTTGCATGCAGAACGTCAGGAACGGGTCCACGCGTCGAGCGCAGCGGGTGTGGATACTTCGTCCACTTGACGATTTGACGATACTTGGGTCCTCTCCCCCATCCTCTGTGCCATGCGCTGTGCGACCACTCGGCAGGACAGGCACAAGGGGAGCGAGGTGGTGCAAGTGAGACAGACAGCCAATACCAACCCTGCACACTCTTTGGGGATCCTATTTGGAATTTCTTTCAGCCACCCTTTGCAAAGCATCACAGCACCCGCACGTTGGGCGCCCGCCTTTGACATGATGGACTAGCGTGGAGGAAGCTTAAGTTCACATGCATGCAGTCCTACCAAAACAGACCAGGGACCTCGCAGAGCGTCACCGTGTCTGAGATCCAAGTCTTGGTGACCGCCACGGCAAGAAACGTCCAGACGGAGATCCGCCAGCGCGTTTGCTGGACAGTTTTGGGGGTAGTACACACAAGCTACCGGGGCAACGAGACTCTGATTCGACGCCCTCAATCATCTGCGCATCGCATGCAGGCCCTCGGTCACCTTGATCCGGTTTAATGTCCTCCACGCAATGCGCACTGCTCAAGCGGCCCCGAGCCTGGGTCGTGTATGCACGTCTGGCAGGATACGACGCTGCAGTAGAGGCTTGAGTCCATGCCTTCGACGCACCAAAAAGCCCACACGGATGCGTGCAGGTATCCGTGTTTGGTACATCGAGTACCGGTTACTCGCTGATCGTCGAGGTCAGATGATCCAAATTGAAGTGCAGCAACTATTTCGCGCGGTTCTGATTATACCTCGCTTTTGTGGGTTCCGGCGAGGATTCGATGCCTGCCGTCCTAGGACTCCCGCGCTGGTGTCACTCCAAGGACTGAAGGACTGTCTGTAGGTCCTGGCATGATGTAACCTAAAGGCTAGGACCTGGCTTCCGGGGAAGAGGGAGGTGGGTCAGATTAGCGAAAGGAGCTCTTGGAATTCTTCTAGAGCCTTACAAGGCCTGCCAGGCCAGAGCGATCAGCGCTAGAAGCCTTCTAGAAGACGCAGCAATGTGTCGTCAGATGATGATCCAGGCAAGGGAACCCCGGCAGGTCCCCTGCCAACGATGTCTTGAACCCAATCATGCAAGCCACGCCCTGAAGGCCCAACTCCACCATCTTTGCCTGTATTACCCTCAAACTCGCCTAGGTTCTGACTCCGGAGACCACGAGCATACAGTTGTGTCAATGCTGATCCCAGTCAGCGTGCGTGTCCGTGGCGGCGGCTGTAGAAGTTTGAGAGCACCGCTGTGTAGTCAACCCCGGGACCAATTCCTTTGTCACCCTGCAGGCCAGCGATCCGTCTCCCAATATTGGCAGTTTGGGTTGCAACGGGTGTGTCACTCCATCTGATGGAGGGAGGTCCCGTTGACTAGCGTTCAGCCACTTGCCAAACACACACAACGGTGAGAAGAAAGCGTGCGTATGCCAAATTGCCGGTGAACGATATTCATCTGTACAGTGAAACTGGGGGATGACCACCGCCTGATGAGAAGCAGGACGGATCCTTTCCGGGATCAGCTGTGACCAGCCACAAATGGGTATCCTCTTCACCACGAATGGGCGGAGATTAATTAGGCGAGTAGCCAATAGGTACCTGAACAATCTGTTCTGGTTTGCAAGTATTGGAGGCACGCCGAGTGTGGGTTAATGGTAACAGGCAGAGACTCGCTCACAGCCTCGCCTCAACCTGACCAAAGAACAGCCTGCCACGACGTTGACGTGGTCTTATCGCACCGGAAGCTCTACCCGCGCCGTCAAGGATCATCCTTCCATAGCAAGGAGCGCCTATAAGAGAAATATTATAGTTCCTAGAGAACAAAAACGTCGAAAAGCTTGGCGCCACCACGAGCCGGTACTCCACGGCTCCTGCGACCACCACCCACATCGTCTACAACTTGCTTTTGTTGCAAGCCGGTCGCACCAGCGTCATCCCCATTTAACCTTACTCCAGGGACTACCGCGTGGCGGGTCACATTGACACCCGAACGGGCACAGTAAAACAACTACACCGGTTTCCATCATCTAGCTCCTCTGCCCAACGTGAGGTTTGCGAATAGACAGTTTACCTTCAGATGCCCTCAAGGTTGGATACACCGCCAGTTACCAGATGAGATTGTCTCGGTATTTCCGTTCCAAAGTCTTTAGGGTTAATCTTGGCATTCAAATTAGATTTGGAGCAAGCTCTGTCTGTCCAATACCCTCCTTGTGGAGTCATCAAGAAGTTCCCTTCTGCTCTACGCCAGAACCTTGATGCCTCCTTTGACAGCCATATTGGAAGTGAGGCACCCGCATCGCTAGTGCCATAGAAATAATTCGCAATGGGAGGTGTTTTAGTCCTTGCCCGCCCTATCCTTGTATGTTTGACTTCACCCTTCGCTGAATGTTGCCTCACAGACCCGAATCGCGATGTAACATATTCCTGTGACATCAAAAGGGCGATTTCAGAGGCGGCTGAGCCCTCGTTGAACTTTCTGCTAGACAGCCACAGCGCTTACAGACAAGTCCGGTTTTCTGATTCGTTTCTGGTTCCGCGGCAAACCCACTGTTGAAATGTGCTTACCGCCTGTGCACACGGGTGTCTTACTCTGTAGGTCGGTGGTGCAAAACGAGCCGCCAAGTCACCTTGAAGGATTTGAACCCAAGTCGAGAGTCGAGGGCAGGAGCACATACGAGCAACTAAGTCAGCAACAAGCAATGTCTTTGGTTGAGTAATAGTTGAATACAGTCAATTGATAATTCAGATGTGTATCATCACAGCCTGGCTCCATAGGCCGGCTGGTCACTCGCTCAAGTACACGAAGGGGCCACATTCATCAACCAAACCCGACCCCATCACATAGCCGTTTCCCCCTTCCGTCCTTTGACTTCCTTTTCATGACGCTTCGTCCCATAAATACAATATACACGGCCCCACAAGTACGAGCCACAGGTTTCTGTACACGACTGGGAGCCTCGAGCCACGACAAGCCCCAAGTCCACCACTGGAATCTGTTTATCTGGCCTTCGAAAAGGCCGGTCGAAGTCGCCGCCTGTGTATCCCAAACCCAAAGCAATGCTAACCAGCAAGCCCCAAACCCCCTGCTTTTCGCTGTAGCCAATCCAGACAAAGCGTCTCGTGTGCGTCGCCACTCCCGAATTCAAAGGTACGGACGCGCTACTGAAATCACCACGTCAATGGTAGCCGCAAACCATTGACGCCTCCCCGAACCAATTGAGCCTCCCATGAAAATGCTCGCCTTCCTCATGACACATTACAAGTTTGGTAGATAGATATATAATAGTCGAGCAGAGCTCGCTAGGTTGTTGCGTGAAAGTAGGTGTTGTCTCCATCATGCGAGGAAACGGTATGTGTGTCATCAAAGAGAGGAGGCAGTTTGCCGTCTCACTCCATTTCGGTATCGCTGCCATCGAGCTCCTCGACGTCGCTGAGGGGGCCGTACTTGGCCTTGTACATCTCGAGCAGCTTCAACTGCGACGCAAGATCGTCGAGGACCACAGGCATTGGAGCTCTCAAATCATCAAGCTGTGTGATATGGCCACCTCCCACAGCCAGGTGTCGAATGGCCATCGTAGTAACGCAAGTCTAGGAGCATAATTAGATACAATCGGTGGCTGCAGAAGAACAGGATCGCTTACCTCGATACGGCTTACTTGATGCTCCATAAAATTGAACAAGAACCGTTCGGTGACTTCACCACCACGTTGCTTCATTCTCTCCAGAAGTTCCGTCTCTGGAGGTTGTAAGCCACGGTCAGTAACTTCTTCCAGTGTACTGCAAAGCATCTCCAGACGCAAAGAAACCTTCCATAGAGACCAGATCATCTCGGGATCAAAGCCAAGCTCACTACCAGGCTGAAGAGTGGCTGGTTTGTCTACCGCATCAGGTGCTCGAGTATCTTGGTTGTGATGATCAATGCGACCAGCAAGTGCATGTGGGTAGAGCGAGTAGATATATTCGGGATTTTCAAGGCCTTTGAGCTTCTTCTCGCCCATCTCTTTGACTTCGAAACCTTGAGAGCTCAGGGATCTGAGTTCTCGGCGGATCTGGGTTGCTGAGGAGTCGTCATCGAAAGTATCCTCAGTGCCGTTTGAGCCGTTGCGCTCGTTCTCTTGATAGGTCTCAAGGCAGCGCTGGATTTCTGATATGAAATCGGCCGACACAGTGATTTGACCGCCATCGGCCACGGCAGAAATACGGGATGCCTTGTTCACCATGGGACCGAAGTAGTCCATGCGACGAGTGACAGGATCTATCTCAGCGACAGGCTCACCATAATGTATACCCATCCGCACAGAGAGGCCCTTGAAGATGATGTTATTCTCTTTATCGTAGACCTCCTGGCATGTAACCGAGTTGAGGATTTCCGACGGCCAGTCGACTTCGAGAAGCTGTGTCTGTATGGAGAAACACCATAGAAGCGCTGAAGTTGCAGTTGGGAAGGACACCATGAAAGCATCACCTTCCGTCTTGACCTCGTATCCACCAATCCTGCGTAGCTGACGTCTCATCACCTCGTTGTGCAGCTTAATGGCTGACCGCATAGCAGAAGGGTACATCTCCCACAGGTTGGTGGAATTTTTGATATCTGTGAAGACAATTGACGGCTTCCCAGTCGGTGCAGGAACCTCGGCCTCAAGTCGGTGCAAGGTCGAGTCCTGGACCTCGGCCTTTGCCTTTCTGCCTCGCTTCGCGGGGTACTGGAACTCATCAGGGATGCCAGATGGGTAGAGAGACATGCTCTGGCCTCTGTGAAGACGAGCAGACCGTTCCTGGCGGCGTTTCAGATCCGATACACTGAGCATCATGATCATGATTTTCCCAGAGGAGCCATAGGCCATAGCCAGATCTCGCAACTTCGACGAGGCACGCATGAGATCGCCCCGTTCCGATCGAGCTACATCCACAACGAGTCCAGGGGTGAGATATTCCCAAAGTTCCTTGGTGGCGATTAGGATTGTCTCGTCCTGCGGCGTGATCTTAACTTGCGTAACGTGGGGTGCCGCTTGCACGGCCGGCATCAGGTCAACGTAGCCGAAGGCTCGCGAAACTTCAAGTAAATCATTCAGTTTGCCTTGTCGGGAGACCCAACCTCCAGCATCTCGAATTCGCTGTCGCTCAGCTGGCTCAGCCGGATCGTGTTTTCGGGTAAGTATCTTGTGCGAACCATCAGACTGAATGACCATCGCCTGGCAATCACCAACATTGGCCACGTAAAGCTGCTGAGCCTGCAAGTATACCACAGTGGCGACACCCCCAGAATTCAGATCTTCCTTGCTCAAAGCAATCGACGCTGATGAACCACGGTGGGCAGTCTGTGGCCTGTCATCGCCATGAGAATATGCAATAGTGACGAGGTCCTTGTTCAAAGCAAGGAAGGCTCTTCGGAGGGCGTCCTGAGGGGTCTCGTTCTGCCTTGTCTTGAGAGCCTTGAGCTCCATGGCAAATATATGGCCAAAGTTCTCGTGCAGGTATTTGGCGATCTTAGAGCCACCACTACTTAGAGCTTGGCCATCGAAGAGTCCCAGCAAGGTTTCAGAGTCCGATGAATTGAAACGAGGTACCACAAGATCAATGGTAGACAGATGTTCGTACTTGCCAAGCGTGTCAGCCATACCATACGGTAAATGACCAGCAAGCGAACCCGATGTTCTGACACGGCGATCTTCACTTTGGTCTGGGATACTCGGCTGTGTCAGGGTGACATCCATCAAGCCCAACACGCGTAGCGTGCCCAGCCGATTGAAGTCGGTATATTGCTCACGGTGCTGTGCAGCAGAGCTAAAGCCGGTTTGCTTAATTTCCAGACGCTTGTTGCCGGAAAGGTTGAGATATCGCAGCTGTGGGTTTAGGTTCCAATTCCAATCATATGGAACGTTGGAAATATTGTACTTGAGTGAGTTGTTTCCACAATCCAATACAGCAAGCTTCTTGGCTCTGGAGATATCGGCCGGAAGATTGGTGAATTTGTTGCCATTTATGTGCAGGACTTGTAGCAAGCTGAATTCCTCCAAATCGTCCACGGGCAGACTGGTTAAATCGTTACCTGACAGATACAGCTCAACCAACTGTGGCCAGCTCTTGATAGACCTTTGCGGCATATCGCTGAGGTCGTTATATGAAAGGTTCAAGACCCGGAGTTCTCCCAGTAGTGTAACTTGGTCGAACACGTCGTCATCAAGTTGATTGTCTGCGAGGTACAGATTGCGCAAGGATCCGGCAAAGGTATTTGTCAATCTTGCAGACAGCCCTGAATCTTTCCGAGTAGAAATAGTAGGAGGGGCAACAGTGGTCCCGTTAGTACTGCCAGTTGTGCTCCTGGACATGACGGACGTCTTGCGACCGCCTTTCCCGTAGACGGAGACGACAGAACTTTTGCGGTCGGGGCCTGGTGGCACCGGAGACGGGCCGACGCTAAGCAGAGTGCTTGACGCTTGGCTCGGCCGCCGGGACCCGTCAGGCAGCAGATCCTCGGAGCTAGATGTCTGCGACAAAAGGCCAGGCATAGGCTTGCTATTAACTCCATTGCTTGTCGCAGACTCTCCAGGAGCCTGAGGTGGGCGGGACGCAGGCTTGGGGAAAATGTCCAAGACATTCGAGGAGGCATTGAGCGTCTCCAGTTTATTTGCCCACCACAGCTCCATAGGCAGCTTCCTGATGTTGTTGCCTCTGATGTTGAGAACCCGCAGTTCAGTAAGGCAGCCTATCTCTACGGGCAGTTCGCCAACAGAGTTATTGGCTATGCTGAAATGCTCGAGCCTTCTAAGGTTCCCGATTTGATTCGGGAGGGACACGAAATAGTTCCTATCCAGTACAAGCCTCTCTAAATTGGGCATGTTGTGGAACGAGCCGTCAATGCTTGCGAGCTGGGCATTGGACAGGTTCAACATCTTCAAGGTCGGAACAGAACCGACAATCTCGAATTTCGTGATGGGGTTTGAGTTGAGTTTCAGACTCCGTACGCACTCAAACGTTCCGATAAACTGTGAGATCTTGTTGTGGTCTGCCGAAAGTATCTCCAGCTTTGGCAGTTCGGCGACGACGTCAATGGCTGTCAGGGTGTTGTACTTCAAGTCAAGCTCACGCAGATTCGTCAAGTTGCTGAACGTCGACGGCAAAGCACCTGCCAACCTATTGTTCGTCATGACGAATTTCTCCAGGCTCCTCATCTGTCCAATTTCCTCAGGAAGCTCGGCTATTGAGTTGAAACTGAAATCAATATCCACCAAGCCTTCGAGCTCACAGAGGAACGGTGGGAACTTATCAAGGAAATTGGACGACACGTTCAGTGATCGCAAAACCTTGAAAGCCCCAAAGTAATGGGGCAGGCTGCTTAGTCGATTATTAGCTAGAGACAGCTTCAAGAGACCGGTCAAGCTCCCAAGCTCGGCATGCTCGAGCTCTTCTAAACGGTTGTTGGAAACGTCGAGATATGTCAAGCGGCTGGCTCTTCCAATGCTGATGGGTAGCTTGCGAGCCTCGTTATTGGAGAACTTGATGTCTCGCAGCTGGGGACACGCTTGAATAAAATCTCTGGGTAGGTCTAGGGATAAGTTTCGGGCCAGATTGAGTGAGATGATGTCGCTGGTCTTTGAATAGAGACTGATAGGTATTGTGATCAAGTTGCGGCCGGAAAGGTCGACATGGTTGTACTTTGTAGTCCTACTGGGTCCAAGCTCGTTTGGTACAGCCGTATAGTCGTTGTCTCGGGCGGACAAGAATAAGAACCGACACAGATAGCTGTTGTCTTCTCTGCCAATGTCTTCTAAGCGATCCCTCTCTTCGTAACCAACTTGTTGCAGAAGCCTCTTTTGAATGAGCAGAGGACGCTCGACTGCGGCCAAGACTCTCGCAAGGTCATGCTTCTTGAGTACCATGTGATAGTTCTCGAGGCCGTCCTGTACGTACGTTTTCTTAACAACGTGCGACATGACCTCGGAGACTGTCGACTCGAGGGGTAGCTGGATCGTCGCAAAGGTACCGTCGGCACGGAAAACACGTATGCAATGGGCTGCCCGTTTCTCGTCCGGTCGTGGCTGAATGACGGACTCTTCTTCGGTTTCGGCATCGGGTGCTTGCTCCTCAGCATTTCGACGAACAGCCCAACTGTCAGGCGCACTCCAGGCGCCACCTAACAAGGACGCCCTCTCCAGCTCCGGTATCTTCTCCAGCTCGCTGGGGCCTTGCTGGGGTGCGGCGGGCTCCATCGGCGTGAGAGGTGGTGGATGTGAGAGGATGCCTTCCATATCGTTCAGGTTCGTGTCGAGGTGGAAGACTTTCCCGGAGTCGTTCCGATCCGTCGGACCAATGTAATCCTCGTCATCGTAAGGTCGATTCGATCGCCCCTTTTTAGCGAAGGGGAATTTGTTGTTGAATGTCGCATTGCGCATGTTGTTGATCCGAGGACCCTGCAGTTCGTGCGCCTGCTCGATGGGAGGCAGCGGCTTGTTGGCGTAGGGGTGCGGTGAGGGGTTGGCGGGCACGAGGTTCGGCCGCGAGGAGTTTGACGCCAGTGATTGTGACGATGAAGGCATCTCCCGGAGGCGCGACGAAGGGGCTTCGTCTTTGTGCTTGTGTCGGCGAAGGCGACCGAACAGGCCCCTCTTCTCATTGGGCCCGCCTGGAGAAACGTTGCCGTCAGATGAAGCAAGGTGAAGGTTGCTCGCGCTGGGCGTCGGGCTTTGCGCCCTCCTCGCGCCAGTGGCGACCGAGCCGCCACGGTCCTTCATGATGTTGATGCTAGCGAGCGAGTCTTCTCGGCTGACGACGGGCCTCAGAGATCTCGAATCTTCATTGCTGTTCTTGTGGCGGTGGTGATGGCCGGGCAGATGCACGATGGAGTGGCCGGATCGAGCTGAAGAAGAGGTCTTGGGCGGGAGGGGGCCTGCATTATCCTGATAACGCTCCTTGTCTGGGCCGGCGAGTATGTTGCGGACGGGGGCCTCGCCGTACTTGGCGATATCGTCGGCCTCCTGGTACAGAAAGGGAACTACGTCGCTAGAGGGGACAGGTGTTCGGGGGCGCGACGAGGACGGGGAGGCGTCGCGGGTGTGGTCGGTAGCATTAGAATAGTTCCTCTCCCTAGTGGGCCGATTAAATGAGTAGGAGCGCTGTTCCTTTGCTGGCCCGCCCGCGCCGGTCGGCAGGCTCGTCTCGGACCCATCGCGACCGGGGAAGTCCTCGCCAAAGAACCCCTGCAGTTTCTTGAACCCACCTCTACTGGTGCTGTTCTTTGACCCTTGGCTGCTGGCCGTAGTGACGCTCGCGACCGACGGCCTCCTTTCATCGTTTGGATAGTAGTCGCTGCTGGCCGGCGTCTCGGTGATGCGCGACGTGCCGGGCCTGAATGCGGGCGACAGCTGCGACGCAGACGAGAGGTTGTCGCTCGAATCATTGTAGAAGCTCGTGCCAAAGGAGCCCATGCGCGCATCCTGGGATGCATTGTTAGCGGTGCCGCCGTTGCCCGACATCCAGGGCGCTATCTGGCTCTGCGACAGGCCTGCAGACGGCGGCTCCTTCTGAATCTGCGGCAGCCGGCCGCCGGAGGGCTCCAGGACGGCGAGGTCGCGGCGATAGTTGGTCAGGTCGCTCATCCGCCGCGTGTCGTAGAGCAGCGAGCTGCCGGAGGAGGTGGTGGAAGCTGGCGACAGGGCGGTCGTGGCAGCGCGCACGTTCGCATTGGCATTGGCGTTGGATAGCGGCGAGATCTGAGACTCGTCTTTGAACCTAACCCAAGGGCGGAAAGCAGCCTCCCGTCAGCTCAAAGGGAACGTCTGTGAACAGGGTGCAGGTATGCAATGCAGCAGCGTGAGTCGACCAGAAAGGGGAGGGGAGGGACCTGTGCTTGTCCCCTTCGCACTCTTAGACAACGGAGAAGGTGGTTTAGCTGACGCCGCGGGTTTACCACTGGGTAAGCAGTGTGAGGTAGAGTCGGTAGGTTATAGGTAGGTAGGTAGGTAGTGCGAGGCGTAGCACCCGCCCAGTGGAATTCCCCCTCCACAAACCCCAGTGACAGCTTTGCATCAAGGTTTCGGATGAAAAGGCAGAGTCGCGCCGAGGTTAGTCATGCGAACATGGCAACTTGAACTCTAAAGCAGCCTCCCGCGGCCCTCACTCGAGTGCAGCAGTTTATGGCGCCTTGTTCTCGTGTGGACGGGCGTGTGGTGAGGCACAAGCCGACAGAAGCTGGGGTGCGGGATGCGACGCGAAAGCGAAAAAGAGCTACACACCTGGCCAGGCCATTGTCTGTCGGCCGCAGCGGCTTGGGCGCCGCCCTCTTGGTGGCGCCGGACAATGAAGTCGACCGCCCGGGTGCCGTGGGCTTGACGGTGACGTTGGAGTGCCCGCTGCTCGAGCTCGCAAAGGAGCTGATGCGACCGTTGTGGCCATCGTCCCTCGTCATTTTGAGTGAGCTCCACGGAGTGGTCTGTGTCGGTGAAGAGACGCCATCAACATAGGGATCGTTCGATCAGGTCATCGCGCGCAGCAAGCGGTGTTTTCGCGGGGGCCGTTGTTTCGTCTTGGGTCGATGCCGTCGTGGTCGCGTTGATCGGTTGCGAACTCGATAGGCCGCTCGGTAGAGTATGTTGGTTCTAGTATATAAAGCAGATGCTGTGGTGGTGAGATGAGTGAGGTAGTGCGAGCGTGCGTTGGCGAGCGAGTGCGCCCGTGTCCGCGGGGTATGTAGGCCTGTCTGTATGGGTGTCTGTATGGCAAGCGAGGCGAATCGGCGACTTGAGCGGCAACGTTGACTGTTGGTCGAGGGCGAATGGAGAGCCGCTGCGTGGGTGCGCAAACGGTGCGTCTACGGCTGCTATAGGTGCACAGCAAGTGCGCGGGCTATCTAGGATGGCTGCTGTTGGTGTTGCTGTTCCTGCTGGAGCTGCTGATGCCGCCGGCTGGTGCTGCTATGCTGCGGTCGAGAGGATTCGAGATGGAGCACTGAGCTGGCTGGGCCGCTAGTAGTGGCGGGAGAGGGCGTGCTAACTAGAGGCCCCGAATCCCCGATGGCCCGTGCTGGCCTCGACAGGCGCTGGGGCGCTCCAGTGTGGCCCAGTGTCCAGTGGGTGTGGGGAGGGCAGATCTGGCTCAGGCTGACAGCCAGCCCTGCTGATGGGATGGGACTGTCTACTGGGGATGTACCCAGGTAGCCAGCCACTGGACCAAGGTTCAAGCTCCAGCAGTGGCTACCGCGAAGGACACCGGGCTCTTTGGCAACAGCATGCATGCATCATCGTCACATAATCGGCCTCAGTGCACCCGCTACACAACATTGGCTCTGAATTGTTTGGCCAATTGCCGTCTAGCTCAGAAACTACCTGCTTGATGCTGTGCTGTATTGCAAAAGCATAGTATAGGGCAATGTTGTGACTTGGTCGGTACATGCCTCCCTATGGGGTGGATATCACCAAGGCCCCAAGGCTGCCTTACCATAGTGCCTTTGTAAGGTACAAGGGTCTGTCTCCCAGCCCAGACTGTACGTACTCAACGTAGCCCTGGAGCCCAGTGCCACGCCTACTGGACGCTGGCACAGTTAGAGCAGATCTGTCACGCCCAATACCTGATGTCTGCCGCCCACCTACGCCAGCTAGGGTCTCTCGGGCCAGTACAGCGCCAGACTTGCGCAATGCGAAACGTTCTCTGGGGCTGGCTAACAGCCAAAGGACTGACGATGTCTGCCAATCTCTTGTTTGCGGAGCTACTGACGAGCAGCGCCTGAAACATCTCCAACGCAGTTGCGGGGGCCTAATGGGGAAAACTGCCTGTACCATAACCTTTAGTGCTCTTCCAAGCTCTGAGACGGGATCTCTTAGAGCAATGGCAAGATGGGGGCTGCCTCGAACTGGGGGACTGAGCAGTACCCATGCAACATCTTCCAGGTTTGCGCCTCGAGTCCATTGCCCCGACTTAGGGCTGGAAACCATCGTCTGCATTCTTCTCCAGCTCCAGGTCAACCGTAGGCCGCCGACAGGCAAGGCCCGCGCAAGCATGGACCAGACCACGATCTCTGCACCCCTTAGCTGCCGGGTCTCGACAAGCGGGGCGCTCGATCCTCAAGGGGGGGCCCCTTGTCTCATGGGCGTAGCCGCTGCGCTGTCCAATGGCGTGGCATACATACGATGCCGAGAGCCGCGTCCTAGCGATGCTTGGCACAAGTCGAGAGCGTTTCAAATATGGATTTGAACTCTCTTATTGATCGTGGTAACTAGGGTAACTGTTGCGGAGCGAGTGGTATCGCCACCGGCCTCAAATTGTGATGAGAATAGTAGCGTCAGATGAGCTATCAAGTTACTGCTTGCTTCTCCTCGGGATCCAGCACTTCCACCAGGGAGAAATACCACCTGCGGGCTTGGTATTGGCAATCTCTGGACGCCATGCTCATTGCGGCATGCCGATGCTCATTTACACTCATGGGGTCCCAACTCGCCGGGTAACCCACATCCCGCGCAGGCCGCGCTCTCATCACTGTGCCGGACCGACACGCTATTGGTATCGCTGCATCCGGCAAGATAGTGATATTCGCCGCGAGAGATAGCGCAACGTGCTATGATCTCTCCTGGGACTGGCTGGAAATTGTCGCAGGGTTCGATGCACTGGGGAGAGTATTATCTAAGATTTGTCGTTCTGACGGGCACTCAAGGGCGTCTCGGTCACCCAAAGAGGCAATTTGATAAGCCAACCCTGCATGCTGAGCTTCTGCCAATGCGACTTTGCAAATGTCAGCTACTGTGTAGTCAGCGCCTCGGTTGCCAAGTAATTCATACCACATCCGGCAATTGTTGATGGTAGGTATGATGCGCATGTATGTCCACCGATGAAAATGAAAATAAGTCATGCGCAGTATCCGTGAGGCTCGGCTGAGTATCACATTCCCTACCAGGCTGACCACTGACAACCTTCCGACAGTTATATTGTCTCAGACCAGGCCGATTGATCTGCGCACCAGTGCTCATTGATGGACTATCTTCGCCAGTAGCCGTGCGCTGCATACTCCAGCGCCGTGCGGCTCTCCCGAGGCTTGTCATTGCGTCTGCCGTTACACACCTCCCCACAGCTTTCTTACAAGGACAGGAGGCGCCGCGGCCCTTGGGTCGCCGCCAAGCTCCGATGTGCACATGGATGCCGTCGCCGGGAGCCCAAGCCGACTGCTCATAATGGCAACGCGTAGTATCAGCCGAAGTTTGATGCTTCGTTTGGTGTTCGAGACATGAAGCATGTCTACCAACACGCCCTCTTTGAGCCAATGATTCCGCTTCCTCCGGATGGCGTTCGGTGACTCGGATGACTTGCATCTGGTTGCTGTGTGTTTCTCCTTAACGTACATCATATTGATTATGAACCTGGGTGGTTCTCGGGATGCGACCTCAGGCATGCACTGTCCTCGAGCTAGAAGCCCTGTGTACATAGTACGCTGTGTAACAGAACCCATGACAGCAGTTCCTGGTTGCTGTATGCAAAATGCGAGAGCACATTTTGCGAACGACTATAGAGGAGACAAGTCCGTCAACTTCTGCGTCGTCCATGTAGGGTATATATCAATGCCATATCAACGCAACAGTCCGAGCCGAGCAACGCTCTAGTTCTCACCACCCTCATCATCGCTCCATCGTACAACATCTCTCGTCTCCTCATGTACCAGCTCGCCGACGTCGCAGCTATCCGACAGGATCCCCCTTGCATCCTCCTCTGTGACACTCATGTCCTCCATGATCAGACGGATAGCCAGCTCTGGTACCAGCACCGCCTGCATATACCCAGAATAGCCCCTGGAGGAGACCAGACGATCCTCGACGGCTCTCTTGCGGAGCGTGTCGGAGAAGTTCTTGGTGATAAACTCCGACATGACGCGTAGACCACGTGGGCCATAATATCCTGGGATGAGGCTTTCGTTGGTTTTCAACAGCATTCTGTTCTCGCCGGACTCAACTCGCTTCTGGAATACTGAGGCGTAATGTGACAGTCTTTGCCCCTGCAGTATATTCTCGATGATATCCGTGTGCATCTGGAGCCGGGACTCGATGTTTCCCCAGTCTACGTCTGGGTATCCCTTCGTCTTCCGATGGTCTTGCGCTTCCTTCCGCTTGTGCAGCCTGCAAAAGGCCGATTGTCTTCTGACGTTCATACTGCCCCCGGCCAAGTGCTTCTTGAGAAGTTCTTGATCGACAGTTTCGTGGCACATGGGACAACGTGATCCCAGGGGCCCACCGGGCAGGATATGATCTAATCCGTCAACATCTGAGTCTGACTTCATACCACCATCGATCTCTTCGTCGAGTAGGAGGCCTAGTTGCTGGGTATCTGGGATGGGTCTACTGTCATCCACATCATCCACATCATCCATCCCTTTCATATCTGGCATTTTGAAAGCTGTCGGTTTCTGTGTAGGCGTTCCTTCCGGATCCCCATTCGATTGACCGTTTCTAGTCGGGTTCTGACGCCGCAACCCTTTTGTTGGCCTCTTGAATCCAGTCCTATCCAATGATACTCGCGCTGGTTTGATATCATGTGAACTCGCAGTAGGCTTGATGAATGTCGAGCCAGGCCTTTGGGGTGACTCATCTGAGATGAGAGGGCCAGTTCTGAACCCGCTCTTCGCTGGACTACTGGCTGGTGAAGATCCTAATGGAAATTCCTTGAAACCTGCCCCCGAATTTGTATTTTTGGTCGGACTGGGGTCTACCTCAATACGCTTGAATGACTTCCTCTCTGGAGAGTCGGCTAGAACAGACTTAGTATTTTGGATGCACTTTCAAGATGCGTGCGGAACAAGTCGTACCTCGATAAATGCTAGACCTCTTCACGTGTGACTCCTTGACTTTCTTGCCATACGCAGGTCTGTTCCGCTTTCTCGGTCTCGAGATATCCTCTTCCAGGAAATTTTTCCCCGAAGCCCCCGCAATCCCATCCGAGGAACGTTTGGGGCCTGCAGAGCTAGTTGACGTTGTATTTTGTGATATTCTCGACAATGACAAATCCTCTGGTGGATCGACTTTGCGGCCTAGAGCGGTCTTCCTGGCATTTCCGGCTGAGCTGGATTCTTTGGGAAATGAGGGGACAATATCTGCGGTTCTCTGCCGGTCGTCTTCTGAATCCGAGGAATCGAGTTTACTGTACCCCTTCTCATCTTCATCGTCACTTGACAGGGGCGGCGCATCCACTTTGGGTTCTTTGGGTGCCATGGTTGGGGACGTCCCGTTGACGTCGACTCCATTTATCCTGCGCCCCGGTATGTTTCTCAGGAGGCCACCACCTCTCCCATGGGATTTGCTCAAGCCAGTATACCAACTGGCCATCTGCCGTGGGGATGTGATGAATTGCCAACTTTCTGGCTGAGCACAGCCTGCCCACAGACGTAGGCGAGGGCGGTGGGGTTAGTGGGTTCTTTTATTCATGGACATGCAACGTTTGGTCAACAAACATCAACATGAGAAGGCAGCAAATGTTGGTGGTATTAATGGTCTTGCCGTGAAATTCAGTAAGGTGGGGCGGCGATGGAAGCTGCAGGTCAGGGCTGGATTGTGGTCTGAATCGAAGGGGAAAGAAAAGGCTCCTGAGATGGCGCTCAGTCCGGGGTGTTCATCGGAAATATAAAGGCCAATGCCTCATTGCTCCTCAACGACCGAAAACGTCGAATGAGGCCAGGATACCGAGGATGAGATGAGAAGACGCGCCTTGGACCCCGCGGTACGCGTCAGGCCGGAGCACCTTATTAGCCACACTTTAGTTACCTAAGCCACTTCCAGGGCTGTCCAACCGACCTGACCTACCCCTGTCCTTCAATGCGAGAGCAACCTCATTCCATGCAAACAAGCACAATCACTGGGCTCTCTCTCCTCCGATCATACCTGTTGGCGTTCAAGTTCACAGAGAAGGATTGCAATGGCTCACAATCGCAAATACTCTGGTCTCCCGGACCTGGTTCGTGTTTCCTAGGACCCCAGCTTCATGGGCACTCCCTTGGACCTAGCAACTGACAGCTTCCAGGATACAGCACCAGACATCTACGAGACCCCAGACTTGACAGATGACAATTCTACTATTCCGGTAAATCCTGCCGCCTACCGCCGGTGTTTTAGGACTCGGTTTGCTGATTTAGCTCCAGACAGCTACCGGTTTCTCGCAATCTGACAACGAGTTCGACGACGATGACGATGATTCGGCGGGCATCACTCGGTCGAGGCTGCGCGTGAACGATGCACGGTCTCGTTTCCTTCCATCCCAAGTCGACGCTCGAGATGTAGACTTCTCGGACAGACTTAATGGCAAGCGCAAGTCATATCGAACCTCCAGCCGCCGGCAACGGGTCCTGGAGGATGGCACGCAGCAGATCGGCGACTTGAGCGATGAAGAGGATGGAGAAGACCTGGAGCGCAAGATTGCCCGCCTAAGGCGCGAAATCGAGGAGGCCAAGGAAGAATACAGTAAACAAAAGACCGATGCGTCGCAGGCTCCCCCAGCTCAAGAGCATGCCTTGACTTCATTGAGCAAAGCACTAGACGAGATGGTTGTGGTACCCAGGGTTACAGGGACAACCAAACCAGTACCGACCAGTACCGGTTCTAAGGAAACGGCACCAGCAACAGATGTGACAGATGGGGCCACCTATACGGTCACATACGCTCCGGATTACGAGCAGAGTCATGCTCTGGCAAAGGCCGCTGATTTCGACCGCCGGCTCGCCCAGCTCGAGAAGGCCATCGGTGTCACTGCAGCCTCCATGCCGGGATTGGATGGAGATCGACTCCCACGGGCTGTCGTGCCTACTCTTGATCACCTACAGAAGCAACTAAACGTGCTCTCGGATGCTTCTACGTCGTCGCTGGATAGCATCAGCCGACGAGTCCGAGAACTTACCAAGGATGCTGAGCAGCTCGAAAAGTCACGAAAAGCTGCAAAGGCGGCGCAGGAGTCATTGGAGGCTTCAGGCGTGCAGACGTCTGAACCAAGCGACGAACAAACAGCCAAGATAAATGCTCTGTACGGGACTCTACCGGCTATTGAGAGTCTCGCGCCGCTGCTCCCACCGCTACTGGACCGCCTGCGCTCACTCAGGGCTATACATGCAGACGCGGCCACGGCGAGCGAGACGTTGGACCAGATCGAGAGAACACAAAGCGAGATGGCCGGAGATATCGCACAGTGGCGGGAGGGTCTGGCTAAGATCGAAGGTGCCATGAAGGAGGGGGACGAGTCTATGACTGCTAACATGAAAGTCATCGAAGGCTGGGTCAAGGGCCTAGAAGCAAACATGGCAAAGTTGTCATGATGCCGCGAGCGCATGTGGAATTGTGGTCTTCACAACTATTTGATGCACTGATACCCTAAGAATCGAGTTATTAATAAGCCCAGTAGGTCTTCGTCTTCATTGTTGAGCTATCCAAGATTGTACCTTCAGCGAGACTTTTCGTCAAATGTGTAGAGCATCTTGTCGGCTCTGTTGTGGATATATATTAGCCCTGCCAGCCCTGCCGTTAAGTTCGTTCTGCGAATTCCGGAAAACGGCCCCATGCCAAGCGTCAACCCTTGTTCCTATTTACTGCGCCCAGCCCAGCCATTGGCTCGGCTTCGAGCAGCACACTGGATACCGCTGCACCACAGCAAGATTCATTGGACTGAGCGGTTGAAAGCCCCCAAGGATTACGCCGAGCGGTTCAACTAGTTCCTTGGCGGTCTCTTAATTACCTACTGTGCCAGTGTCGATGTGCTGGAGTCGGTTCGCCAGGAAGGGTAAAGGTGTGTACCATGCATTCCCTCGTTCTTTGGCGGACGTCACTTCCGAGAGGACAATCCTCTCGCTGGGCTTGTGGTAAACAGTCGCAACCCAAATCGTAGACAGCAGATCTATCTGGGGCGCGATCTCCTGTGCCTCACGGACCCAGGCATCGAGTTCACGACTATGCCCATTGTTCGCGATTGATAAGTTCGCGTTGTTCAAGTCTTCTCTAGCCCGTTGGCACTCAGAATCGAGGGTCTTGTAGTTGAGACGCCGCCACAGACCAGATGCTGTCGTCGATTACCATACCAACCTCCTGCCTTGAGGAGTATTGGGTGACCACAACCCCAGGCAAAACGGGCACATGGCAAATGCTTGGAAACCCTTGGGATACGGCATGCTGGCCCGTTCCTCGAAGCTCAACTGCGTCGCCTGCCCAATGTCCGAACGGTTATACGAGTGCGTGTTCGATTCCATCTGGCTCGTTTACTTCCGAAGTGGCATTCAAATGCTGTCCCGAGTACGTACGAAGGTTTTCTTTTTTCTTCGAGGTGGAAGCACCAAAGAGATCAAGTCTTGGTATCTAAAATGCAAGCTGGGTGTATGGCTGACTGATTGGATGTAGGGGGTATAAATGCGATGGTGGTGTCTATGGATGCACGAGAGATTTCGGATCGACTATTACGATCAGCCTGTTGGATCTAGACTCAAACCTCAACACCATCTCAAGACCATTCATGACTAGGGGCATGGATGCGCATTTGATCAAAGTGCGATATGCGAGTTCAGACCTCTTGAGCGCGACTACCACCGGCGACAGCACCAGCACCAGCACCAGCACCAGCAGCACCCTGGACCCGACCGCGTCTACGACGTCTGGCCTGCCGACGGCCACTGCCTCGCCCTCGCCCGGTGGGGGTTCCTCGGAAGGCCTGACCACAGGCGCCAAAGCAGGGATCGGGGTGGGTGTAGCCATTGGCGCACTGGCGATCTTGGGACTGGTATTCTTCATGTTTAGAAGACGGGGTCGTAAGAGCAACGCGGCAGAGCTCGACAACACGAACGCACACTATGTCCCTCCGGGGCTGGCTGAGCAGCAGCAGCCTTATGCACCCGCTGATTACAAGTACCCAAGCGAATTGGCGAACACCTCACCTCCTGCGATGCACGAGTTGGATAGCCAGGACTCCAGATTCGAAACGCCGAGGCAGTCGCCGGGGTTCGTGGGGAACAACCAGGACCACAGATTTGGTCCGCCGACATAGTCGTCGAGGCACGAGATGGGCAAGTCAGGACCATATAGCCAGCACGCCTAGGTTGTTGCCAGGATACTGACTCCATTTATGATGGTGAGGGAGTCAAGCAGGAAGTACGTGGATAACTCCGTGGCAGTGTGGATATCGCTGCTTGGTACAGGAAGCAGCAGGGCGTCACCTTCTCCTCTGAGTACAGTATCCCTATGACTCCTGCCAATTGCCAGAAAAGGCATTATATATCTGTAAGCAATCTATGGCGTCGTAGTATGCCTGACATGATCGACAACGAGAGTAATGAGGCTTAATGCGGATGCAATCCATACACTCCAAGCCAGGGCGGTGTTCTCAATATCACCATAGATTAATAGCGAGACATGAATACTGCAGACAAAGTCCCTTGATACCAAATCAGACCACATAAAGAAGTACCACTGGGCATGACGGAACTTGTATTAGTATCAGTGACCGTGCTAGACGGACGAGCACGTCGTATGCTTGGCTGAACCTTGCAAGTAGAGAGAAAGTTGAGTAGACCGGACAGCCACAACGAGTGTGACGTGCCTAGTTGCCAACTGTCCGACAGCTGTGCAATCTACCAATCTCTCCAATCAACGTTAAGCCAAATCGGGACTAGAGCACGGCTAGTGCAGTGCCTGAATGGTGGTGGGGGGTTGCTGGCCTGTGCTTTTTTTCGCAGGAAATTTTGGTGAATGCCAAAATTCCAAAATTCGGCTTGGGCCTCTTCTGAACCCACCTAGCAATTCGAGCCACGGCCGTCATCCTCATCCTGCCTTTGACGATTCTCTCCGCGTAGATCAGCTCTCCTAACAACACACAATCGACTCGTCTATCGACCACCAATCCTCACCGTCAAGATGGATTCCTCGAAGCAGCCCGTCAAGCTCGTCAAGGTCACCCGTGTCCTCGGCCGAACCGGTACGAAACAATGCCCGCCCGTCACGTCGCCATGCGGCCCTGCTGCTGCGCTCGAAGTCGTGACGGAGAACAAGGAGAAATGGAACGGCCTCGCTAATATGGTTATCAGGTTCCCGTGGTGGTGTCACCCAGGTCCGCGTTGAGTTCATGGACGACCAGACCCGTAGCATCATCAGAAACGTCAAGGGACCAGGTACGATTATAACCCCCTTGGACAGCGCGTCGCATGCGACACTCGACACACCCGACCTGAGAAGAACCGAGTACTGACTGATGGTGATGCAGTGCGCGAGGACGACATTCTGTGCCTGCTCGAGTCCGAACGTGAGGCCCGAAGACTCCGATAAGCGGGGGAATGTGTTTTGGGTGGAGGACGGCGATGAGCGGCGTTGGAGACGAGGCACAAGCATTTTGTCACCGGGCTTCGGAAAACACTGCCACGTCAAGGCAGGAGGGCCATCTTATTGCATCTGCGCATTTGGGATTCTCTTTTGTTAGGGGAGTCACTGGGCCCTGGGGAATTCTGCAATTCTAATTCAGAAACGTTCATACCCCAGACCACGTCTTGATCGATGTGTGGTGATCTTTCGACTTGTGTTTGCAACACTGCCCCGGCAACAGACAACAGGCAACAGAACCGACACGGTCGCAATGCAGCAGCAGCCCATCGCATTGATATTTATGACAGCGCATATTGGCTCTGGAGCTCTTGCGGACTCGGAACCCACCCAAAAGGAAATGAAGGTAGGTCACCTGACCTGGTCTAGGCTATATGTCTGCACGAACTTTTTCGGTCAACTTTTTTTCTTCTTCCCTTCCACTCAATACATCCGACGATCTCGGCGAAAAATTCACAGCACTCTTGGTAAGTCACAACTTCTTATTATCACACCGTTGCAATGATGTAATTAAAAAGCATGTATTACCTGACATCTCTGATGTACCAAATTATCACCAAGATCTCTGAAGCAACATCTTCTACCACACTTCTTGTTCAGCTCTATCGCAGACACAAGCTAACCTGGTGGTCTATAGTGTCCGTTCACTCTATCGCCTGCCAAACTCTTCGCCCGTCATGACTCCCAAACCTCCCAAGGGTCAATTCACAGTCCTCTACTTTGCCAGTGCCGGGTCCTATACGGCCAGAGAACACGACTACTTCACCGCGCCCCTGCCCATTAGTAAACTGTTTGGCACCCTGGAGGAGAAGCACAGTGGCATCCAAGCCAAGATTCTCGACTCATGCCTCGTGACTGTGAACCTAGAATATGTCGACATACCGGAAAAGGACGATGATCCAGAGCAGGTTGTGATCAAGGAGGGTGATGAAGTTGCTATCATACCTCCCGTCAGTTCTGGCTGAAATCCTTCGACCATCGTAAAGCGCCGTTGTGCAAAAGTAGATCTGCGACCTTTGGAAGTCATGGATGAGGTAGTAGTGGCTCCCTTTCACTGCTGCTATCGCGCTCCCCAAGCGTCTCGTTCGTGCTATCGCCCTCTTGGCCCTCTGTCACAGATGTCTTGCTTCTTTTCCACCTGTGTACCGCCGCGTGCCTCCAACGACCGTACCCTCCAGCTCGTCGAAACGCCAACGCCTTCTTGATCACTAGGACTAGAAGCAACAAGAGCAGGAAGAAGGCGATTGTCGAGGCAATGCTCACCAGTGCTGTTAAGGTCGTGATGGTCGAGACCTGGCACCCCAACGGTCGAGTCCGGATCTCCCATCGCTCCGCCCAGTGCGGACAGACGTCTTCGTCCCAGGCTGGTGCCAAGAGCGGCAATGCATTCGGGTTCGGCACGCATGTCCAGGACTACGGACGCCGATGTTAGCGTTGGGTGGCCCGTAATGGGTCAGGCACAGAGGGGAACCACTGGAGGTGGTAGTAGTCGGGTTGTCGATAGGCACAAGCAAGCATAGGCAGACATACAAACGGGCACCAGCTACAATCACTCTCCCTCTTCAAGCAGTCCCCGCAGTTCTGAAGCTTCCAGCACCGCTGGAAATGGGGCTCGTTCTCCCGCGCTGCCGTCCACGCCTGCCATGTATCGTTTCTCATTGTACGGACAACTGCCCACCTTGAGATGAGCACTTTCTCAGCCAGCGTAGTGTGACGGCCCAGCGTGCAGACGGATGCCGATTCCTTAGGCTGTCCCTTGGCTATAATACCGCGATGATCTTGTGCATGATACACAATGAGGGTTGACAGCGTGTGAACTGCCTCGTGATGAAGGTAAATCACGGAGTACCACGCGGGACGAGCGCCGGCCCATCATTTTGGAACCTTCGGGGTTCAAGGCTGAGGGCGTGGTGATTAATGCGGGGCAGCAATTGTTGTCCAAGCTGAACTGAATTTACCCCTAGCCTGGGAAAACACCACAGCCACGGTTTACTACCAAGTCGGCCACGAGCTGTCACAACCTCCCATGCTCACTTGAGAAGTTCCGACATGTCTACTATGCAGCCAGCCATGTGTCCGCTGGCAAAACAGCTGGGCCGGCTGTGTATGGGGTTCAACCCGGCAACGTAGCACGAGTGCCTATGCCATCGTCAAGTAGGGCTCTTGTGGGCGTCGGATAGTCAAGGAGACAGGACCAGTGTCTCTATTTCTTTATGCAAGTGAGATCTCTCTAGTGTGGGATTCCTTGACTATGATTAGATGCCCCTTAACCCCCCCTAACCCCGTGAGACCACGTCGTTTTATACGAACGTTCCAAGTCAATGCGCCTCCCTGTTTACTTTCCCTCCCATATCTTCAACAAGGGTTGGGCTGCTGGCCCGGGAGAGGCGGTCAGCTCAGATCGTCAAAGCCTGCGGCTATCGGGAATTGACGAATGGAGCAGGATCCGCAACTTGGGCTTCCAGTCCGAGCTCGGAGTCGTCTTCCGTCTATCAGCGAGCAAGCTGGGACTGGACGCTAGGTTGCCGTCCTATATACAAGCGTGGACTATGCGCTTAAGCGGCGTTGCCAAGCTGCATCAGCCGATCGCCCGCCTTGTGGTTTGCGTAGTCGTAGGCCTTAGATCCCGGCGGGAAGGTACCGTTTGCGGCCCAGAGATCGATCAGAGGCTGCATGGGCTCGAGCTCCTGCGGCTTCAACATATCCAATGCGCAAGCTGTCAGGACAAAATGCGAAAAGCAGCTGTTCAGTTGCTTCTCCAGATTAAGGTGGTAGAAGGGGTCGACGAAGTGTGCCCAGTATAGATGAGCATAGACCCGGAACATCTGCCTGAATATAGTTTGGCACACCTCGACAAAATTCTCAGGGAAGCCGCTCCGCTTGCCAACCCAGTCGCGGTCTCCAGGGCTGGTCAGCTGGGAGAGAGGCGATGTCGTAATCGATGGGTTGTGGGCGAACGAAACGCCGTTGTTGTCGGTGGGGAATATATTGGTGTCATCGATCTTTCCAGAAATCCAACGCTGCATGAGAGTGATGTACTCATACGCCGGGAGCTCGACAGGCTCCCTCCTGAAGTTGAGCCAGGTGAATGAGTGGTTTCTGGGGACAGTAAGTGACGTGCTCATGCTCCAGTTGGCGGTTTAACTTACGCGCCGGCGGACATCCTCGGGCAGGTGGTGGCGTTGCAGATTGTGAGCCCATCCTCTTCCTTCTCATGAATGACGCGGACAAAGTTCCACAGATTACGGTAATGCTCAACCACTATACCATCCAACTTAGTCATCCTCTGCCTACAGATGATGGGGAATCAAGCGTACCTTGGTGGGCAATCCATTCGCCGGCATCGACCGTCTTGGGTCGGGCACTCAGGGTCATGAAGTTGCCCTTGACAATGTGCTTTGCGTACGACGGGTTTAGCCACAAGGGATACGGCCGTGGCAGATGATATGAGTTGAGGATCTCGTCAGCACTTGAGCTGGGAGATGCTGCCGCACCATCATCCATGGCTAAGGATGGTGAACTAGGAAGGGGAGGGATCTTGGGTGCTGAGAGGCTGGTCGAAGACTGGTTTCCTTGTGACAGGGTGGTAGGAGACTCAGGTTGGCCGCTGCTTGTAGTCACTGGGCTCTTCTGACCTGGGGCCTTAGCCGCTGTCCCTCTAAAACGAGCGTTACTATAGATGAACGTTAGTATTCATTTCTCGGCAGACGAGATATAAACATCCTCAGAGTGAGGCTCAGGGGTGCGGCGGAAAAAAAAAAACACATGTGCATCTGCAAGCCACTCGACCCTATGCAATGCAGGCAGCAGGGCAAACAGCAAAAACAAAGTACCAAGACTTCGGGGCAGGATCTTAGCCTAATAAAGGCATTCCTAATAATACCAAGCACTTCAGGTTGGCTGCTGGTCGCCGGGTTTCTCAAAGCGGTGATATAAGTGTTCAGGAATAGTCCACCAACCAGTTCAGTCTGTTGTCGAAGGCAGAGGCGAGAAGGCTCTCAGGCACGTGATGAACCGGTGGTCAGGACTGGCCTCTGTCACCCTGAATTGGAGGAAACCGACGTGTCCCAAGCGAGGAGTCCCACGTGAAGCGCTGTCGATACAACTTGCAGGAGGACTCTGCGACCGACCTCAAGAGGCTGTGCTGTGCTGTGCTGTGCTGTGCTGTACCAGTGCCCGTGCTCGAGGTTTGAAACTGTTCAGTCTGATTTTACCCCGCCAAAGTGGTAGGTAGACGTCTGAAATCCAGAGGGCACCGCAACCGTGGAGCCGTTGCTATACCGCTGTTGAAGCCCGAGCCGCCGAGTTGCAGTGGCAAGCCCGTATATGGACGGACGGGTGTTGGTTCCAGCCAGACGGTAGGGGTTGATGTCATGCCTCACTGGAGGCGTTGAAGGTGCCAATGGTCTTTGGTGCAGTGTGGTGGCTATAGCATGAATGTGACAAGAAGGCAACATGCGCATGTGTTGCTTTTCGGATTGCCCACACAGTTCTTAATAAAAGCATTATGAAACAGCATGCCACTTACATCCCCGAAAAAAGATTCGACATGGTCGCGTGTGTGTGTGTGTGTGTGCACCGAGAGGCGCCGACGAGGGGTAAAAAAGGGTTGGTGAGGCGGTCAGAATTCCTGGGTCCCAAGGCCACCAGATCGACGGACGGCGTATCACAAGCCCTGTACTTGACGGAGGAGCAGTCCACGGGCCTGCAGAGGGAACGCAGAAAGAGCGACGGGCTGCTACGAAGGGCGAATGAATCCCAGATATGTTCAATGGGAACCCGACGACTCGAGTTTCTCAAACGTTAGGGGGCGAGGTCAAAAGGAGGCATGGAGGAGGGGGGCTAAGCCGGTTTGGTCCTCCTCCCGCACGTGCCAACGGCTGGTTCCACCCGGAGCTGGGACAGCTCAGGTCTATCTTGGGGGCCTACGACCAGGGATTCCGCCATTGTGCCCCGGCGCACAGCTCTCGAACCTGCATGCTCACGGAGCCCATGGGATTCTACACGTAAAAGGGTCGGGTAGCACGCCCTTTTCCTCCCTTTCGCCCCCATTCTTGCGAGCAACGCGGTTGTGGTCTTGTGTGTCCAACACAATCTACCTAGGTAAGTTGCGGTCATCGCTGCGGGGCATACTCAAGGGTCTAATACTCACTAAACTTGCGAATTGGCCGCTAGCGCGCTGGGCCAGAGGCTGCTGAAACAAACGCTCCCAGCGGACCTGCCACGCCTCTAGCTGGGCTTCTGGCCTTCAGCCTTCCCAGTCAGACGCCCTTGCAAATCCATCAGGGCCCCAGCGCAACGCGACCGACCTCCAGCCTCGCCCGTCTTTGCCCATCTTCATTCACCACATCGCAGGCGCCGCGAGTCTTGACTCAAGCTCCCTCGAGGCCAATTGCACTTCACTTTCTGCTCTTCATCACGCCGGTTTCTCCACCTCCAACAGTTGGAAGTTGTCATTCGTCACCATGTCAGACTCTGAAGATCACCTCGACGTCGCCGAGGATGGCGTCGATGACCTGTTTGGCGAGGGCGGCGATGATGATGACCTGCAGTCTGACAATGAGCGCGTCCTCAGCGATGCAGACCTCGCCTCTGAAAAGGATGACCGCGAGCGGTACGGCGAGGACGATGTGGACATGGATGAGCAGGACGTCGTGGTTAAGGACCGCCTCGTCATGAACATTCAGATGTTCAGGCATCGAACCCCCAAGTCCAAGGACGGCACAGTACGTGTTTTTGGCGAATGTCTCTCACGCAACTAGACATGGTGGCTTACGATTGCACAGCTTCGGTCACTTAGACCTCCCAATTTCCTCCGATGGGCCGCCGAAGAGTACAAAGCCGACAGCTTCGAACCGACACACTGGGACCTGGAGAATGCGCAAAGCGAGAACCCGAAGGGCGTCATCAGATACCAGCGCGACCCCAAGACCGGAGAGCTGAAGAGTAATGCGCTGGTCTATAGATGGAGCGATGGGTCTACCACCTTGTCGGTCGGCGGGGAACACTACGAAGTACAGAGAAAGATGCTAGCACCTCCCAGTGACAAGCCATACGAAGAGAGACAGGATGCGCACTACTACGCCGCGGCAGCCCATCTGTCGAGCAACCTTCTCGTGACCGTGGGCCACGTCTCGGAGCAGTACACTGTGCTCCCGAATAGGGACATTCAAGATGACGCTGTTGCGCAGCTGGCAAGCCGCATGCAGGCAGTGGCGCGTGGTAAGGCGGTGAGCGCCGACAACATCTTCATCGCCACGAGAGATCCGGAACTCCAGCGAAAAGAGGCCGAGTTGGCAGAGAAGGAACGCATGAAGGCCCAGCGCAGACGAGAGAACGCGGCGGCCAGGCTCGACAACCGTGCCTCGGGCTACCGCAGCGGAGGGCTCTCGATTGGCGATCTCGAGGGTGGCCGGAGAGGAGCTGGTGGCGCCCGCAAGAGAGGACAGCCTGGCGCATCCCGCCAGAAGAAGCGCAGGCCGGAATATGATTCCGACGACGATCTTCCGGCCGGGCGAGGTCGCAACGACGACTATGACCACGAAGACGATTTCATTGCCCCCAGCGATGACGAGGACAGCATGGCGGCTGACGACGACGAAGAGGATCTTCTCGACGACGACGATGATGAGGAAGAGGCCCCTCGTAAAAAGCGGCAGAAGACTGCCGAGGCCGAGGACGAGGATGCGGACGCGGATGCGGATCTGGATGACCTCGATGCGCCAGCCGCCGAACAGGGCAGATCACGTAGACGAAACATTGTGGACGACGACGACGATGAAGAGTAGCAGGAGCAGTTCCGAGAATAATCCAACGGGCTATGGGTTCTATCAACAGAGCTTACGACCGTTAGTGATTGACAGGAAGCGCTGGCTGTCCTCTCTGGGAGCATTACGGGGTAAAAAGTGGTATCGTAGTATCGTAAATTCTAATCAGAGCCATGGTGTTCCTGCCTAAGCGACCCTTCAAACCACAGAGCCTTGCTGACAAGACGAGTGACATGCTTCCTAGCACGCGCTTTCGTAGCCGCGCGAATCTGAATACGTGGATGTGGTATGTTTGACGGAGGCATGTAGTTGCACCTGAGGACGGTTGCGCATGTTGTAGGTACCTAGCCGAGGCGGCGGGCAGGGATCAGCTGGCTAGCAGACAGCTCACAGCTACTTTTGGTCCTAGTACCCTTAGCTCAACGTGGGGAAACATGGCCCGGCCGTCCGCCCGCCAGCCAGCAACCCAGGGTCAATGGAAGCGAAGCACTTTCACATGCATGCAACGCCTCCAGACATCGTTCCAGCTACACCAAGACGCCGCGTGACGTTGTACCGCTGTACCGCTGTACCACCAACCTCGGGCGACTTTAGTTTGTTATTCGGTCGAAGTCCTGTGATGCCTTCACGTAAATACGTACAGTCCCCTTGAACTGATTCATACCGCAACCTCCCTGGAATGACATGACATTTTAAGACGCCGCCGCACCTAGTGATCCGCACATGATGGCGCAGTTCCGTCCCCCGTGCCCCAGCCTCTAGTCAGACTTCCGAGCCATCCCGCCTTTTGCATGCGTCACCCCGGTGCTGCGTGACGCTGCATCGCGGCCATGATGGGATTCTTCGGCATCGCCTGGGCTTTCTGTTCGCTACTCCTGGAAGTGGTGCTGTTCTGGTTCAAGGTAAGCTGTCTTCTCTTCCGGCTCGCGTCTGCGCAACCCGAGGCGGTGCTCGCTGACGACGAGGTACAGAAGCTCGGAGGCTGGTGGAGGACCAAGAGCGTCCTGGACGAGTGGCTCGAATCTTTGCGCAACGCCGAGGTCTACGAGGACTGGGAGCACGCCGCGTTGCATTTGGACAACATCAAGGAGCTCAATCTCTGGTGAGTTCGGGAGCGACGAGGCCAAGCGTGCACGCCTCTGCCCAGTCCGCACAATATATAGCTGCATACCTACTCACACACCCGCCTCCCTCTAGGCGCAACGACCCTTCCTCTCGTTCGTACGACTGGGGTCTCATTAACCAGCGTCTCGAGTCTCTGATCGCCGCGCGCGAGGAGACGGACCTTCAGGCTTTACTCGATCTTGTTCGCGCCGGCCTCGTGCGGAACCTCGGCAACATCACGTCCCCGAGACTCTACAATCGCTCATTCGCCGGCACAAAGTATCTGATTGAGGAATACATCGCACAGGTCGTCGAGGCCATCCAAGAAATCAACCTTCGCTCGTCGTCGACAGCTGCTCCGTTGATTGATAGTAATGGTGATGACGACGTTGGAACTCCGGTGCTAAACTTGTCGACGCAGCGTAAGCTGGACTTCCTCCACGACACGAGGCAGGCTTTTGGGCGGACAACGCTGGTCTTACAGGGCGGTGCTATATTTGGATTGTGTCACCTAGGCGTCATAAAGGCGTTATTCCTCAGAGGCCTTCTTCCTCGTATCATTACCGGCACGGCCACTGGTGCTTTGATTGCAAGTCTGGTCGCCATACATACCGAGGATGAGCTGCCCGGTATCTTAAAGGGAGATGGGATTGACCTTTCAGCCTTTGAGGCGCATGCGCACCACGGACAGCAGACTGGGAAACAGAGTCTTGAATACGGTTGGGAGACCTTGCTGCGCCGGATCAAGAGGTTCATGAAGGAGGGCTACTTCCTTGACGTCAAAGTTCTCGAGGACTGCGTCAAGGCGAATGTAGGAGATTTGACCTTCGAAGAGGCCTACAACCGAAGCAAAAGGGTGCTAAATATCACGGTCGCTACCGAGGGTCAAGAAGGGGTTCCAACCCTCCTCAACTACATAACCGCGCCCAATGTGGTGAGTATCTTGCTCCATATCAATAGCTGGCCTATTCATATTGACACAAAGCAGTTGATATGGACAGCTGCCGTAGCTTCCAACGCCTCGACTCCTTCGCTTTACGGAAGTCGAGGGACAACAGTCCTGTGCAAGGACGTAAACGGCGAGATTGTGCCGTGGGCTCCGGCGAACACTTTCCGTCACTATACTTCCTCGACCCCGATGACTTCAAACAAAGACCACAAGAGCCCTCTGGCTCGCATAGCCCAGCTCTTCAATGTCAATCATTTTATAGTCTCTCAAGCACGGCCTTATTTGATTCCGTTTCTTGAGTCAGATATGCATGGGCCGTCATTGTTCGCAGCCCGCCACAAACGCGCTCAGATTACCGGACACATCATACGTATGATCGGCCTGGAAATCCGGCATCGATTGAGGCAGCTGGACACGCTGGGACTGCTGCCACCCACCATACGGCGCTTTCTGGTCGATGAGGAGGTTCCAGCTGCCAGCATGACTTTTGTGCCCAAGGTGACCGCGGGCGATTTCATGCGCCTTCTGGAAACACCAACCAGGGAGACTCTCGACTACTGGATTCTCCGCGGAGAGCGCAGTGTCTGGCCGGCCGTGTGTGCTTTGCGCATCAGATGTGCCATGGAATTTGAAATCGAGAAATCGTATCAACGTGCTCGCTCACTAAAGGCTGGCGGACTGCGCAGGAAAGCGAGCACCCACGCGGCATCCGGTGTCCTCCCGCGCACCTCTCCAGACCGCATGTCACCCGAGAAAAACGGTCTGCGTGACGCGGGGCCTACAAAGGGTACGGCCTAGAACACATACCAAGGCAATCAACCCACCTGGGGCTGGTTTTCGCAAGGGCTTCGGAGGTTTGGGTCCGATCTGAGTAGCGGACCGCTGAATGAGACAATGGGTCTTGCCCAATTGCGCAAAAGGTCGGATCTAGACCATTGGCAGATGGAGCTTGGGAGAAGACGCGCGCGCAATGCAAGGGACCGCTCGCTGTGAGCTGGCATGCTGCTATCGTCTCTATTTCGGGACAGCATTGCGGTAAAAACCGGTGGCCCCGAAACTGTGGCCCCGAAACTGTGGCGGAAGGGCGGCTAGACCCGAGTATTCAGCTGTTAACTAGTAACCGCTGTGTAGGTGGGTTCACGAGGGTTTGCTGCACTATAACAGACTAGACAAGGCGCAGCTGCGCCGAGAACTGGGAGTACGCTTCCGGATCTGGTAATTTGGGCCCACGTCCAGCTACACCACGCAACGCTAGCTTTGCGTTGTACAAGCTGGAAACTGAGACTATGCAAGAGAGAACCGCGCAACTGGCATCAAACACCGGGCTTGTTCTCTCTTTGCCAGTGGAAATTATTGGCCAAGGCATGCGCATGTGGAACTAGTGCTTAGGCATCTGAAGCTTTTCTTATGGTTCTGGGCAAGACTCTTCCAAGGCCTCGAACGCAGAATCAAGCCCGGTTGCGAGGAACGAAGGCGTCTCAATTCTCTATTGAAATAGATAAATAGACGTTATATCTCTACATCAGTGGGCACGAGTTTATTCATGGGCAGATAAGTCGACCTCCGCGTGTGCTTCAAACCTCTCACAGACCTAGAAACAAGCGATAATCTATTCCTGTTCGCAAAATATCCTTCACTTTACATTGAATCTCCAATAATTACTACCTTCCCGGCTTAAACGTTGACAGCCCTACACCGGAAAGTTTGAACATCATGACGTACTCAGTAACTCACACGAAGGGCTCATCCTCAACCCCTTCCTACACCATGACATTACCTACGAAAGGCGGCTTGCTTTCCACACGCAATGATGTATCTCACAAAGACACGACACAATCACTCTTCCAGAGACTCAAGGGCCAACAGCTCGTAATTCCAGACCTGAGACCGATGTTCTCGCATTGGTCCAGCGGAACGAATGAACATTACATGCGGATGAAGGAGAGCGTAGATAAGAAGCTGTCGCTGTAAGGCTAGCCGTCAATATTCTATCTAACAACAACGTGCCTCGTTATTGACTGTGCTTCCTAGGATCCTGCCAAGCGAGAAGCACCAGAAGGCCGTCAGTGACGCCGATCCAGCTCTGCTGGCAGCCAAGTAAGTCTAGTCACGCCACAACTCCGGATAGTGATGAATGATGGTGGCTAACCGTGCTTAGGTGGTGGCCGACATCCTCCTGGGAACGATACCAGACGATGACCGACCTCGTCATCTGGTTCGGCATCTGGGATGACTACGTCGAGAAACTAGCCTGCCCCCTCGCCGCACAGGACTTCCGCGTGGCTACCAAGAAATTCGTAACACAGAGCCTGGGCCTGGCACGTCGGACAGAGGCTCCTGCGGCGCCGGTCCACCCGCTGATTCAGAGCTTCAAGGGAATAGCGGACGAGGTCTGCAAGGCGTTCGACCTGGGTAAGATAGCACACGTGTTTCCCCTAAGCCAGAGGCTGTGGTGTCTCGAGCTGACAGTTTCCCCCCAATTCAAGAACAGCGCGAGCAGTTGCTCAAGCACTTTGACCAGTACATCGACGCCACGGAGTTGGAGGCCGAGTTCGAGAAAGCCGAGACGGTGCCGGGGCTGGACCAATACTGGGAGGTGCGAACCCTGACCAGCGGGATGGGCACGTTGTTGGGCATGTCCGAGTAAGTATTGCTTCAACCCAGGGCTACGACGTCACGGGTGACTAACACCTTGCAGGTTTGCGTTACAAGTCAAGCTGCCCATGCACATCATCACTTCCCCAGCCTACGAGACATTGTGGGCCGTGACCATAGTCATCAACTCCATGTAGGTCTCCTTTGTCGCTCAGGGCCAGGCGGTTAGAGTGTAAAAGGTTCTCATGCTGACAGCGGAACAGCGTCAACGACTTGATTTCCTTCAAAAAGGAGATGGCCGCCGGCAGTGTGCTCAGCTCGGTGGCTATCCTCTTCCACCAGTCCGGCGACCTCGACCTCGCCGTCAAGCTGTCGGTCGAGTACCTGCAGCAGCTGGTCGACCTCTACGATACGACGGCCGAAGTCTTGCTACAGGAGGCGGCTGCGGGCCAGGATGCCGAGGTGCAACAGGCGGTCTCGGAGGTGGTCGACCTCTTCCGCATGGTCAACACCGGAAACCTCGAGTGGAGGTAAGAAAGACGGAAGGCCAACCTAGTTTATTTGATGTGATTTTGCTGACTTGGGGAATAACAGTCTAGGGGCTAAGAGATACGGTGTAAACGAGTTCATTCAGGAGGATGGAAGCATCGAGCTATATCTGTGAAAGTCGTCACAAGGCTTTGGATACTGGCGAGAGGTGGTTTAGTCTCCAATGGGAGGCGCTGGTGGTTTCACTTTGGCGAGCGAGGTGTTTTTGGGAAAGATACATCAAATGATTATGGGATTGGGGTTGCTTTATGGTTCTCTGTATACGAGCGGCATTCCATCTGAAGACGCGAGAGAGTATCTTGACAAGCTGGCTTCGCAAGTACTAAAACCAGGCGTTTGGGGGCAATGATAACGTGAAACGCATTCATCCATATAAATGGCGATTGAAATAAGAATACATAAATATACAGAGTGCGCCTTGCGAAACACTGTCTAACACACCCGCGTATGCTCGTTGCCTCTTGATTCGTTAAGATTTCATAACCCTAGACTGCTTCTAGAGACTGAGGTGAGGACCGTGTAGCACTTCTGCCTCTACTTGGAACCAGAGGGTCGTTGCTGCATGAAACCCCCCAGAGAAATTGTCGGTGTCTCCTCACATAATTCGTTATGGAAGTGCACGCAAGCCCTGTGTATATATGGAGGCAGCACCACGAAGCGTCACAATCCGTCAACCATGCGTTTGTAGTTGGTTGTGTCGAGCCGTCTGCCCATAAAGTCGTGCTGGGAAGGGGGCCCTTTGCCTCGACAATAGTTATACTGTCCGTCCGTCTGTCCGTCCGTCCCCTATCTGCAATACCCCAAAGACATAGCGAAGTCCGCTCCGCTTGACTGTCAAGCTAAGATACCGACTATAGCAACCCCGCCACTGAGCAGTCCAAATGAGTTGCCAGCCCTTGCCCTTGCCCTCTTGCGTACCTTGGGCGCTCGCTCTCGCGCTGCTTCCCATTCGGCCTCGGTCATGACGTTCTTGGGTACGAAGCCGTAGTGTTTCTCGTACCAGTCCACCTTCTTCACTTGTTTTTTCGCTTGTTTATTCGCCCGCCTCCTCTTCCGGAAGTCCTTTATTGCAGTTATGAATAGCATACTTGTGTATAGTGATCAGCTCATGACGCGAGACTATGACGAAGTGCAAATACTTTGCTAACATTGAAGCATGGGACGATATGTATTTGTATCGGTCATGCGTTGCTTACTGGGCTGTGCATCCAGACGTTGCGGCCGCGCTGTAGAATGACAAAGGTGGCGGAGCTGTCAACCCATGTTATTGCCAAGCTGAGAGGTCTGCTAAGAGAGGAGCGCTTATGAGAGCCATTGAAACTTGCTGAAGACTGGACTTGGCGGACAAGAACTGCGTAGGATTCGATGCCGCTCTGCAAGATTCGGAGATTCGCCGTAGAAATCAACTTGCATACACCCAGGCAAAGACATGAACTTCCAGTAATTGTAATTGGGTTCGACTTGTAAGCCCTTAGCGATGGCTCGTTGGAATGGGTACGTCGAAATCACATGAGTGATATACATTTCCTGAGGTACATACCATAGCTCGCAGCTGGCGAGAACTGAAGCACTCTAGGTTAGTATTCCAGTGCAAACTAGACAGTCCGACATTTTGATGCTTGTTTTGCGCGTCAAGGGCAAGGATTACAGCCCGTAGAGCTTCACCACGCCCACCACGCCCACCACGCCTTGAAGCTAGCGCATCAATGAATCGATTAGCGGACCCCTGTCGGAGCGGGAGCTATGGCTACAGGGGTAACGAGGGAGTCCCGCCTGCGAAACAAGCATCACGTCAAGCTACTACAATGTCACGATAACGAAGCGGCCATCCCAACAACTGGCCGGGCTGCTCACCTCTATTCAGCTATGAGAGCAGAGTACAAGGGTGGACGCAAAGCATTGCACGACTGTCCCGCCTCCGCTACGATCCCCGCAGACAAGAGCACGATGCTGCCGCCCGAGATATGGATCTCTATTGCCGAATGTTGCGTCGCCAACCACTACTGCGACAAGAATGCCCTCCTAACCCTCCGGACCGTATCCAGGCTTTTCAACGATGCCATCAGGCCCTATGCACTCCGCACGCTGCAGCTCGAGTTCACGAGGCTCGACCGAGTCTCGCAACGACGGCGCCGCCCTCTGGACGGAGATGCGCTGCGCGGAATGGGACACCTGTGTAAAGCTCTCTACCTGGATATGATGCTGATTAGAGATGAAGGTACGTTCCTGCTGGAGCACCCAGTGGTGGCCTTTGGACTCAACTGACCTCCACAAAGGCGAGATCCTGTATCTAGGCAATATCTTTAGAAACGTGCCTTCCATGGACTCCTTCGTCACGACGTTATACGACCGCTATTGCATGAACGAGAACTCGTTTACAGAGGTGGAATATCGTGAATCATTGGGATACATGCTAGAAAGGACCATGGATGTGGAAGCCGTTCGACTGAACCTGCCATTTCAACTGATCTCGAAGCATTGCCAGGCTTCGACGATGCTCCTGGGAAATACATTCGAAGCGCTGGCACAGAGGCCAGAAGATTCGAAAACATTGAAGACGTTAGTGTTGGAGAACATGACAGACATCGGAATAGTGAAGCTCTGGAGGAACCCCCGGGACGTCAAAAATATTATCGACACCTTTGTGGACCTCAAGCATCTTCTGATTTCCGTTCGAAGGCACGACGACGCCAGATATCATGTCATTAGCTTCCAGCAGCGCCTGTGGGAGATGATAGGCAAGGCAGGGAAACTGGAGAGCCTGTGTTTGGTCAGCCTGAACATGGATGAGCAGCCTTTCGAGGTAGTCAGGCACTCGTCACAGCGGGACTGCACCTTGAGCGACTGGCACTTCAAATCGATCCCAACCGTGCGGAAACCGCCCAAGTCCGTATTGCCATACCTGACCTCGCTGGAGCTCCGTAGGGTCGAGATCCATCCTTGCGGGTTTCTGTCCCTATTCAAGTGCTTCGGCAGTTCGCTGAAGGAGTTGATCCTAAACCACGTCTACCTCAAGACTTGTTACAACTCGTATGCACCCGACCATTTCCTAAGGACATTATGGATCGGACTGCCCAACGAGCGCCCGCAACAAAATCATAGATGGATTGCTGTTGCACTGCGTGAGATGGATGTTCAGCTACAAGTCTGTCGAGCAACCAATCTCGGCTACGACCAATACCTTGTAGGCCTAGAGCCAGCTGCATGGTCAAATTACGATCTTGTAGATCCAAGTGGCCTCGGAAGGTCCCTGGAGGAGCGATTTGTTGAGGTTGTCACGGGAGTCAAGCAGCCAAGCAACGTGGACGGCTCGACTGTCGAGTATTGGCCCGAGGAAGAAGCCCAGACTTGGGCACACGCCAACAAGGAGCGGCCCTTGAACACCACGCGGTTGGCGTGGGATGCAGCCGCCTATATGAAAGAACCCGAGAACAACACAACCTCACGATGGCAGAAGTCCATCGATGGGTATTTCCCCAACTGCAACCAATTCACCCTCGACGAACTGCATCGCTTTGCGGACACGGCGTGCGAGGGCATGAACGAGCTTAATCGTCGGTGCGCCCAGGGGTTCGATGAGCTGGAACCGAGTTATCGTGAGGAGGATGTTGGGGACGACCAGCTGCTCGAGCCTGACAACTCGCCAGGACCTGCTATCCCGCCGGCTCCGTTCTCCTTCTCCGTCGATTCGGATGAGGATTAAGCACAGATGACGGCTACACCCGACATTCCGCACTTCCTTGCTTTGACGATAGAACCGATACTTGGGGCGTACGAATTGCATATTAACGATTAGATGACATAGTGCACTGAAATTTGTTTAGATACCCCTAGCAACTTATTTAGACTCAGAGTAGTTTTTTCAATTTTAACCGATAGAGGTCTTCCTGGGCTCTCTTGCATGCCAGGAATTGAAGTAATCTTGGGCGTCAACGGTTCATCACGGTCCTTCTCAACTCTGGCATAATATCACGTCAGCTTAACCTCGACTGCAACATCGTAGATGCACCTGGTATCTAGATTATACTAGGTTCACAGGGTGGCGACTTCAACACTGATTGTTCAAGTCATCGTAAGAACGTGATAGGTGATGCTTGAAGCGTATCTCTGAAGGTAAGTGGGCAGATATTGGTTGATGGTATCTGTTGTCGCATCTTGGCAGTTTCAATCCCAACCCGAATACGACTGGCGCGCAATCGTTTCTCTAGGCGGACCATGGCACATTGACTCATGACAACAGCGAGCCCGTTCTGTCCCGTACACCAAAGGGAGCTGTGCATGAGCTTGCAATTCCGGGGTTCCAGGGTGGACTTCTCCGTTATTGTGGTATAGTATCATAGGCCCGACAGTATACACAGGACTATCGGACACGGGGTAATCAAAACTGAATCTGGTGACCGCCGCGACACTGACCGAGCCCGGCCCGGCGCAACGATCTTCAAATGCCCTGTTTAGAGTTTCCCCGCATGGACAGTATCAGATCTCTGGAAACCTGATTGATTATCTTTGCTGTGGTTCGCATATGCACATGTAGGGGTGTCGGAGTGCCGCTTCAACACGAATACGGAAGTCGTCATCTAGTTCTTCGAAATAACCAAGCACCCCCCCAGCGTTTCTTAAACTCTCTCAACATCACAACCGGAAGCACCAACAACGTGATAGTACAGATTTGGGCAAATTCGGGAGGTCTCCGTATTTTCGCCATGGCGCTCTATACTCTGAGTATTGGCAATTTATTTGCCACGATCACAGTATTAGGGATCACCTACTTGGCGTCAAACATGGTCTACAATCTGTACTTCCATCCGTTGAGCCAATTTCCAGGTCCTTTCCTTATGCGGATCTCGAGACTGCCGTACATCTACAGGTTCACGAGAGGGGCACTACCTTACTACATGTTGGAAATCCACGAGAAATACGGCGAAGTCGTGAGGGTGGCGCCGAACGAACTCGCCTTCGCGAACCCGGCCGCCTGGAACGACATCCAAGGCCATCGTACCAAAGGACAGTTGGAAATGGAGAAATCGGCCGCGTTCTACAAACCCATCAAGGGCGTTGAGACGGATATCATCAACGCAGATCGTGAAGAACATGGAATGATACGTCGCACTCTGGCGCATGGGTTCAGCGAGAAGGCACTCAGGGACCAGCAGCCGTTGATCAAGAAGTACGTCAATCTCCTCGTGCAGCGATTGCGAGAGAATTGTGCCGATGGAACGAAGGCTTTGGACATGACAGCGTGGTACAACTTTACCACTTTCGACGTCATTGGAGACCTCGCCTTCGGTGAGCCATTTGGGTGTCTGGAGGAATCGCGGTATCACTCCTGGGTTGCCACCATCTTCCAGATGGCCCACGTGGGAACATTTGTGCAATCTTTATCGTTCTATCCCGCGATCAAGGCGGTTTTGGATGCTTTTGTACCCTTCATGGAAAAGATGGACAAGCAGAGACAGGGTTTCCTGCGCTTGTCAAGGACAAAACTTCAGACGAGAATGACCAAGTTCAAGGAGAGGCCCGATCTGGTCGAGCCGCTGATAAGGCGGAAAGACGAGTGGGTGAGTAGACGCATACTTGTCTGGATTTTCTGCATTTCAACTGAAAACTGACCATCGCAGGGCCTGACAATGGAGAAGCTCCAGGCGACCTGCAGCATTCTGATCATAGCAGGTTCTGAGACGACGGCGACTCTGTTGTCTGGAGTTACGTATTTCCTGATGACGAACCCGGACGCAATGAAGAGGGCCACCGACGAGGTCCGTTCGAGGTTCAAGACGGAGGACGAGATCAACTTTGTCACAGTCAACGACCTCAACTTCATGAATAGTTGCCTAAGCGAGGCCTTCCGACTGTATCCCCCCGTGGCGATGGGATTACCCCGAGTAGTGCCGGCCGGCGGAGCCAAGATCTGTGGACACTACGTAGCGGAGGGAAACATTGTCGCAGTGCATCACTACGCGTTGTACCGGCGGGCGTCCGTCTTCAAGGACCCCCTCGAATACCATCCAGAGCGGTTTCTCGGCGACCCTAGGTTTGCCAACGACAGCCGCGATGCCCTGCAGCCTTTCCACATAGGCCCCAGGAACTGCATCGGACGGAAGTAAGTCTCCTACGGGCCGCCTTCCTTGAAACATTGCCATTCTTTTACTGACAGACCAAGCCTGGCTTATGTTGAGATGCGGACGATACTGGCTCGAATGCTGTGGAATTTTGACCTCAGGATCGCGGATGAAAGCCGTCACTTCCTCGACCAGAGGAACTTCAACCTGTGGGAGAAGGGAGCTCTAAAGACGTATCTGACTCCTGTGGTCAGGTAGGTTGTTGTGGTTGTATAAGTACCTAGGTATACATATGGGTCGGCCATAGCCGTCGGAAAAGGCTGGGGAGTTGTTGTTCTGTACCTACCTGAGCGTAGGCCCTTTCATGTACACGAGAACAGATTCCTACGTGCTTGCGCGCGCTATTGATTTCAACTTGTTTCAGTTTGCATCGTGAACCTAGCTGTCGATGGTATATGTCTTTGTAAGACGGAGGCATGTACGGCATATGCAAGCATGCCATGCCGGGCTGCGGATCCTCAGGTGAAGGGGGCGTCAATAGCTAGCATCCATGACCCAGCAGGGGTGGGCAGACACCAATTAAGCGCTGGAATAGGCAGGACCCCTGCTGCCGCCAGAGGAGTCCTGCAGACTGGCGGGCTGCTAACGAGGGCGGTGTGCGGCATGACAGTTCCTGGTGTTGCAGAATCAGGTACCTCGGGCTGGCGCTGCACCGCTGAAACGCGCCGCTGGGCCGCGTGGGAGACTTTGGCGCTAACAGTGGACAGAACCTAGGGCCGTGGGCTAGCTGGCTAGTTGGCTAGTTGGCTACCTAGGTAAGGGGAGGGTTGACTGATTGCCCCTCCATCGACCCCCCTGACCCGCGTTTTGGCGTTGGCGACGGCGACGGCACACACAAAGAATACAGGCCAAGCTCCCCCGACCCCCTCCCCTCCGGGCCCGCATCACAGCCAATGGGCCCCTCGTTAGCAGCCAGCATCTCTCCACACAAAACCATAGGAAATCCACACCTCCTTTTGCACTCCTTCTCTCAACTCAACGAGCGCTGTGCGCAGAGTCCCCGTCCCAAAACCCATCTCCTCTGTCTTGCTCGTCCAGAGTTGCAGCAGCAGCAGCAGCAGCAGCATCTTGAAGCCGCCCCCTAGAACCACCATCCACCATGAAGGGCGAGGTAAGTCGGACTGCTTCCCTGCTCTCTACCCCCCAGGTGCCCAGCCCTGGGACATGCTATACTGAACCTTGATATTCCCCTATTCCCTGGGGGCCACCGTGAATTCACCACCATGGATCCCGCCTAGCGTCCGCTGCGAGCAGTCCTCCCACTCCCCCATCGTCGACGTCCAGCTACGGGCAGAATCACGTTTCGTGTGCAATCCAGTCCATTGACATGCTCTCTTGCCTCTAGATTCTTCACCTCCACCTCGGCCAGGCTGGTACCCAGCTCGGCAACAGCGCCTGGGAGCTGTGAGTGCACACCGCTATACCTATCTTACGCTCGAGTTGCCCGGCCCGCGGGCAAGCAACGGCGCATCTCTGGCGACACCGGCGAGACCTCCACGGCTGACCCCTTCCCCAACCAGGTACTTGCTCGAGCATGGTCTCGGACGCGATGGTCGCCCGGACCCCAACGTGAAGGACGTGGTCGAGGGTGGCTCCTACGAGACCTTCTTCACCGAGACCAGCGGCGGCAAGTACGTGCCCCGCTCCATCTTCGTCGACCTCGACCCGTCGCCCATTGACGAGATCCGCACCGGTGACTACCGCCAGCTCTTCCACCCCGAGCTGCTGATCAGCGGCAAGGAGGATGCCGCCAACAACTATGCCCGTGGCCACTACACCATTGGCAAGGAGATGGTCGACAATGTCGTCGACCGCATCCGCCGCGTTGCCGACAACTGCAATGCCCTCCAGGGCTTCCTGATCTTCCACTCCTTCGGTGGTGGTACTGGTTCTGGTTTCGGTGCTCTGCTCCTCGAGCGCCTCTCGACCGAGTACGGCAAGAAGAGCAAGCTCGAGTTCGCCGTCTACCCGGCGCCCCGTGTCTCGACCGCCGTCGTGGAGCCCTACAACGCCGTTCTGTCCACCCACAGCACCATCGAGAACTCGGACTGTACCTTCTTGGTTGACAACGAGGCTGTCTACGACATCTGCAAGCGCAACTTGGACATCCCCCGTCCCAACTACGAGCACCTGAACCGCTTGATCGCCCAGGTCGTCAGCTCCATCACCTCGTCTCTGCGATTCGATGGTGCCCTGAACGTCGACTTGAACGAGTTCCAGACCAACCTTGTCCCCTACCCCCGTATCCACTACCCCCTGATCAGCTACGCTCCCGTTGTGTCGGCCGCCAAGAGCTCGCACGAGAGCTTCAAGGTTCACGACCTCACCTTCCAATGTAAGTTGCCTTGAAAAAAATCCTGTCATCACCGTCATCGTCATCACCCAGCTGCTGACCCGGCCCGCAGGCTTTGAGCCCAACAACCAGATGGTTGTCTGTGACCCCCGCAATGGAAAGTACATGGCCGTTGCTCTGCTGTACCGTGGTGACGTCGTTCCCCGGGACTGCAGCGCCGCCATTGCTGCTCTCAAGGCCAAGGCCTCGTTCAACCTTGTCGAGTGGTGCCCCACTGGTTTCAAGCTCGGCATCAACTACCAGAAGCCCATGGCCGTCCCTACCGCGTCGCCCTCGGATGGCGGTCTGGCTTCGGTCGACCGCTCCGTGTCCATGCTGTCCAACACCACCGCCATCGCCGAGGCCTGGTCGCGTCTTGACCAGAAGTTCGACCTCATGTACAGCAAGCGCGCCTTCGTCCACTGGTACGTCGGTGAGGGTATGGAGGAGGGTGAATTCTCCGAGGCGCGTGAGGATCTTGCGGCTCTGGAGAAGGACTACGAGGAGGTTGCGGCCGACAGCTTCGAGCCCGAGGAGGATGATGCCGAGTACTAATTGGACGAGTCGGAATGAGCCCGATGTTAAATACCCCCTTGTTTTCCTTGGCACCCCTATGTTTCCTACCCCCGGCAACTCGTTGCCGACTACTTTTCAGGATCTCAGGCTTCATTTCTTGATGGAAACTTTTTTTGTTTCCTCTCCCCCTCTTTGGATGGATGGAGGCAAAATTAAGGGCAGTCAGGCGGCTTTGCTCTGTTTCTTGTTGGAGTCGAGAATAGAGGGGATCTGGTAGAGAGGAACTAGCTCTAGTACATAGCCATGATGGATATGATGCCGTTGACTGAAAGAAATTGACCAAGGCATTTTCCTCTTACCTCACGCTCGTCCATCGTCCATCGTCCATCGTCCATCGTCCATCGTGTGTACAAATCTGTTCGTTATATGACTGGGATAGGCTGCAAATGTGGATCTGTGACCATCATGCTTGACGTATCACCGCAGGGTTCTCATAAACTGTGAGACACTCTACATTCATAGCACCCACAATGCGTAGTAACATGGCCGACATTATCTGAGAGCCCGCAGCCACCTCACCTGCCATAGGAACTGTAGTATCCTGCCAAAGGGTATATTATAAGCTACTCGAACCAGAGGGGCTTCCCTAACTTTCCTTGTATCTAATCCATCCCACACCTTGCGCGCTCTCTAGCTCGCGGAGCCCTTCTTCCGCCACTCGGCGGCCCTCCTCGCGCCGCGGCCCTTGGCCTGCGGCAGGGGCCGCTTCCGGCCGCCGGCGCCCTTGCCCTTGCCGAACTTGAGGTCCTTGGGCTTGCCGTCCTTGGCGCTGGCACGGCGGCCCTCGAAGACGATCTGCTCGGGCGTCTTGATGGTGGTCGAGGCGGCGCCGCTGCCCGCCGCGCCCATCTCGACCGTGTTGGCGCCCGTGCGCGTCGACTCCCTGTGCCGGGGCTTCTTGCCGCCGCCCCGGAGCTCCCGGGCCTGCCGCGCCGCGCCCGCTCGGCCTAGCAGCCGGCCCGCGCGTCCGGCCAGCGACTGCTGCTCCGGTGTCGCCTTGTGCTTGTACTTGGTGCTCTTGGGCTTGCCGGCGGTGCCGTCGATGGCCGGGGCGGCGGCAGCAGCAGCGTCCAGCTTGGCCTTGGTGGTTCGCTCGACGGCCAGGGCCGTCTTGCGCGGGTCCTTGGCGCGGCTGACACGGAGGATGCGCGGGAGCATGGGCGGGAACTTCTTGCCGTCCAGCAGCAGGGCCGACTCGACGTCGTTGGCGTCGGCGAACTGCACGTAGGCGAAGCCCTTGCCGACGCGGGTCTTGGGGTCGCGGGGCACGCGCACGCTCTCGACCTTGCGGCCCTCACGGCCGAAGACGCGCCACAGGCCCTCCTCGAGGTCGGCGGGCACCTTGGTGCGCTTCTTGGCCGTGGTCTCGCCGTCGGCATTGGTGTCGAAGACGGTCTCGTCGTCGACGAAGCCCAGGTTGCCGACGAAGACGCAGCGGCGGTGGGCGGTGGGCGTCGGGTGGGCGACGCTGTCGGCGCGCAGGTGGCGGTCGAGGATCTGGGTGCCGTTGAGGGCCTTGAGGGCGGCGCGGGCGGCCAGCGGGGTGCTGTAGACGGCGTAGGCGTTGGTGGACTTGGCGGTGGCCGTCATGAGCGACTTGGTGATGTAGGCGGCGCGCTTGGGCATGCCGCCGCCGGCGAAGGGGGTGGAGCGGAAGCGGAGGGACTCGACCTTGTGCGGGCCGCTGGCGGCGTCCAGGCCGGCCAGGGGCGAGGCCAGGTGCGCCATGAGCTCCTTCTTGGCCTTGGCGTTGTTGATGGCCTCGACCGAGACGTTGCCGAGGAAGAGGGTGCGATTCGCCTTCTCCAGCTCGACGTCGGGGTGCTCGTCTGACTTCTTGAGCAGGGACTCGTGCACGATGGGGGCATCGTCGTCGTCCTGGTCATCCCCAGAGGCGGCCTTGGGCTCTCCGTTGATGGCTTCCCCGGCCTCCCCTTTCCGACGCTTTTCTGACGGCACGTCGTCCTCCTCCTCCTCGTCATCTGCGAGTTTGCTCAGGTACTTGGATTCGAGGTCTTCGAATTCATCCTTGCGCTTGCGTTTCCGGTCCTTCTTCTTGGGCTCTGGGACCTGCTCGGCCGGCTCTGCGTCGTCAGACGATGCCTCGACATCGTCGTCTGATGCACCGTCTTCCTCATCTTCGTCGTCTTCGTCGTCCTCGTCGTCTAGCTCTTCGTCCAGTTCACTGAGCTCCTCATCATCTTCGTCTGCTTCGTCCTCGGAGGCTGGCTCGGCCTGGCCTCGCTCGACGGGCTTTCTCTCCTTCGGGGGGAGCAGTTCGGAGTACCGACTGGCCGAGGGCGCCTTGACAGGTCCAGACTGTGGAAATTGGTGAGCGTGCAGGCCGAGAATGTCCCCTGTGTGGTACTTACGCTGCTGGCAAAGAGATCACCGAGGGTCTTGTCGATGACGGCCTTGGAGGCTGCGAGTCCAGCCTTTCTGTAGATGCATGTGTGAGCACTTCGGACTTTGAGGAGGGGAGAAAAGAGGGCAGGTCAACTCACTGTTTCGCCATTGCCGCAGTGTGATCTCTCCAAATGGGATGGTATTGTAGAGATGTACGGTGAAGCTGCTCTTTGCAACCTCTCAAGTGGCTGCTGGGCCCGGCTCGACTGAATATGCGCCCCACGGCGGACGGTGCTCAGAAAAAAAGTTGGTCCCGGCGATAACGATAAGCCGTCAGGAGACCCACTCCCCTTCTCGGAGGAGGGCAGGGGGGTCTTCGGGGTCTACTGTGGTATGGCCCTGTACCTAGGTATGGCTGTATGGGCAAAGATGGGGGCAGGCGTTGGCTGCTTTGGCAGGGGTCTGAAGTCATCGGCAGCTCGGTTCCCCCCAGGGCGAAAGCGAATCTAAGGCGGGCTGGGCGGGCTGGCGGGCGTTTTGTCACCGACTGGGCCCCCCCCCCAAAGTACCCAAGAGCCAGTCAGGGCCAGTGTCAGCGCCAGAGCCACCACCTGGGCAGCCCGCGCGCGCGAGAGAGAGAGACTGGAGCGAGACACCGGCTCTGCCTCCTCTGCTCTGGGAGAGAATACCTACCTGACCCTCCGGTACTTGCCATGCCACACCACATCCTCTCCCCTCCCCCCATCCTCGACGCCAGCTTTCTCCCAGCGGACAACCCCCGATTGCGACGGATCCCGCACTCTTTGTGACATTCTCTTTCCCACGAAAAGCTCCCTGCCCCCAACCAACAGCCCGCCCGCCCCATCGGCCCAAGTGCGAGAGCGATCCTCGGCGTCAACAAACCACTGCTGCGTCAAGCGCCGCTCCCGCCGCGAGTCGGCCTTGATCTCTCCCCCCCAGGACCACAAGACCACCCGCCAACCACCAAATCAACCTCGCACCTCGGGCCTGCCGCCTTGCAGCTCCTACCATGGCGACGGCCGACACAGCGCCGCCGCTGACCATCCAGCCGCCCGCTATCGAGCCGCTCTCCGACGACGACGGCTCCAGCCCTCTGTCTGATCTCGGCGGTTCTCAGAACGACCTGGACCACCTCGAGGACAGCCCCAATGTCACCAACAACGACCTCAGCTCCGAGGACGAGGAAGGAGAAGAGGAGGAAGAGGAGGAAGACGACGACGAAGAAGCCAACGACACCGAGGCCGAGACAGAGCGCCTCTACCCTACCCCCCAGAATCCTACTCGTCACAGGGACGCCCCGACCGACGGCCACGCGGTCGACAGGACGCCCACGAAGCTCCGCCAAACCGCCATTGTCGACGACGATGACGACGAGCCTCTTTCTGAGCTACAAATGTCCATCGCTTCAAGCCCACCTGGCGTCCGCAGTTCCGGCCCTCCTACGGTCGAGAAATTGCCCTCGCCCACGCTGGACATCCTAGCCGAGGCAGCTGCTACTCAGGACTCGGAGAATCGCAAGCGGAAACGATCCTCGCTGCCCGCCGAGCTCGCCGACCCTGACCAGCCTTCGCGGAAGCGCTCGGCGTCGGCCGCCGCCGCCGAAGCAGAGGACCGAGACGGCGACGTTGCAATGGCCGACGACGAAGACCCGTCGACCAACACCAACAGCGGAGACGAAGCCGTCACGGTGCCTGCGGTCGACCCAGAGCTCGACGAGCAGCTGAATGACGCCGACGCTGAGGCGCAGATTGAGCAGGAATCGCGAGCGCGGAAGCAGACTCGTGGCGGCTCCAAGAAGCGCAGGGCCGCGCGAACAGAGAGCGATGAGTCCCCGGAGGAGACTGCAGATGGCACTACCGCCGAAGAAGAGGGAGCACATACAGGTGACGACGAGCGCATAGACCCCGACGTCGACGAGGAAGCCGAGGCCGCCGAAGCAGCGCAACGGAACGAAGAAGAGCGTAGGGGAGATCCTGGTACCCCTGCTGCACCGTTGAAGCTGACACACATGACAGTCGAGCGGAAGAGAGCCGCCTTTGAACAACTGACCAGCATAGAGAGGCGTTTCGCTACGTTCAGAGACAGGTACGTCTTGCCTCAACATACTGCCCTTCCCAGGTAACCTCGGTGTGAGGAGGCTAACGATCGCTGCCACGTCAGGTTATACGAGGAGAGACTAGAGCAGCTGAACAGAGAGGAGGCCATGCTGAAAGCCGACAACCCTACACATCCCGAATACCTGGCCATGATGGAATGCATAGACGCCCGAAGAGACGACAAGCTCCGGGTGGCAGAGAAGGCGTACGAGCTCAACATGGAGTCCCTTGGCAGATGGGCTGTGGCGCGACGTGCGCAGATACACTCGCAATACTACCAAGACGTCCGAGAGGGCCGTGAGCGGGTCATTGCCGAACTCAGCCAGCATTGGTATGCGATACAGCACGAGAGGAGGAAGCATGTCAACAACGTACATGACTTCGGCCTCCGGTACCCGCAGACCCAGTCGCAACGGGTCCGCGAAGCAATGGCCTATAACAAGGAAGTCTCCATCCTGTCTGGCATCGCAAAGTACGAGGGCATGCCCGCTGCGCCAGACATGCGTGGCGCAACCTTTGACGAGCTGGACGACGATTTCGAGGCCATGATGGTAAGCCATTGATTGATGTAGAGAAGCGAGATGCACCTGTGCAATTTACTGATTGGGTTTGCCCAGCGAGGAAGAGGGCCAGCACCGCCTACGCAGCAGGCGCCGAGACCAGTGTACTCTGACTATAGAGGCCTTCCCTTCAACCAGGGGCTAGGCGCGGCCGGAGAACAGTTCATTGAACAAACACCGTGGGCCAATCCCAATCATCCATCCAACGCCCACCTTCTCCAGCGTCAACAGTCGGCGCAAGAGCACCGGAAGCGCAGCCCGCTGCCCGAAGCATCGGGTTCGCGTCGGCATTCGCATCAGGCACACCCCTTCTCTTCGAGCACCATCTCCACTACGTCCAACTACACGCCGTACAACGGCAACTCGACGGCGCCCAAGAGCGTACCGAGGCAACCGACGAACTCGCCCGAGGTGACGCGAGCTGCCAGTCTGCTTGAGCAAACGAGCGCGAGGAGCATGAAGGCGGCGGCGGCGGCGGCAGCAGCAGCAGCAGAGGCAGAGCAAGGGAGAGCCGTTAAGCGTGAAGTGGCCCCTCCCGTCGGTGGCTTTTGAGGCTCGTTGGTGCCCTCGTGAAGCCCCACGGGTGGTTTACACCGTGTACAGTAGGGCCTCGGCATGCTTCTCTAGAAGCATTTTGTGGCGGGCATCACAGCCCCGCGCATAACTGTTCCGGAGCCCGGCGTCATTTTTATACAGGTCTAGGGGCCTTGGATGTTGTGGTCCGAAGGGGGGCCATTTGTGAAGTAACGTAGGAATGAGGAAGGGCGTTTCTAGATTCTGGCCCTGCAGGAGGTGCATACATACATACATGCGGCGCGTTTCGTAGATACAGGATCAGCGGCGTCTCGGGGATCACCAGCCATCGCTCACACACTGAGCCACGATACCATTTTGCTTCTTGGGACCAGTCTAGTTAAAATAGATGTTTCTTTCAATGTATTCTCCCACCAACGCCTTTCCACGCCTGAAATGCTCCGAACAAATAATGTGTACTGTACAAGGCGACCAAAGGGGGACAGCAACGCTTTTACTTCTTGGCCGGCTGCTGCGGCGCATCGGGCACCTTGACGTCGGCGAACTCGTCCTGGCCGATGGCCTTGATCGTGTAGACGTCTAGAGACACCGGGTCAGCTTCCAGTTTCCTGGTAGCCGGCGAGATGGAAAAGGGGGACGGCGCATCAGGGCATGACATACAGACTCCAATGGCAAAGGCGGCAATGCCGGCGCCTACCACGGCGTTCTTGAACAGGTAGGGCCTGCGGGCGCGGACGAGGGCCGGCGAGTGCGCATTCTTGTTGTAGTACGAGGCGTTTCCGCTGCAGAGACAATCGGTTAGGATCCCGGGGAACGGTTTATACGCAGGTTCCTGGGCGGTATAATGGGGGGGAGAAAACCGAGTGCGGAACTGTTTTACCTTGCCATCTTGATCTCCCTGTGCTGCAAAATGCTTTGCGACAAACGTTGCTGTGTTGGTGTCCGGGGCTGCTGGAAAGATTGCTCTGCCTGGTCCGATGGATACGATCCGGTCGTCATTCGATGGCCCGCCAAACTCGAGCTCTTGCTTTCCCGGTGCAAATCGGTACAAGTCCGGCTTGGAGACGACTGGACGACAGACCAGAGGTGGCTGTTCCTTGGCGCGACCCCGGATTGTCCCTGTCCCACTGTACCGCCCACTCCAAGCCACTGTAGCAGCAGACCAGCAGCTTCTGGGCGGCTGGTGGGACTGCTAAGGTACAGTGATACAGCGGTACAGCGGTACCTGAACAGCAGACAGATCAAAAGCCGGACAGTGGGACTGGACACTGGACGGGGTCAGCGAAGCTTTCAACAACGTGCAGCCGCGCAGACAAAGCAAGGCAACCTTCAACGCCCAAGCTTCCTTTCCCATTCCCTCTCGCGCAACCTCTCCCCATCATTCCACCAATTCTGCTCACAGTCTCGACGCGCAAACCCGCCATGAGCGCGATCGCACACACCCAGTGCCAGTAACCCACACAGAGACAACCGTCGGCTTGAATTGACCACCCAGGGCACAATCGAACCCTGCCGACACCCACCTCCCAGGGATCGTTCTGCATCCTGGTGATTGGTTCATGCACGCGGTCCTGCCGTCTGACGTTGACATCACCAGCCCGCGACGCCCGCGACGCAGCAACACCACTCGGCTCAGAAAAAAGCTATACACCACCCACGGCCCTATATTCTACACGCGCGCGCGCTCGACGTCCCTCGCAACAGTATCCAACCCTCGGCCGGTCCCCAATTCTGGATGTCCCATGCATAGATGTCCACATCTCTGCAGCCATTCGTTCTCTTGCCTAGCCATTCCACTTCTGTAGCTGCCGTAAACTTTTGCGCTGCCCGCCCTGCGCCCAGCTCAGGCTGCCATCCTGACTGAAGGGCCGCCATAACCTTCGCCATGGCGACTGACTCCAACATGTCGGTCGCGGACCAGATCCGCCAGCTCTCGGACGCCCGCAAGCTCGTCCTGCGTGACGTGAACTACTACGGCCAGGTCATCCAGGCCACCCTGCCCATCTTTGGCCCCTCGGCGCACGTCGAGCTCCGACGATGGGGTGCCGAGTTCCTGGCAGAGGCCTTCGCGTCGCCCGCCATCCAGCTGGGCCAGAAGGAGACCTTGTCGCTGTTGGTGCTGGACACACTGAAGAACCTGGTCGAGGACCCGAATCAGGACGTTCTGGTACTGCGAAGCGTGATTCAGACAGCAGCTAGTGTATACCCGCTGGCTCTACGATGGATGTACGTTGTTCCCCTGCTCCATGCCTCCGTACGTGGCATCGTAGACTCTTCCCTCGTAGACCTGGCCATGCGTGTGACTTTGTGCAAGTGCTCGACGTCCCAACGCCACGCCACGCCAGCTACGTCCATCTGCCTGGTCCACCGCCCATCGAACCCATCGAACCGCCATGCTGATCTTGCCATGCCCTCAGAATATCCAACGCTTACGATACGAACACTTGGAACAACATGACAGCCATCAAGGCGAGGATACTACGTCTGTGGGAGAACGCCCCCGCAACATTACGGATATGCTGCATCAAGTTCGCGCAAAGGGTCATTCTAGCACAGACCGCGAGTATCAACCCAGAGCCCAGGGTAAGTCCGCCGAGTACGCCGGGTATTCTCCCCAGGAGTTGCTGACAATACATAGCGGGGCGATCCTCTTGATATCTCTCTGAACATGATCCCGCAGAACCATTCCGTGCTTAACGTGCACAGTATGGAGGCCGAGGCTACTGGCCTTCTTGACAGGATGCTCGGCGCACTGCAGGAGAACAGCAGGTAAGGACAAAACGAATGAAAATTAGGCCTGTGAAGATGACAGTCAAGCTAACCATGCGGGCTTCTGCCACCCTTGTAGCGATGTCTTGGTCGTAGACGCAACCTTGAATACCCTTTCAATCCTTGTGCGCATGAGGCCAACGACCACGAATAGAGTCATGAATGCCGTCCTCAGCTTCAATCCGCTCAAGCTAGCAAATGCTCCAATGTCGCCCAAGACAAAGGTCATCGTGAGGTCCCTGGAAAAGACAGTACGGATGCTCTGCATCCATCTGTCCAGACGGTACGTCGCATCGGCTCTTTTCCACCAAGGTTACAAGCTAACACTCCATCCCAGTGATCCCAAGGGCCCTCTGGCTGCACGTATACAGCCGTACCTCGAGCGCCTGATGCAATCTCGCGCTGAAATATCCGAGGGAGTCAGCCGGAAGCGTGCCCTCACCGAACAGGCAGACGGTATCGAGGCCAAGCGTCAACGAACAGCGCCGTCCTTACCAAATCTCCAGATTACGCCTTTACCCCCTGGGCCTCATACCCTTGCGGACGTTTTCACTTTTACTCAGAACGAAGGTCTACGGAAGTTTGATGTGGCCGTCGTTCCAGCACCGCTAGCAGCAAAGATCAGTGTCAACACTATTGCAACAATAGATCCCGGATTGTTCGAAAGGGCTCTGGATGTAAGCTGTGTCAGCTCCCCGTGCATACACAAAACTAACAGAGATACGTAGGGCATTCGCAGCCGTCTAGCTGAACTACACAAGGCTGCCGAGCGGCCATTAGACCCAGACACAACTGCTTTGGATGTCGAGGATGATGACGACTACGAACCTGACTACTACGCAGCTGAGGATACGGAGCAGATTCTCAACAAGCTTGACTCTGCGCCATCATTGCAGGTCCGCGAGATGGAGAAGCCAGCCGTGCTTGGTGCCCTTGCGTTGCCTGCTTACAAACTGCCGCCGCCTCCGCCACTAAACCCAGACCAGGCTGTCAGGGTTGGACAAGGCACTGTGACTCGCGTGTTCGGTGTCATGAGCACGTTGAGTGATCCATCAACGAAGAAGACCAAGGCCGGCGTCAATAGGCTGGCTGCTAGCTCGTTCGACAAGGATTCGTGGATCACCATCATTACACGGCTGGCAACCCGTGCCGCAGCCGGCTTGAATGACATTTCCGTAAAGGACGAGGATGGCTCGAAAGCTCTCGGTGGTACCAGCCTCAGCAACTCCATCCGCGAATCGCTCTACGTCTATGTTCTCGAAGACTTCCGGAAACGCATCGATGTTGCTGTCGCTTGGTTGAGCGAAGAATGGTATAACGACCGCGTACAACAACGCGCCGCATCCGAAGACGGACGTGACGTGCCGGTCTTCTACGATAAATGGGCTCTCCGTTTACTCGATGGGTTCCTGCCATACCTCCATGCCCAGGACAAGGTTCTCACCAGGTTTTTGAGTGAGATCCCGGGCCTCAATGCCGAGCTACTGAGCCGCGTGAAGACCCTGTGCCGCGATCCCAGCATGGTTACTCTGGCGTTGACGAGTCTGTTGTACCTGGTCGTCATGCGGCCTCCCATCAGAGAGACGGCGCTCGATACCGTCCAGGAGATCTGGGTCGAGTATGAGGAGGCCCGGGCGATGGCGGGCAAGTACCTCACCAAGTGGCGCCCGGGCTTCCAGGAGCAGCAGAAGCAGCTGGTATCCGCGAACGGCAATGCCAGTCCAACCGGTGCTGGACAGCCTGTCGTGGCTACGTAGGCCGTAGCCAAGGATAAACTGGACAGGCTGAAGTGGGCCATGTGAACGGGAAGACTCATGCCTTGGGTTTCTTTAGGCGTTGCAGTTGGGGAGGACTAGCCACCACTCTAAGATTGCTGATGCCATCGAATAGAAGGCAACCCGGCCTACTGCAAAGCAATAAGGTGCCAAAGCACGCACCCAGAAAGGGGAGAAGCAGTAAAGGCAAAGATCTCGACGCACAGGAGAGCGCTAAACCAGCCTGGGCAAATTATATAACCGACGAAACTGCACAAGGGGGCCAGAGAGGCGGGCGCTAGACATCACGAAACTTGTATCATAGCCGTAGCCGGAACGCACGGGGAGCTCTACCGATACCCAAGGAGGGAAGATTTGGGCCATGCTATAGGCATCGCTACCTGAGGCTACAGCGCTGTTGCCTTTGTATTTCTTCTGATACTATGTTGCGCCAAAACGATTAAAGAAACGACGCGGTGCGCTGTACGAGATTTAACGATAAAAGAAAAGGGGAATATGCGTCGTGGGATATTGCGTAGAAGGAAGGCCCCCGAGAGGCTGTACATTGTGTTTTTCTTGTCGCTCATCGGTCGGGGTCGGCGGAATAGATATCCTGCGTGGTGATGAATGGAAAGATGTGGGACTCAGTCGTTGTAGACTAGACTGCAATGTCATTGTGGCCATAGTCGTGCCAAATTATACGGTCAAAACCGACTGCTCTTTCATTGCGACGCAGTCAGCATTCCTGCGAGGACAACACCTACATGTCTCCAAGATGTTTGCTCTCTGTCCAAGCGACCGTCAAGTGACTGCACAGGAGTTGTCCAGCATCTATGAAGTAGGGGAATCGTTGGTAATTGAGGAATGGAGAGATCCATAATTTAGCCACGAAGCCCTGTGTGCGGGCACATCTCAAAGCCTACATAGATTTGAGATACTCCGGTCAATTTATCAAACCAACTTCTCTTTTTCGGAATGAGAATTGTGATATTCAGTAGCCAGTTCCAAGTACGTTCGAAGCCAACGAGATATTCCAAGGCATGTTCTTGCTAATCTGACTTGTGATCTATTTCCTCTGGAAATCGCGGTGAACTAGACGGTCTACATTTTGTCCATGATGCACTCAATCCCAGCTATCAACAACGACGATGGCAAGACAGCTCCTGTTGCTATCTGCCCATACATCTCAGTGGCGGTTCTAAGTCGCAGCTTTCTTGCAAACAATGACGCACGCGATCCGGCATCGTGCTGATCACATCAAACGATCATGGAAGCAGCAAGCACCTGTTCAAATTTGGAGCGGTTACAATTGCAGAGCTTCATCTGCACCAGACGCCCTCCACCCACTGTGATGGGTCCTCAAGGCTGCCTTTGTGACAAGGAGGTCATCCTCGTGATATTCGCCCCAAAGCTGACCCCGTCTGCATCTACGCTGGAAGTCATGCAGCGTCCAACAGAAGCTTGAGCACAAAGTATACTGGCCATGGTGGCCGATCCTTCGGGGTATAAATTCAAGCCACTTTCTGGACGGGATAAGTGGTACGCTGCAGCAAAGACATCTTCCGAGTTGGCTCTCGACCTGCCGCAGACAGGTCCTAAAAGATGGCCTGCTCGTTTTCCAGGTGCTTCTTACTCCTGACCCGACAGAATGCCCGGTTCTACCCCAGAAGACCGTCGAAGGATGTACGAAGACATACGGTTGTACAAAAATGCACAGGAGACGATATCGGTCGAAAACAATGAACCCACAGAAATTGTGCGGATTGGTGCAGCCGTTTTGATGATCAACGTCGAGTCCGATACGCCCACCCAACCACCGATAACAATCGCGTGGGACAAAGACTTCAGCTGGCCCGAGGGCTTGACAAAATTCACAAAGCAAATTTTAAGTTGTACACCTATATTACTTACAGGATGGTATTGTCGATATCTCCAGGCCTCCCATTGACATCAATCACGTGGGGGTAAATCCTCTGTTGTCAACCTTTATAGGGCAACGATATTAGCAAACGTCAACAACACAACATTAGAAGTGCGGAGCGTTAATACGGTCGTTAATAAATACACAGTAGCTAAGACAGTATACATAATTACATCGCCAAGGCTATTTAACTGTGTTATTAGCAATGGAAAGGTCGCAGTGAAAGAAGAATATACGTTGCTCGTCGACAGCTGTTAAAGTCAGTGTTTAAGTAATTTTAATTAATAACAATAGCGTGGGAACGGGCCGTGCGCGTTGTTGTGAAAAAGCTGGAAACACATATTCATTGCGACCTATACTTCAATTTTGCCTTGTCCCTCCACGTCGTGGGAACAGCCTTCGCAGTAGTCATCGATATCATGGTCATTAAAAGAGGAGAAACATGCATTTTAAACGAAGCCTTCTAGATCCAAAGGCAATACCAATAGAGTATAAAAAGTGGCCTGGCAACTGTAGACAGCCCAGGTTGTTTACAACAGTGGTTTAGTATCTTTGTAGCTTGACCAACAATTCCAGTTTTTTTTATAGCTTCCGACGACGGTATTTGCAGCTTTCCATTGTTGCCCAAACCAGCCTAATTGTGATGTAGGACCGAATGGTTGAGCCCTGAAACGCCCACACAGCTGCTTGTGGAATAATTATCTGTGATCTCTTCTTTTCATAACAGCCATTTCAATCTCTTTTGAGTCCAATCCTCCCAATATTTCTCAATCCCACCAAGGCCGTAACGCTAATCAATAAGAGCCATCCGATCGCAGTCCAGAACACCGCTCTGTAGCCGTCTTCCAAGGCCTCTGGGCTCGTTTCATCCCTGTGTACAGACTTCTTCGTGAAGCTGTCGGCAACAAGGCTCATTATTGCTAAGCCAAGAGATGTGCCAAACTGACTGGCTGTGTTGAACACACCTCCCGCCAAGGACTGCATATCGTCAGGGAAAATTTCGCTGACAATGATCAACCCTACACAAAAGAGAACTTCTGCAGACAACTAAGTTTTTTTCAATTAGCATTGGTTCAGTGGTCGTGCTCGGCTTTGACTCACCGGCTCAAGGACCTGGGCAAGAAATGCACAGTACCAGTATGGCCAAGATGGATTAATCAATGCCATAAGAAGGCAGCCACCAGCGCATAGGAAAGAGGTGGCGCAAGCTAAGTAAGAAGGAGGCACGCGATGGATAATTGACCCGATGAAAAAGCCAAAACAAGCCCCGAAAATAAGAGACGGTAAAAGCCGAATGGATGACTGCAAAGGATCCAGATGCTGAATGTTTTGATAGAATAGCGTACAGAATAGTTCCATTGTCTGCATCACGGCATACGACAGTAGAACCACTATTAGTTAACACACGTTAGTTAGCTTTCTCGTTGATGGCCGTAGTCAAACTATTGTTAATTCAAGATGGCGAAGGAGGAAAAAGAAATAAGGGGGAAGCATCACGCTAATAACGGGAAATTGGTTTAGGTATTATAAAGATTGAAGTACTTACTGAAGCAAACGCTGGTGAATGCTATTTTTTCCCACAAACTGTTTGGTATAAGAACTGGCCATCCTTTCTTAGCGGCGAAATTCATCCACCATGTAGATGTAACCATCAAAAGTATGCTAATGATTAGTAAAACAATGTTGCTGGGCTGAGAGATCGCGTATTCAGATTCCGATAATTGTACTGATACGTACGATAGGATAGCTAAGGAAGCGGATATGATAGTCGTACCAGCCCAGTCGATCCGTGTCCGAAGAGAGTCAATGCTTGGCGGTTCAGCAAGAGTATCGGCTGGGAGAATATAGATTCCAACCGGGAAAAGGATAAAAAGGACGGCGCCGACGATATACCACCCAACACGCCATCCTACCGTGTTGGCAAATAGGCCACCGAACACTAAACCAGTCGAGAATCCCAAGTCCTGTGCGACACCAGTACATGAAAATACGATATTGCGATGGCGGCCATTCGCAATGGCGTTAGTAATGATGCCAACAGAGGCTGGTAGACAGAAAGCCACAGCAATCCCTTGCACTGCCCGAAATCCAATAATCTGATTATTGTCTTTTGCTAAACCAGCGGAGATTATGAAGACAGGCTGTAGGAGAGTTCCGCTCAAAGACCAGTTTGGACCCAATCATATCAGCCACAGCGCTGGCGACCAGAAGACACGTGCCGCTGGTAAGTCCATATACTGAGAGCGGCCAGGTCTACATCACATTCGGCATGGAGAGGTCGACTGCCATCGTAGGGATCGAAGTTGTGATCAAGCCTGACGATACGCTCGCCATGAACGTTACCAAACTTAGGTGAGTTATTATCAAGTAGGCACGAGCTTTCGGTACGTAGATTTTGCATAACGCACAGATGCGCTTCTTCCTCGCCCCTACTTCGACAGGGTGTCAGGTTCGTAATTATTCAGTCAAACCCCTTTAGATAAGCCTTGATCAACAATGCAAGACACTGCATGGCTAATCAGCTCGAGATTTCTCGATTCGCCGGCGCTTAAACTAATAAGACGACTGGTTCCCCGTCTGATAGCAAGAAGGAGCATAATATACAAAGTATACATAGCGTCATTCCCTGCATTGTGGAACTCGGAAGGATGCGGTTGGTAGCCAAGCTCAGCTAACACGCCTGCTAGAGAAAAATTCTGGTTTGCGTCTGGGATAAGACTTGGGTGATAAGGAGGGAAAAGGAATCGGGATATGGTATGCGTATCAATAATAGTTAATACAGGCACAAATTCCGTGATGTTTACGCCGAGTAAGCGTATGACTTTAAGGTCTTCTCGAATAGAATGTCCAACCAGAACAATATTTCGTAGTTGATTGCTTGCGGGCAGTAAGTTATCTTTGATAACCAGATTTTGATTGATTGTAGTTGGCACCTCGTCTGGGGTAATGTATTGCGTTTGGGCGAAGACACATTCCCGTTTCTCTTTCTTTGTTTTGAATGCTTTGCATTCAAACATGGATACTGAAATCAAGCTTCTTAAGTCTCCTCGAGGCGATAAGGAACAAATCTCTCGTGTATCAAGTTTTGCGAATGCAAGCTGTCGGATATCAGGTTTCTCGGAAGACAGGTGCAACATCTGTCGATCTGAGGCTACCTCGAGGTCAAGAGATACAAAGACAGCATCCGCCGTCAGGACGGCATCTTGACGCAGTCCTAGAAGTCGTTCTAGGTGGTTTAACCCGCCAAGTTTTGAAGGCCTTAATGATGAGGGTGCTGCAGCAGGTTGGCGACTTCCCATGGCTACCAAGAAAGGGTTTCAACTCCGGCTGGAAATTGTTGAAAGGTGTTGCAAGCTGGGCAAGAAGATGTTTCGAATCTGGCCAGAAGGTGTTAAAGCTTCGTTGGAAGGGGATTTGCGCAGAGTCCCGTAGCAACAGAGTTGCACATGTAGTTGGCTGACTCAGCAGCCAAATCATTGGCGAGGGCGCTCGGACCACAAGCCAATCCGTCCACCGTCAAGCCGACTGGCGACTATTTATTAAGGCAGCCCCATCCGCACCGCGACACATAGTTCTTCCCATTTTCTTCTTCCAAACGCACCTGCACCAACTCCTAGCTACGTGCTAGGTCTATGATCTGTTTTGGACCACTGGATGTCAACATGGGCCGGTTGGTGCAGTGGACAGCATACCGGATCACCATAGACCCCTCAGGGGATCCTGGGTCAGAGAAACCAGCGGACGTACAATGAGCCTCTAACTTTGCCTCGGCCCGCCGGGGTAGATATATCCTGCGGTGGTTATGCTCGAGGGCCTGACAAACCCTAGCGAGAAGCTGGCGACTCTGCTCCTGCTGGGGGTGAAAATCTGGAGTTCGTGGGTTTAAATCCTACACTGGCCAGCTAATTCTTTTTTTTCCAACTTTCAGATAATCTAATGTACAAATGTGTTTGTTCCGCGTCAGAGATGTTCCATATGAATCTTATCTACTAAGCGTAGAGGTGTTTACTTTAGAAAGGGATGTTTTAAAAGCCGAAAATAAAACTGGATGGATCAGCCGGCACACTCGGTCCGCGCGAAAGATGTTGCAGATATTAAGCAACAAGTCTACCGAGCGATGTTCGTATTGGCTTGGTCTTTAGAGACGATTCCTAAATCTATTATGTTTAGACGCAAATATTCTTAACAAATCAGATTGACATATTCTCCAGGTCCTTTTGTCTAAGTGGTGGTAATCTTAATAAACATGGGACATGGATAGACAATCGAACACCTTGATCGACGCACATGGCATCATCAGTTCTCCAAGTCATTCTAGAGGCACAAAGCTTGAGGGCAAGAGTCATAACCATACGCTGCTGTTGGAGACTCTCTGCATTAGTGACGTGGAAAGTTGATGGGTGGGCAAAGGAGTTATTGACTTCCCCTCAGGTAATGTATCGAATTTTCAAATTATAAATTCGACTCTTCGTGAAGTGATCAACCATTGCAAGTCATAACGTTGTTCCAAAGGACAGATGCGAAGCGAACGGGGCGAACAGTTTATCATTGCTTTCTTCAGCACCGAGAAAAACATTGAGATTGCTAAGGCCCTGGAGGAGTTTGGTAAGTCCTATCCCGATATTTCATGCCCCTTCAACTTAGAACATCTCCAGTAACAAAAATTGAGCTCTGGGAAGCCTTACATATCTCCCAAACGTGTTCACCTACAATAGAGGATAATTAACAGCGGAACTAACTGTCTAACTTCAATTAATACCCTTCACACATATAAAAAGCTCAGACATTCCACTAACTCCAGACCTCATGGTCACGGCTAGATGGCAACAGTTGGATTGGGGCCGTGTGTTCGCCTGGTAATGATGATTGATGATGCTGATCAGAGGTTCAGTGATTGCTTGCCAAAGTCTGCCAAAGCCTGCCAAAGCCAATGCTTAAAGTCTTGGGGGCGGCGCCGCAGGACGTTGCAACTGGTAAGTGTGCGCGATAAGCATTTCGCAGTGCAATGTACAATGATGGCAGTAGCTAAATTCAAAAGATCAAGCCGTACGTTGGGAGTAATAAATATAACATGTGTGTATAGGGCGGAACCCAGGATTCGGCCAGTCATTTTCCGCGAATCTGCGGAGCGCGTAGATTAAGCAATCTACGCGCTGGAGACGGGGAACAGAAAAGCAACACCGGTGGGGCACTGACATCTCCATGCCATTTCAAGTTCGACATGACGTTCTGCGGCGTCCGCAAACTCGTAAGCTACGCCGCAAGCTGCAAAGATATAAACCTTGAGGTCCTTGACAAGGCGAGAGACAGCCACGAAACTCGGAATTCGATCCGTGCAGCCAACGAATGACTTGGGACGAGGGATCTGAGCGTGGATGGAGCACTGTCGCCCTGGGGAATCATGCCAGAAGACTGCAGTTCGTGGGACCCCTTGCATGACTGTCATGACAGTTGCCAGGGGCACCCCAACTTCCAATTGGTGCAACGTCGACAGAAATGTGGCGCCCCAGTCTCAGCAGCCTCAGTGATACGCAAGGATGCGCAGATCAAGGCTTCCGGAAACAAGACAACACACACAGAAGAGACTGAGGGGGGCCCCCCATCATCAACAAGGTATGAGGTGTGCGCTGTGTGCTATGACATGGATCGGTAAATGTATGCTCAAGCCTAGTTGATTAATCTCTTGACGTGAGCGACCCTTGACACGGGTTTCCCGGGCTGCTGGAGGAGAATGCGCTTCCTCCTTCCCATACTCTATCCATATAACTTATACATCGGACGACTGAGCCTGCACTCGGGTTTCGTATAGCATTGCTTGCAGTCCATGAGACCCATTGCTGTACGGGCGTTGTGAACCATTCGCTACCAGCGACTGATCCGGTCTTTTTGCTTGCCGTCCGACGCAATCTTGATTGGAGGGGGCTCTACGTGCCGTAAACAGTTGGCCTCACTCCAGACGGGACCCAGACCCAGGCCAGGCCCATCTACACGACCGACACAGAAACGCGAGGCGATCATTCCAACGCCCGTCTGAAAAGAAGAGGGAGATTCCCATCAAGCGCCGGAAAGCCGTTTGGTGCGCTCCACCGAAACTCTAGCAGACAAACGTAGATCCCGAGACCCCTTATTTTTTCACGACACTAGCACTTTAGGCACTGAGGCTACTCGCCCGCCCCAAGGGCCCCCATAGCAATGCCCAGCAGACTGCAGAAGCCGCGCCGTGCTAGTCGCAGTCGAGGATCCTCCGTTCCAAAACATCAGCAAGACAACAAAAACGGTAAGCCTCTACACAGGACCTGCACCGCCGCTTATTACCTTTTGTCGGCTGGTCGCATAGAGTGTCTGTCTCTTGCGCATTGCCTTCTCTCCAAAATCCCCCCAAGACTCTGTTCCTCTGCCGCGGCCTTGTCTGAAACAAACACTCCGTTTTGGACCCCGTCAAGCCCTCCGGACGCCATTTTCTTTGTTGCTCGTGGCTTGGGGCCGACGCTTGTGACCCACGCGCGAATGGGCATTCTACGCCGTCTCTATGGTCATTGTTTGGCATCGTCGTTAATTTAAGCTCGTCTAAACACAGAACCGATCAGTCCGGCCTATCTCCTAGCGGCAGATGCGACGAGCGAAATCAGAACCCCGACCAAGAACACACCCGCCGACTACGGCTCCGTCCTCTCGTCCTCCCCAAGAAGCAATCAGAGAGTCAGCATGGCCGAGGCGAGATACAGCAGCACCTACGCAAACTCGCCCAAGTCTCCGCTGAACGGCAGCCAGATCCCCTCCACCATCCGCACAGTACCCAGTTTCGAGGCCGCCTCGGACACGTCCAGCATCGAGTCGCCCTCGGCGAGGAACAGTGCCTTCTCGAGCTCGGTCAACAGCAACGCCAGCGGCGCCTCGTACTACTCCCACAACCCATCGCAGTTCCAAGCACAAAACGGGTCCAGCTCACGGTTAAAACCGCCAACCTCGCACCCGGAGTCGCAGTCGCAGTCCGCGAGCAAAAGCCCCATTTTCGCGGCAATGTCTTCGAGCAACATCACAATAAGACAGAGCAACGGTACGGAGGCGAGCTCGGACATGGATGATCATGCACAGTCGGCTCGTGAAGGCTCGCCACAATGGGATGGCACCGTGGGCAAGGCTGCGCTGGGAAAGACGGGTCGGGTCATCAACAAGCTGGTTTCGGACAACGAGGCGCTAAAGCGAGATCTCAAGCTGGAACGGATCAAGTCAGAAGAGGCCAAGCAGCAAGCGAAGCTCATGGAGGACAAGATGGAGCGCATGGTGTCAGAATACGAGTCGAGGCTATTAGAAGCCAACGTTACGAAAACTCTACTGAGTCGAAAGGAGCGGCAAGTGGAACACCTCCAGATGTCCGTCGAGGCCGAGAAGAAACGGGCAGTTGAGGCACTGGGAAGAGAAAAGACATGGCGGGACGAGATGGAAAAGGGCCGCCGGGATGCCAACGTGCAGGTTGAGGAAGCCAAGACCCACGCCGCGCTCATGGAAGGCCGCTACAACGCCATCTCATCACACTGGAAAGATCAAGGGGATGAGGTGAAACGCACAGCCACGAACCTCCGTGCAGAGGTTGCAGCTATCGTCATTGAGCGCAAGAAGGACGACGAGAAGATCAACACGCTCCGGGACCTGTGCGACCAGCAAGATGGAAACATCCGAGACCTCAAGAGGCAAAAGGACGAGATAGGGGCACAATTCGAGGCCTACAAGAGGGAGCAGGAGGAGGCGCTTAAAACCATCAAGACGGCGGCCAGGCAGAGGGAAGAGGAGCAGCTGAGGACGATCGAGGAGACGAAGAGTGTATTAGGGCAGCTCAGGTGGGCGCTGAAAGTAAAGGAGAACGTCAAGGGGGCCCAATAACGAGATGAGACCCGAGAGGATCCCGTGGGTGGGCATCACGAAATAACGACACTCTTACCTGTTCCCTCCGAACAGTTCGCTTCTACTACCTCCACCTGAACCCGTATCATGCGGCTTGGGTGGCTTCGACTGTACATAATTCCCATCTGGAAACCTTTCAACTCTCCAGCTCCAGCCAAAGAGGCGGGTAAACCTTTTCTCCCCAGTCGACCGAGAGGAGGAATATTCCAGCCGATCTACAAATTCGGAGATCAGCGGGCATGATGGCATCAGGGGGTGACAAGTCGGCACCCCTGACCGGTCTGGAGGAAAACTTTTTGAAGCCCCCGGAGTCCAGGGAGTCTGGACGTACTTCTAAAAAAAAGGAGATCCAAAAGTCCAAATGAGACTTCCTAATACGAAACCCATTCAGGGGTCGGGTGCGAGATGATCAGGCCGGAAGGGATGGTCGCGGCGCTGAGAAAGAATGAAACAACCCCATATACCGCGCACGAACACCGTTGCGTTGATGACACGGTCCGTTTCCTTTGTGTGTGAGATAGCATAACAGGGAAGGGGACGGGAGCCATTTTATTTATTATGTTGCATATACCCGGTCTAAAATAGTAGAAAGGAATAGTAATTCTCTTGACTTCGATCCCAACTATCTCCATGTGTTATGTATTACGTATGACTGCGTGAATGAACAAATTGCAGGCGGAATGTTGTATATGCACGCGTACGTGCTCAGATATAGCCGTCCACACAACGATCCACGGGTTCCCCTTGGTACATAGTACTTTGTTCGGGTTTCTTCTGAATACTAAACGTTCAGTTCACGCACCTGCCTACCAAGATGGTGGCACACTGTACCTTCCCCTAACCATGCACGTTCATTCTGTGATCTAGCATATCATGCAATACCTTATGCACAATCTCGTGCTCATAGGTTCTTGGCTTCTTCGATAATTCCATTGCTCATGCATGTGGATGAGCCTCAACATCTGTGCTACACGGGCCACAACCCCAACATATAGCGTATTGCAGCGTGTTGGTCGCAGGTTAACCTCCATCGCCTTGGTGATATTAGAGACCAACCCTGATGGACGCTTACTTGCACGCCATTACACCAGGTTTCCATTCACCAAGATCACGACCCACGTCGGCGATCGTTCTGTTCGAATTTCTTAAGTACCTAGGTAGATTTTCCCAGTCTCGACTCCGAGTTGCAAACAAACTCACATCCTCACCCACAAAACACCACAAAAGGCTGTTTCTCCATCCCACAGTCTCAGCCCTCACAAGTTCTACCAACTTCTCATCCCATTCGTTCCATCGGGAACTGTCCCCTCGCTCATCTTAGTGAAGCACGGGATCGTCCCAGGTGAGGACTGACCTTGGGATTCCCACGCCCCTTCCGCAGCGTCTTCCACTCGGATGACCATCACCACGCTCAGATTTTGAGCAGGTAAGTAATCTTGCCCCTCCACTTCCCATCGCGAGATCTTCATCGCCGTGCCGAACATCATCACCCTCACCCTCCCGTGATCCACGCAAGACCAACCATTTCGGTCGCAAGCGTGCAGCTCCACGTTGCAATCCGACCGCACATTCAAGACTCCGCCACATCGCATGCGGCTACCTAGCGAGGGCACTCTGATATTGGAGCTCCACAGCCACTTACGGAACACTGACAAGCGCATGGTATCAAACCAATCCATCCCCTAAGCTGGAACTAATTGGATCAAAGCTCAACCAGACTCTGTCTGGCTCATGTGCTTCTCGCAGAAGTAGTGTCACCTACCTGAAGATGGCATACGTACCTAACGCGCAGGGACATCGCTCCATGCGCACATACTTCCCAGCGTGGACTCGCCAGCAGCTTGCTGGCGCTCAGAAATCCCCGCCAAAGGTTGCTCAAGAGTTCGGAAACAACGCTTATTCGAGTTTCTCCCTGAGCAGCAACTGGATTCTACGCCCTGAAGGCTTGGAAGAGTTCTATGCAGAACTTCGGAAAGACATTGTAGTAAGTTCAAATCACCTCGCCTTCCCGAAGGAGGTTTCACAAACTGTATTAAGCTAGAGGCCTTGTCACTGATGATTCGAGTAGAACCCCGAAGTCACATACAACATCAACAGGGGGTGCTTCGAGATACGATGTCTCCGTGGCAACGAGGAACAAATCGTGACCAGCGCCTTCAGGATCTTGAACCAGATGGTCTCATCTGAGCTGGGCAACCTTCCGCATGATGAAGTACCTCCGACTTTGAACGTGAGCGTTTCTCTCAATTCCCGGGCTCAAGCTAAGTATGAGCAGAAAACCAATAGCAACAGGATCATGAGCCTCAGTGAGTGGAGACTTCAGTCACTCAGTCATAGCGAGGTTGCTGCATACGAGTGGTTCTCTTACCCTAGTGAGATCAAGGCTCTGGGTCACAGAGCCACGTGGCGTATGCCCGAGAACAAGGCCAAGGAAGGAATGACCATCAAGAAGTTGTTCCTCGACTGCGATCCTGTTGAGTTGATCTCTAGTTCTACTGGATGTGTGGTGATGGGAGGTACTGATGGCCTCTCACTCCATTTCGGTTCTAACGAAATCTCGGACGTATCGGCAGCCTATAACAAGTTGGACGTCGCGCTGAAGTATTATGTGAGCAAAGAAGAGAACGTTAGTCACTTGTTGCAGTATGCTGACGTGTTGATAGGAGATGGAGCCCAAATTAGGAGGGACACAAGTCAATGTCCTCTACACTGAGCAGACAGATGGCAAGGCCATTACCGAAGTCGAACTTCGATACTTGGGTCAAACAAACAGGAAGCGTTATTTGACCCCTGTGTTCCTTGATCCGACCAAGTTCGCGGTGGAGAAGGACTATGAGAAGCTTTTTGAGAAAGGAAGTTTCGTTCGATCTGTCAAGGAGCCAAAGCCTGGTCATTCTGCAACTAGTGAGACATCTCCTACGATATCTCGGAAGAGCTCCAGGCACGAATTTCTTGCCTTCGATAAATGGTCGTTTTCCGACAAAGTCATGAATTGGGATGTTAATGGAGTTTCGCCGCCCAGTATCCCCCAAACGCTGGAGGGTGCGAATAGCACATGCTTAGAGCGGGTCAATCCACAAGCCGCTCCTCGAGTTCTCGAATGGGCGACCACGCTCCCAACCTTCCCGATCCGCTCCGTCGCAACGTCCACGAGTGTTGCATCTTGGGGTGCCAACAGACACAAGCAACCCACTCTCGACCACGTCGGGCATAAACCCCTTCCTATCGAGGAAGATCTCATGACTTTCGAAGAGACTACAGTGGCTACCCGTGCTGATGGAGACGAACAGCCGGGTATAGGATTGACGGCCAACCGTTTCCACCGTACTCCCATCTATCAGTCTCGAAGCGAAATGGATCCAAGCCCCCAAACCACAAACGCCAGTAGCCAAGTTCACCAGCGTACCCCGTTATCACGGGATAATCGCATCCAGAATATTAAGAACCAGCTCGTTACGCTTGGCAAGGGTACCAACAGCGCTACCAGTACTCCGAACAAGGGCAAGAAGCAACTAGAGGATCCATTCACCAATGGAGGAAATCTGCATATCCGCTCTGACGATGATCTACTTGGGAACACCGTGGTGCCGAGCTCACTACAAGCTACCAGACGGGAAGAACCCCACGATCTGTTGAGTTTCTCCCCTCATGAAACTGTGCTTCTAGCTCGACCTCTTTCTCCCATTCGAGTCGTGTCACCTGTGGAGAAGGAACCAGGTCAGTACCATCAGACCATGAAGCAAAAGGCGGCAAGTAAGACTCAGGACCGAGAGATGGAAGGAGGGTCTGCGCCTTACATTGACTCCGCCGCTCAGAAGAAGATCAAAGGGAGCCTCTATCAGATATTCGCACCGCTCCGAGTATATCAAGGCTCTGTGACGTTAAAAGCAGAGCTGGGCAGGCTATGGTTCACCAAGATCAACTACCAACATATGACTATTCCCAAGGAGCCTCGAGGTCCGCGGACATTGTCAGTACGAGAGATGGAAGATCGACTTGAGAAGCACACACAGCCTCGGGACCTCTACTTCTCGGATATCGTCAGCCTACGTGGCGAAGACATGAACTATCTCAGCAACTTGGTCAAGTCTAAAGACACATACTCAGATATGTGGCAGAGATCCAAGCGACGGGCCTTCTACGAGTTTTGGTGTATGACCACGGGCGACTACGGAGTCAAGCACTATTTCGTTCTTGAAATAGATGCCCATGACTTCTCCTACAAGCTTCGAAAAGCGGACACCAAGCAGAGCAATATCTATGTTCACTGCACCCAGCGAGACTTTGACCTTAGACTTGTAGTCGACGCGCTTCCGGATATCGAGAAGAATTGTATGTCCTTCGCTAAGGAGGTAGTCGCATCGTTGGAGGTCAAGTAAGTTTATACGAGCCCCTATGTCCACTTGTGCTGTCTCGCCAATATGACCTAATAGGCCTCAACCGGACGGCTCCCCTGTCCTGGGTTTCGTCAACTTCCGGGGCTGGGGTGTCGAGACCAAATCCGTCCGCATTCGTCAGGTTGCCACATTTCAGAACCGCGAGAACACCTGCCAGCTTCACATCACACGCGTGCAGTGCATGAAAAAGGCTATCGTCGCCAAGGGCGACGACGCGTTCCAATTCCGCGCCTACGCCGACGTCAGCATCCCCCACGACGGCATCGCCCCGGCCTGGTTCGAAGCCCACATCACCTCCATCAAAGCGGATCATGCGCTGCGCGCCAACAACAGCCTGGAATTCTTGCAGGAGGCCGAGTGGACCCCCGAGTCGCTCGACAAATCCGGCGCGTTCGACGACCTGCTTAGGACCGCCACGAGTGTTATCAAGCACATGGACGGCGTGGGCGCCTCGTGCGACAACCGCCTGGACGACCTGCGATACGGCTATCCACCCTTCACCAGGGAGGATGTGGCCATGCAGCAACGAGCCTCAGGCCCCGCAGAGTATTATTGGTAACTGGTCACTATAGAGAGCACGCCATGGCTACATGTTTTTGCGATCCTACGGAGGGAGAATGACCTCTGATTTGTATGCGGTCGCTGTAGATAGAGATCCTGCAGATGAGAATTCAGGCGATTGCCTTACTGAATTGGCGCACGATCGTTCAGCCGTGAAGGATTTGTGTGTGATATGCAGTGTAATTCTAATTCTCTCCTTCTCTCGCATTTACCCTCGTGACGCTCACTTGGAGAGCAGAAGCACTCGTCTCCTTCCTACTCAATACAGCTTGACTAATATAAAAAGCTCCTGTCAGGCCATTCACCGGCACTCATAACCGTGGCTGTGGAAGAGTTCCGGAGCCATGATGGGTGTCTCGCAGCCCCCGCAGCCCCCTCACATCACGACATTGAGACTCTATTCTTCGATGCCGCCGCGGCGCCAGAACTTGCCCGCGCCCAGGCCCTTGGCTGCGTCCGTCTTGCCCCTTGGTCTCCCGTGGGGCTTCCTAGCCATCTCGTCCGTACGATCGCTCGCGTTCCCCTAGAACGCACTCAGATCCAGCGGCACGCTGCTGCCCCTTCCAGCCCGGTACTTCTTGGCCCCGCCCTGGAACGGCCGCGGCTTCGGCAGCTGGGCCTCGTCGGTGAAGCGCCACCGCTTGTCCTCGACCACGAACCGCCCGCCGCCGCCGCCGCCGCCCGGGCTCGCAAAGCCTGCCGTCGAGCTAGACCTGGTCGGCGAGGGCGACTTGGTGCTACCGTTGTGCGACAGCGTGTAGGCGCTGGGGTCCAACATGGAGGTGCGAAGGTTTGAAGCTGCGCGCGGCCGGCTGGGTGGAGCAGCGGGTGGAGGCGGCGCTGACGAAGGTGGCGAGGGAGCGGCTGCCGGGGGCGGCGGTGGAGGAGCTGGAGGCGCAGCTGATGGTGACGAACCGCCTGATGCGCGGATGGCAGCTTGGAGGGCGATATTTTGCGACACCCCATTTCCTGGGGGAGGAGGCGGGGGTTGTGACCTCGCGGGGGCTGGAGGCGGCGCCGAAGGCAGAGCTGGAGCTGATGACGGTGGCGGCGGAGGGGGAGCTGGCGGGGCCGGCGCTGAGACTGGTGGAGGAGGAGGTGCACCTGGTACAGGTGGTGCCCCTGACGGCTTGCGAGAGCCAGGCGGGGGCGGCGGCTTCTTGCCTAGGGGTAAGGGCGGAGGCGCCTTCATGGACGCCGAGGACATAGGCCGCGGGACATCACTTGGGGTCTTCCTCAAGTTCGCTATCGACGGAAGGGACGGCAGTCCTCCGGGTGCAGGTGGAACCGGCCGGCCGGGGATCGCGGGAGCAGCTCCGCCCGGTGGTTTGGGGGCACCGAAGGATGGTGGTTTCGGAGCCGATGATCGTTTTGTTGCTTCCGAGTCCGAAAGATATGAAGCTCCGCTATCCGCTGTTCGATCGGGTCAGTATTTGTGCAGGCTGGCGTGAGGTATGGGGAGAACCTACCACCTGTATTCACACCACCGCCGCGCTTCTTCAGCTTCGGCATGCCGCTGGCGAACAGGCCTCCCAACTGTGGTGCCGAATCTGTCGCTACTGCCGCTGCCGCGCCGCTATCTCGGCTCCCTTGGTCACTGTTGCTCCGTAATCTGCTACCTCCAGGCACGGGCGGAGCCAAGCCTGGGACCGGTGGTGCTCCTCCTATCGGGGGAGCCGCCCCTCCGCCAGACGGTGCCGAAACCAGCGGTGCCGATCGATCGTTCGTAACGGCCTTCTTGAGGGCCCTGCCCTTCTGGATATCGCCGAGCAATGCGCCCTGTCGACTGTCAGCTTGCCGGATAACCCCGGGATCTCGGGCGCACACATACACGTCCTGCGCCGGTCACAGCTTTCTTAGATGGTAGACCCCCCGGGGGCGGAGGAGGGGGAGGTGGTGGTGGCCCTCCCATGCCCGGCGGGGGCGGCGGGGGAGGTGGTGGAGGAGGCGGCATGTTGAAGCCTCAAGCTTGGAGCTCGTCGGCAGGAATCGTAGAGCTGTGGTGCTGGTGCTGGTGCTGGTGCTGGTGCTAATGCGATGCTGATGTCGCGTGGGCGCCCGGCCGGACTGCGCTCGATCACCAGAGCTGTCTCCACGAGCGGTTCGGGGTCGTGGAATGGGGCGGATAAGAAATGAATAATGCAATTGCGTCCGCTATACGATGCAAAATTGAGGCCGTTGTCTGGTCCTGGAGCAGGCTGCATCCACGAGGCCAAGTCGCACGTTGTCGAGTGAGTGAAGGAATGCCGACAGCTCACTGGCTTTCGAGGCCCGACGTTGAAGCCTGGCCCGCAGCCCGTTGGCGGCGCTGGCGGCGGCGGACCCTCACTTCAGCCGCGTGTCGTCACTGCGTGTGGCGCAGTCAACCTGCGCATGTCTGGTCAGGCAGCGGGCCTTGGCGCTGGCGGGTTCAGGGTCGCCCCAAGGGCCCATCTTCACACGCTTCCAGTCTTGGAGACAGCGCGTGCGTATCGAATAATGTCTTCGACACGCACAAATGAATCAGAGCGTACCGAGTAACTTGGTAGATAGTTGGAGTTGGGCATGTGACTTGATCAAACCTCCATGCAGATCAGTAATACAGTATGCATCGCTTCGAGGTACCTAGGTCTGCTAAGGCTATGCTCTCTGGTTACTGTACATACTCACACATGCATGCATAGCATAGAAGGATTGCCACAATCAGAGACCCAATCGGTTGTGTCTACGCAGGCTCCACAGGAAGCTCGCGTGATGGGTAGACAACTCTTGGATCGAGCCTCGTCACGGGCTTTCGTGATCGACATGCTATACTATACAACCGTACTTTTGTTGTCTAGCGACACGCCCTCTCTATCGGACAAGTTTCCGGGCCATTATGCCATAATGCTTCCCGTCACTCCATCGCATCCCGTTTCAGGCACGGATATGGACAAAAGACAGACGGGTAGTCTTGGGATTGGCTTGGCCGCCCTAGTGGTCTGGGCAGCCCATTGATGACTCGAAATGCTCAGCACAGTCCCCCCCCCTGCTGTCGATCAACTCACCTGGAACCCCTTGGGGACCTTCAAGTGGAAACATCCCAGAACCGTGCTCTCGTGAGTCGTGGGAAGTCTGGTAAGGGCAACGGGGTGCTGCAAATAGTCTATCGCTAGCGTTTACGATGCGCGATTGCCTCCAGAGTCCTTACCAATAATGGGGGGGTCTTGCAAACCCTACTGCCTTGCCTTGGTGGCTTATTGCAAACTGGTCTGCATGTTTCCCGGTCGAGTTCCGAAAGCTTGCAAACCTGGTAGGCAAGAGCGGTTGTAGGTGCTGCCAAAAGCCTTGAGTCCCATTGGCCACCCTGTCAGCCCAATACTATGTAGTATGCATCATGCTGTGTAGTACTGGATGGCAATTGGACCCCGCCGACCCTGGTACATACGTACAGTACTTTAGGTATCTTAACGTGCCGGGGGCAGGCCTAGAGCTGCCGAGCAGCCCATCCGCCAGGTACCTAGATACCTGGGTAGCTGGGGCTCTAATTGGACAATCCCCGGGGCAGGAATTTTCCACCGCAGCTCAGGCTCCCCACGCGCATTGGAACTCCAGACGAGAGATCGCGTCACTTCACAGCCTCCTGTCAAACCAGTCTACCGTGAATCTTTCCTCCCCGCCGAGCACCTCCCGCCCCGGCCTACACTACACGACATCGACGCTTCCGCTCGTCTTTCCCCGCGCGCCAATGTCGCCCGCGGCTTTGGGCATGTCCACCGCCGTGCGCCGACCCGCGCTCGCCCCCAGACAGGGTCCTGTCTGCCTCATCTGCGACGCCCTAACGGTGCGACGCCCGAACAGAGCCAAGGCTGCATTCACCACGCGGAGCGTTTCCAGACCTCGGCCTTTACTGCTTCGAGCCGCGCGAGGCACCAGTCTCGGCGTGCCCACGACCACAGAGAAGCAGCGATGGCTGGCATCTGCCACAAGCGGCCGCTCACGCCAAAGCTCCGCAGCCGTACAGCAAACGGTCGAGGAGACGCAGAGCAGGCGATCGTCGACCCCCACCGTTGGGGGCCAGGAGCTCATGTCCCTTACGAACATGCTGGCCTACGTTGAAAACAGCAAGTCCAAGGTTACGAACCACAGAGGCATTCCGTCCGAGAAGGACGTGGCTGCCGCTCTGCAAGCTTGCAAGGTGGTCGCCGACTACATCACAGACGAGTCGTTACGGCCTCAGATCAGTCACATGGTGAACGAGTTGGATTCGACTGCCTCGAATCTGCTGTCGCTGGACGCCAGCAGTCGCAAAGCCTCCCGATCGGCATCGCAAGCGCCCGTTGCCACTGCTGGAGGCGTGGGCATCACCGCCCAGCTCAAGCAGCTGATCGACAAAATCTCACAGGCGGCTTACGAAACGGTCGCCCACCCAACCGTCTTTATCACGCCAAGCCTCCTCCAGCAGTACGTCCATGCTCAAGCCAGTTTGAATAGGCCCGAGACGCTACCACGAGTGTTCCAAATGTACGCTTCAAAACCCATGGCTCGCGAAGAGTCAGGGTCAATCCAGTATACGAAACCAAACCCCAACAAGGCCGCACACGCTATAGATCCAAAAGTAGCTGAGACGGCCCTCGATTCTGCGATCGAGGCCAAGAATCTGGATGCGGCAGTTGGTATCATCGAAAATAGCTACACGACCCCGGCCTTCATCCGATCCAAGCTGCTGCGCAAAGGTCTAGCACCCGGCATCACCTTTGCCGCGACCCCGGTGGCAGCCTACGCACTGGCGAGGAGCTTCTCGGTCTTCCAGGATGCCATGGACACCGCTACTGCAACCAACGTGGCTTTTGCCGGCATATTAGCCTACGTGGGCTTCACAGCTTCCATAGGCATCGTATCAGCGACGACGGCCAATGACCAGATGAAGCGGGTCACGTGGGCCCCTGGCGTAGCTCTCCGGATGCGCTGGATCCGGGAAGAAGAGAGGGCCGCGTTGGACAGGGTAGCCTGCGCATGGGGCTTCAGTGAGAAATGGCGCCAAGGCGAAGAAGAAGGGCCCGAGTGGGACTCTCTCCGCGAGTACATTGGGCAGAAAGGGATGGTGCTAGACCGGACCGAGCTAATGGAGGGCATGGAGTAGAGGTAGATCTCGAAGCTTAATAAAACGCCACATGAAAGCAGCCGCACACCCTTACCGCGGGAAGCTCCAGGGGCTCCTTGATGGCATTTTCCAAGCTCCACGATGGATGGAGAAACCCCCACGTCGCTGACGTCCCAACTGAGTCCCGACGAAATGTTGCCTGGGGTAGGGGTATGCCGCCCAGTCGGCTCCATCCATGGTATACTATTCACTTGGCACATTGCGACGACAAACATTTGTCACACCTAATAACTCCACAAGTGACGACAGATTCGATTCAGAAACAATCACCATTCCTTTGTCTTCTGTTTTTCTGTTTTCGCCCCGCCTGGAGGTTCGCGACCTTCGGGCCCGCTAAGCTGCCACAAACTCTGTGTTCTTCTTGTGGCTGAGTTGTTCTCTTCACCAGTGACACACAACTGGAGCAACTGCATTACAAGTGCCGTCGCGCTATCGAGCACGCTCCAGGTCGATTCTCGCCAAGGGTGATCGACAGTATTGTTTCACTCCGCCTCAACCGCCAAGCCAAGAGCCCTATCATCTATCACGATGCTAGTCAAGCAAATCAGAGAAGGCAATCTTACTGCCTTATCTCGCTCCTGCCGTCATCTGCAACACTATTCTGCCACTATCCACCCTCTGGCCCGCCTGGGCAATGTACCCTGTCCGTGAACGAGCCCCGAGAAGGTTCTCAAGGTTTCACAGTGCCGTGGAATTACGCTTTTCCCGTAAGGCTCATTCACTGGCCCCTGGCAAGCCTGGGCAGCTACTTGCTAATTACACGGCCTGTTTGACCAGTGTACTTGATCGCCCATAGACAGTGCACCTCCTCTGAGAGTCGAAAATACATATCTGCGTCGTCCCTCTCTCTTTCTGACTAGAAAATTATTCATATCGAGACCATTCTTATTTCCACCAATACTATTCCTCACCATTGGCAATACCCTTAACTTTTCGATTATCCCCTTTGATATTCAACGAGGTCTCTGCCCAAAGGTCTAGCATTATTTTTTTTAAATTGAGTATTATTCTTGTCTTTGAAGAACACTAGTATCCCTCGAGACAGGACTATACCTAGCATGGCCGGCTTTCAACCTGTCGACGAAGAACAATGCGTTCACTATGCACATTTCACAAGCAACCTCAACCGGATCCATTTTGATGCCCTCTATTGGTCGTTGTTCGTCTTCGTGATCGGAATTTTGTTCGTAGCATCATGGATATACCAGTCGTAAGTAGTGGCTCTCGCTCCTCGCGTCATCACACGTTATCTGCATCTCCTTAATGCAACCCCAGAAAGAGCATCGATGGACTAACGCGCCGGCCAGAGTTATGAAATACGCCGAAGACCCTGACTTCGATAAAAAGGAGTTGAGGAGGAAACTCAGAATCGCAATGGCATATTCGACAGCGCTGTTCTTCATCGCCGGCGTCGCCGTGGTGATGGAGGTCTACTGTCTGCTGGCCCTGCAGTTCTGCGAAGGCGAGGATCTCATGTCGCTATACTGGTCAACGTGGACCATGCTGCAACTAGGCTCGGAGATCGCTGTATTGGGTGTCGTGCTGGCATTATACCACGCACTCACCGACATCAGACACCCGTACGTTATCCATCTACTTCCCAGGACAGCCATGATCCTACCTGCCGATTCCCAAGATACCAAAGAACACGTTGCTGACCAATATCACACAGAAAATGGGCCCTCGCGCTCGGTACCCCAGTCCTGGTCGTTGCCGGCTTCGGCCACCTGTTCCCGATCCTGGCCAAGAAGGCACACCTGAAGTTCAAGTTCCACCGCGCGGAGAGGAGGCGGTCGCGGAGCGGCTCGCAGTCGGACCTGACCAACCAGAAGACGACCAGCTCGTCGGCGACGAGCATCAAGCAGGAGGTCGAGGAGCGGTCGCGGGCCAACAGCACGGCGCCGACAGCCCAGGCGCCCCGGGCCCAGCTGCTGCAGCTCTCGTCGCGCGCGAGCCCCTGCGTCGTCACCTTCGAGATCGACGTCGGCGGCCACGACGACGTCGTCAGCAAGTGGCCCAGCTTCCTGGGCATCCGGGACGGCAAGGCCCTCATCCAGGCCACGGTGCGCCGCGAGCACGGCGAGGACTACGACGTGGAGGCGCAGCGGCCGGCGTAAGGGGAGTTGGGGCAACAAGTGGATATATTAAGGTCGGAGCATGGTTTTACTGGTTTTTGTGCTTTGTTATGAGAAGGAATGTCGTTTTCACTATTCTGGTGTTGATTACGGAATTGGAATTGTAAGCGAAAAGCGAGACCCCAATGGAAGGGGGTTATTACGGCGTTTATGGGAGGTTCACATTTACACAGTCCACGGACGGATGGGTTGGTTCACGAAGTGATGCTGAGACTTGGACGGAAAGCATCGAGCGTAGACCTGGCATCTCTTAGATAGGAGCGATATGTGATATCTGACTTGTACAAATTCCGAAGACTATCGATGACTATGGATCAGATTCAATGCTATTTCAGATGGTTCTCTATCGAATTTCTACGTGAAGATCTGGACCCTCGAATCGCTCACCATGAACAAATGCCCTTGATGCAGGCAACGGGCATCCATGATCAGTACTGCGCACAGTCGCTAGAACAGGGTTACAACTCCCAGGAGAGTCGGACAGAGCGGGCGCGGCGAGCGACCCCGACTCCTCTACTCTGGCAACACAGTGCTCACTCTAGGCAGTCTGACTCACCGTAACAACTCATCCAGGACTAGAGGGAGACTATGCCGTCGTATCATACGCACTACCTCCATAGCAGAGAATCTGGGCAAACGTCCCTCCCTCCTCCTCCCGGCCTAGCCGGATAGATCGTGACGGGCTACCAAGAGGGCCTAAAGCCGGGATCCGCACGTGCGCGCCCCCTGCCTCCCTGCCCATCTCCTCTTCCATCCGCCATCTGCCGGCGCGGCGGCGCGGGATAGGCTGGGACTGGCGCTCTGTGAAACGCTAAAAGGCACGCCGCAGGGCTGGGCAGGCTTGCGAATCTTTTTCGTTTCTGCGCTTTTGTTTTGCTCTCTGTACGCCGCACTGAATGGGGGGGGGGGGGCTGTGTGTTTGTCTCTTATCGACGGCGAGAGCCGCGACAGCGTTGCAGCACATGAGATCGCCAGGATGGATGAGGCCCATCCCGGCACCTTGGGCGCGGGACCCGATTCCCTGTCGCAATACTACACCCTCTATACGTTCATATATCCACACGGCTGCTACTTCCGGAGGGACCCGAGATGAGAGCGTGGGTCGTTTGATTGATGTGATTCGCTCTAGATTGTTTTTCTCCTTTTCCTCGTCTCTGCCGTAGAGTTTATTGATGAGTTGGGTTGGGTTGGGAGAGAAGAGAGTTGAGTTCCACTTTTTCGTGCCCAGCCTATGCCCAGACGTCGCCAAGGACGCCTCAGTTGAGACTTTGAGAGAGTAATACGGCTCCGGAGCGGTGTCAATGAGACTACGGTTGTTGCTTTTGTGGGCCAGATTGTCGTCAGCATTTGGTTCATCGCAAGCCCAGAGACACAGTCTCGGTGTCTTGAGGTCTTGGGGGAGCGCTACGGGGAAAATCCCCAGCTTCGTAGTATTCCACGTCATTAATCCATTATTATCGGCCCTAGATAGACTATGCACACCAACAACTGTGGGCCTATTGGTCGACCAGTGTTCACGATTAATCACGCTACAGACTGTCATGGCTAATGATCGCATAGGATCTGCTGGCAAAGTGTGTTGCACTGCCCGGTGGAACACATGGAAACGCGTACGTAGGGGTTGAATAGTCTCTGGATTGATTGCTCAGCCAAGGAAGTTGGTCGCAGTCCCAAGACTTTTCACCCAAGAGTCTAAGCTTTTGCAATTGCCGATCGCCCTACGCCAAGCCAATTCATCTATCGGGATTCCTCCGCAATGAAAGTCTAATCAGATTCTTTGAGCTTCTGCGACTGAAGCAGCATACCAAGGCGGAGAACAGACTGTCTGCCTCCCTGCGGTCCTGCGGGCAGCTCGGGGCAGTGCTGGGCAAGGCACATCACATCATACATAGGTATTGGAAACCTTTTGAGTTAGGCAATCTGCAGCTGCCGGCGATGGGCTGCGCATATCTATGCATCGGATGTACAATCAAAGGAGAGGCCAAGCCGGATAGACCGTTGGTTGATTGCAAGTAGATTAGGAGTGCTGCTGAGAAGCCATTTACACCTTCCCTGCACGGCCTACTTGGAGTATCTCGCCGGTCAGCCGATCATCGCTGCGCAGGACTGGCCAGCCCGTGCCATCGGCCTTGGACAGGTTGACCTCTAACTTAGTGCCAAAGATCTTGAACGTGCTCTTTTCGGGATCGATTTTACCGTAGAGCGGCACGTCGGCCTTGTACCTCTTGGGGGTCGCGTCGCTCGTCACTAGATCGAGGAGCATTGTCTGGGCCTGAAACTTGACCGTTGACTTGGGGCTGTCGATCTTCTTGAGGAAGAATGACGCGATGACCGTGCTGGGCGTCTGGTAGTAGTCGTGCCGCACAGTGTCCAGCGTCTCCTCTGCGCTAGGACTCTTCTTCTTATCCTCACCGGAGCCGATGAATAGATGTCTTGGCGATGTCTTGCAGCCTTCGATCCGCATGAACTCGTCAAACTCCAAGACGCGCCGCTTGCAGCAGCTGTACCCTTTGCTCCCCTCGTGGAAGATGGGGGCGCCGGGGTGGTGTACGCACTGCTCGTCGTCAGACCGGGCCTGTCCCTTCTTGTAGGTAGCATGGCAGCCCTTGCGCCTGCAGGTCTTGCCGTCGGGGATCTCGAGCGACGGCTCGTCGTCCTCGGACTCTGGCGGAGGGGGCGGGGCAGTGGGTGCCGGCTGCGGCGTCAAGGGCGCACGTGAAGGCACGTTGGACGGGACCTCGGACAGTTTCGAGGCGAGAGATTGGTTCGTCGCCTCCACGGCTGCAGCATCCCCCGTCTTCTTCTCGACCTCGGGCGGGACGTCTGTGGTGCTGTGCTTGCCCTCGGTGCAGGGCGGGATCGTGAGGAACTCGTCAAAGGTCAGGACTCTGGGCTTGCAGCATTTCCAGCCTGGCGCAACTTCCTTAGCATCTAGACTAGAATCCAAGCCCCCCTCCGCGCACCGGGCAGTCGCCGCAGGAGTGCGAGGGACCTTGAGGGCCCGCGACGTTGATGGGGTCCCGCAGCTACGGCGGCTTACCTTTCTGCCCCTCATGGAAGACCGGCGGACCAGGGTGATACGTGCACACCTCGTCCGGGTCGGTGTACATCTTGCCGCAGCCCTTGTGCACGCATTTCTGGGCCATCGTGACGAGCTGGATCGCCTTGCCAGGAAAGGTTGGAGAATCTGGCTCGGTCGGAGGACTGCGGTGCTGGTGAAATGGTTTCGAGGATGGAGATGCCAGGGTGCAGACAGCTTCGACGGGATTCGGACGTTGGAGGGACCAAATCTTCACCGCCTGCCCTGCCGGGAGGATGACATCGGTCAGCCTCAACCTTGGAAGTCGACCAGGGGTTGGGGTTGGGAGGCTCTGCCCTCTGCGTGGATTTGGGGAAAGTCGGGGTCGGGGGGGCCAAAGAAGAGAGGGTCTCCTGCAAGGAACCCGCATTGGAAAACGCGTTTGCCGGGTCGGGACGTCCACCGTCGTACGATACCGAGGGCTCGGTATTGCATGAATCAACTGCGTGCTCAGCTTTTTGACTACAATTTCTCCTGATGTTGAATTCCTGGCTTCCTCTTGACCTACCAGCTCGACTTGTCCTAAACATCGGCGACCTGTCGTCTCGCCGAAATGCGCCTCACTAGCAGGCTGCTCCAACACGCCTGCCGCATAACTCTCTTCACGCGGGAGAATTGTGGGCTATGTACTCAGGCAAGATCCGTCCTCTCGGATGTCTGGGACCAGCGTCCCTTCGAATTCAAAGAGATTGATATTGTTAAATCCGAGTCAATACCTCGGTGGCGCGACCTGTACGATTTCGATGTCCCAGTGGTCTGTACTTACATATTCCTTCGAGAGATTATAGACAGCCTGCTGACTTCACCCTGATTAGATCCATGTCTCTAAGGCTACCGCGCCAGAAGAACAGCCGCAGAGCGCCTCCAAGGCCGTCAAGCTCATGCATCGGTTTACCACCGATGAGGTTCAATCTAAAATGGATGCCGTTGAGAAGGCTTAACCTCGCATCGCTGAGGGCAAAAGTCCCTTATCAGGAAGTACGCATTTGCAGTAAGAGACTCTAGTGCAGTAAGAGCTGATTCGGCACTCGTCGACCTGGATGCGCAAAGAAGACAGATAAATAGGGACCCATGGTGACCACTGGTACACCCTTAGACACGGGCGGGTGGCAAAAAGCTGTGGTTGTTCCGCTGCTCCAACAGTCAAACAAACGGGTGTCAATATGTGGCTTTCCTGTCTGCTAGGAGTGAAGCCGGTGTTCATAGTGCACTGAAGGCGACCTGTAGGGTCCAGGTCTCCTCGTATTCAGACTAGACACCTTTGGTCAATAGCTTGTTCTATTTATCCCAATAGCGAAACAACTACTTCTAACACTGCGATACTTGAGTCGAACACTGGACGGCATCACGAAATCTTATGCCACAAAATTTCGCTAGGATGACAACATCATACCATACAGTGCCCGCTGCTCCAGAGACTTGGCACAGCGGGACAGACTGCACGTAGGAATCTCACATAATTCCTCGAGTTTCACCTGCGCAGCAAACCTGATTCATCCTTCTGATGCTCTGATACGCCTCATTCTGAATCCTTGGATACTCGGTCTCCAACGCCCCGTGCTTCTCACTTGACGTTCGAGATAACGTTGCTCGATTACTTCCAGGCTGTGGCCCTTCGTTTCGTACATGAACAGAGCACACACAATGGTGGTGAACAGCGAACAGAAAGCGAAGAAGTAATAAGCCCCAAAGGACGACGATGAAATGAATACCGGCGTCGTCAGGGCCACGACATAGTTTGCGAGCTGCAGCATTCAGTATCACCGGATTATCAACTCTAGACGTGAATAAAGGTCATGGCACTTACCCAATTACTCCCCTGACCGAGACTCGCTCCGCTGCTCCTAGTCTTCCTCGGTAGGCTCTCAATCAAGAAGGCCCGTATGCCGATTGCCCACGTCGCATTGAAAACCAATGCGAACAAGTAGATACTGACAATGACGACCCACCTTCCCGCACCGCTATCAGCGTGCACCTCGCCCGCGGCGTACATGGAACCCATGAGAAGCATGAGAAAGAAGATTGAGGCGCCACCCACCAGTGTGGATGTTTTTCGGCCCCATCGGTCGGCGAACAGCGTTGCTGGCACAGTAACAGCCATGATCAGAAGGGCGGATACACCGGAGGCTAGAAAGCTGGCTTGGCTGGAGGAGACGCCAGCTTGCTGCAGCAGGATCGGTGCGTACTGTGACAGTACGGGTTAGCAAATTCTCAATCAGTCCTGCATATAACGCATGTAGTTCATATCCCACGGCTCCTACAAGCCCGGTGTATGTCCTTAGGGGCAGGTGATAGCACTGACTGCAAGTAAGAGATATATTAGTCTTTTCGTATTCACTGATTTTGGGGGAACAGATTCATCAATGTCTGTTGTAGATACTTTGAAAGTCTAGTTCAAATGCCGTGTAATTCCAACTAGATGCATCAAGAGTATTGCGAAAGGAGACAATACGGGACGTTGGGAATACTGACCATAAAGAACCCCATCAATGCCGCTGAACTGTTGCATCGCCATTATGAAACAGCCGAATACGGTGCGCGCACGAAAGGGTTTTGAGAAAGCCTCGCGAAATTCGATTGCCGTCTGCCGTAGATTATGCCAGAACGACAGGTCCGGCGAATGTTCCAGTCCTGAAACAGCGAGTGTCAAGAGCTCAGCCTGCTCGTCGTCATCCAAACCAAGCATCGCAATGATAGTCCTTGCTTGCTCAGGTCGGCCTTTGGCAAACAGCCAGCGCGGACTGGGAGGCACTAGCCCGCACAACGCAGCATTTGCAAAGGCCAGGAATGCTTGTATTGCGATAGGCAAACGCCAGCTGATCGATCCCTGAAGACTGGCGGTTCCATAAGAGATGAAGAACCCGGCTACTAGTCCGAGAGTGATCATGAATTGAGGAATGGAGGCGATGATACCTCTGACCTTCGCTGGAGAAATCTCACACACGTGTACGTACACGGTACTCAAAAAGATACCCTCTCCAACGCCTTTTATCAGTCGGCCAACGATAAATATGCCAAGCTGAGACGACGCAGCTTCCACCACTGCGCCGAGACCAAACACCACAGAGCCAATGGCGATCATCCGGGTCCGTCCATAGCGATCAGCTAGGATACCAGCCACGAGAGCTGCCAAAACACCCGGTAGTAGAATGGATGAGACTATCACACCATGCATGGTCGATGAGAATTCGCCAAATGTTTTTACAAAGGAGTCCATGGTGGTTACCGGCCCTATTGTGCCGGTATCCATCCTGTATTGACTTAGCCAGAGATGCAGTTGAGAAATTGCCCACCATCACTCACCCAAAGACCATTGCATTGCAAGCTGTCACAATCGAGGCGCTGAGCCAGAGAGGCACGCCTTTCACTAAACCAAGGATCGCCATAGTGAGAAAGCCTAGTAGGGGG